>NC_062558.1:107548687-107857209 GCF_016906955.1 Phacochoerus africanus
AAAGCAATCAACAGGCTCAGAGACTCTAATAAATGTGTGACTATCACACTGAGTATACAGTTATAGAAAATCTTTTTTGTGGTTGAATCAGTATAGTAAAATTTGCATGATAATTTAAAAGAAATTAACCCATATTTTAATCTGGGCTCAGGAAATTAAAAATAAAACAAAACCTGGGGAAAAAGGAAATATACTGTCCTCACCATGAAAACATGTTAAGTTCAGTAACCAGGCAGGGAGTATCAACTTGACGGTTAATTTTGTCAGCTCACTCTAACCAAACATTGGCTAATAGCATAAGATGGCTCTCAGAAAAAATCATCTGGTCATCAAACGGCTGATAAGACCATCTAGGCTTTGCAAAGCTTAGTGGTCCTTTATGAGTCACAACTTACCTGCATGGACTGGCACTGGTATAGGAATCGGGTTCTTAACACATGAGCTTGTGGGTTGGACTGGAGGCCTATATATGCCCACAATATCTGGATCTCCAGGGAAACTGGTATGACACAGCAGGAAGTACAATGCATAGCCTACAGAAGGGTAAAGATGCATCTGCTTTAATTGTTAATAGTTGTCCATGGTCATTTACCATGCATTAAGTAGCTGGTGTTTCTTAAACATTACATAATAATAGAAAGGGAAATTTGGCTTGGAGAAAGGACATAAAAGTTCACAATGGGCCATATTACTGTCCATGACCTTAAAAAATTACTATCCTAAAATAGAAATACTAATTTAGAGAGTAATAAAACAAAACCAAGTAGAATGGAAAAATAAAAAATCATTAATATAAAAAAAATACACCATGAGCCCATGTGCAAGGTTATAAGAAGTGCTCAGTGAGTGGTGCATAGTCAGTGTTGTGGAATGCCAGAAGCAACAGCTGTTTCTAGCTGAGGATGGCTTCATGGAACTGGGATGAGTAATATGTGATTGGAAGAAATGGTGATTAGAGGGAAATTTAGGTAGAGAGATGGCATATAAAATGGTATGCAACTAGAACAGCACATGATGCCACTGAGAGACAGTCACTGATTAATCAGAATAGTTACTGAGTGTCTCCTATGTGCCAGGCATGTGGGAGGCCCTGACCTTGAGCAGACCACTTGACTCAAGCAAAGGATCTGAATATAGGATCAGTGAAAGACTGAGGAAAAAGACATTTAAGGGTTAGATTATGAAGTCCAACCAAATCGTCTGACCTCAGGAGGATTAATTCCAAGAGAGGATTGATGGAAGTGAGGACATAAATTAGGAGGTAACTACAACTTGGTAGATACAAAGTGTCCTCAAATATGCCCATGCTTTTCTTCCTTCCTTTCTTTTTTTGCCTTGCAGGGCCGCACCCCTGGCATATGGAGGTTCCCAGGCTAAGGGTCAAATCAAGCTACAGCCACCTCCCTAAGCCACAGCCACAGCAACGAAGGTCCAAGCTGAGTCTACAACCTACACCACAGCTCAGAGCAACGCCAGATCCTTAACCCACTGAGCGAGGCCAGGGATCAAATCCACAACCTCATGGTTACTAGTTGGATTTGTTTCCGCTGCGCCATGATGGGAACTCCTGTCTATGTTTTTCTAACTTCACACTTTTTTACAGTGAGGCTCAGATATAGGCAATAATATGTCTAAACCAGAAATAGGGGAAGACAGACCATGTTTATGTTTAATTTATTAAAGAACTATCAAACTGTTTTCCAAAGTGGCTGCACCATTGTGCAGTCCTACCAACAATGCCTGAGGGTTCCAATGTCTCTACATCATTGCCGACACTTGTTATTGTCCATCTTTTAATTATAGCCAAGTGGCACCTCAAGTGGCATCTCATTGTGTTTTTTTGTTTGTTTTTTTTTTTTCCTTTTTTGGCCACCCTCCAGCATATGGAGTTCCCAGGCAGGGATCAGATCCAAGCCACAGCTGCAACCTAAGTTGCAGCTGCGGCCATGCCAGATCCTTGACCTACTGTGCCAGGCTGGGGATTGAACCTATGTCCTAGCACTCCCAAGATGCTGCTGACCCCACGCACCACAGCGGCAACTCCTCATTGCAGTTCTGTATTTCCTTAATGGCTAATGATGTTGGACATCTTTTCATGCATTTGTTTCAAATATTTTGAAACAGTTTTTTTTTTTTTCATTTATTTTACATTAGGAACATTTTCCCATGGCATCACATGTTCTTCAAAAATGGGATTCAGACGTGGCTTAGATCTGGCGTTGCTGTGGCTGTGGCATAGGCCAGAGGCTACAGTTCCAATCAGACCCCTAGCCTGGGAAACTCCATATGCCACAGGTGCGGCCCTAAGACAAAAAAAAAAAAAAAAGAAAAAAAAAGTGATTTAAAAATGTAAATAGGAGTTCCTGCCGTGGCTCAGTGGTTAACGAATCCAACTAGGAACCATGAGGTTGCGGGTTAGATCCCTGGCCTCGCTCAGTGGGTTTAGGATCCAGCATTGCTGTGGCTGTGGTGTAGGCTGGCAGCAATAGCTCAGATTGGACCCCTAGTCTGGGAACCTCCATATGCTGCGCGTGCGGCTCTAGAAAAAAAAAGACAAAAAAAAATGTAAATAGTAGGCTTAATAACAATAAAAAGTAGTTCTACTATATTTCTATCCTTGCCATTAACCATGCCCTTCCTGAATTTATCATTTGCCATATATCACCCAAAACCATACTCCCTCAGTATAGATGTCTTTGAGGTTTAAGAGAGCTCAATTTGACTTCAGTTGCCCAAAGGCTGAATCAAATACGTGTATTTACTCATCCCCCCAAGTCTCCTTAAAAGGAGAGAAGTATGCAAGGAAGAAAGTCATAATAGTGCTAGAAAGGAAAAGGGGGACTTTAAAAATAATCTCTGAGGAGAAAGGCCTTCCAAAGTCTGAACCAAAAGTCAAAGGTTAAAAAGAAGATTGATAAGTTTCACAACATGAAAATTAAATTCTGCATGGCAAAAAAAACCCAAAAACCAAAAACCAAAAAACAAAACCCATAAATAGGTCAAAAGACAAATGATGAACTGGGAAAAGAATGTTTGCAAATCATACCACAGAAAAGAGTCAGTTTCTTAAATACACAAAGATTTTCTGCAAGTCATAAGACTAGTAATTCAATAAAAATGGGCAAAGGATAGAAATTAAAAAAATAATAATAATAAAAAAATAAATCATAGTGAAGAAAATACAAATTGTTTGACTATATGTCAAGATACTGAACCTTATTCATACTAAGAGAAAAATAAAACAACAATGGGATGCTACTTTCCACTTATCAGATAAGTAAAGATTAAAAGTTTGATAACTTGGCATTAATGGGGTAACGAGCAGGCTCACAAACGGATGGTGGGAGTGTAAACTGGTACAACCTGTGTGGGGAATAAACTGGCAATATTAATTAAAAATTTAAATGCATATAACTTTTGATCTAGCAATTCTACATACAGGATTTATTATATAGTTTTATTTTCACATGTAAGAAATGGTGCCTGACCATTTTATTATAAAATGCCACTCTGTGTATAATAGCAAAAGACTGAAAACAACCTGAATGTCCATTGATAAAAAATGGTTAAATAAATCATGGCCCATCCATAAAATGGAATGCTATGCAACTATACTGTACAAAATGAGAAAGCTTATTTTGTATTGACATGGAACAAACTCTGAAGATCAAGTGAACAAAGCAAACAGAGCAGTGTCAATGACATTTTATCATTTAGGTTAAAAAAAAGAATATTTGCTTCTGTGAGCATGCAATATCTCTGGAAGGAAACTAGTAACTTTATTTGCTTCTGGGGAAAGGAAGAACTGTTAGAGTTTTATTTTGTACTATTTAAAAAAATTTTATTTTGTACTTTTTGACTTTTGCGGTAAGTATACGTATTGCTTTATAGAGAAAAATAAACAATTTAAAATTAAAAAAAAATTAAAAGTACAGCCAACTAAAGTCAGGGAGTAGTGGTTAGGCAAAAGAGTAAGAAGACAGATTTCTTTATTTTACTAACACTGGAGTCAAGAGGTCCACCAGATTTAATGGGCCACCAGACTCAGTAAAAACAGAAACAGCTAAATGAGGTTACTTCTGTGGCAAGAGGTGTTGAGGTTTTTACTTTTCATTTAATATTATTCTAGATGGTTTGAATTTCTAACTTGTTAATATATTTTAAAATTAAATGTAAATATAAAAATTTAAGTGTTTAGGAGTTCCCGTCATGGCGCAGTGGTTAACGAATCTGACTAGAAACCATGAGGTTTCGGGGTTCAATCCCTGGACTTGCTCAGTGGGTTAAGCTTACATTGCTCGTAAGCTGTGGTGTCAGTCGCAGATGCAGCTTGGATTCCATGATGCTATGGCTCTGGCGTAGGCTGGTGGCTACAGCTCCGATTCGACCCCTGGCCTGGGAACCTCCATACGCCATGGGAGTGGCCCTAGAAAAGGCAAAAAGACAAAGAAAAAAAAATTTAAATGTTTATAACAACAGAAAGAACACAATTTCAGCCTCAAAGAATCTATGCCGACCACATATTCAAAAATATAAGAAAATATTTGAACTATATATGAAATATATAGTTTATTTTTCCCTTATTAGCAGTAAGGTCGATTTTTTTTGTTGTTGTTTTGTTTTTGACTTTTTAGGGCTGTGCCTGCAGCATATGGAAGTTCCCAGACTAGGGCTCGAATCAGAGCTGCAGGTGCCAGCCTCTGCCACAGCCACAGCAATGTCAGAACCAAGCTGCGTCTGTGACCTACGCCACAGTTCATAGCAACGCCAGATCCTTAACCCACTGAGCAAGGCCAGGGAGCGAATCCTCGTCCTCATGGATACTAGTCAGGTTCGTTACTGATGAGCCACAACAGGAACTCCAGAGTTAGGCTGATTTTGGACCACAAAGCAATCTCTAGATTATGAGACTGACACTCTGCCCACCGCGCCAAGAGGGCCACTTGAACCACAAAGCAATGTCTATTTTCTAGCTTCAAATTTTTCTCCAAGTAAGGAAAATAAGGCTACCCTGAAATAATCACTTTGAATAGGCATGATTTCTTACATTCTTCCTTTTATGATAACCACATTATCTATGGTAACGGGGCTGGTTTTAATTTTAATATCATAATGTACAAACAAAAGAGGAAAGTGAGCACAGGTCAGGACATATATTTCTCTCCTTACTGAAACATTGCAGTTCCTGCTGAGGATCCTGGTCCACTCTTCCTTCTGAGCTGGGTCAGCATTACCAAAGATGGCAACATGCTCTGGTCTGGGCCCTCCGTCAAGAGTCTGATAAATCTTCTGCTGCAAGCGGCTGCAGTCCACCCTTTCCAGCCTGAAACGAAACACCATGGAGGCTGGAGTTCAATGCTAATATAATCATGTAATCGTATTAGTACATTAATCCAAACATTAGAAATAATATTATAAAGTAACCTGGAGGGAAAAATCCTTAGCGGTGTAAAGGACAATCAGAAAATTTTTAGCAATATTAACATTGTTTAGATTTTAAGACTATTCCTAACTAGCATTCTCTGAAATTTGATTCAAAACATCAATGTTGCCACATCAACATGTTCCCTATAGACAGAGACAAAACTGTGGAAAATGATGTAAAAGCAAAGAATCACCTGAGTTTGCAGCCAGATATTGCATTCACTCCAAATTGTACTTCATGTCTCTTAACAGAGCAAGTTCCATCCCCCTGGCTCTGTAAGAGGGTCATCTGAGAGGGAAAGTGATGGTCAAGGAGATCATAACAGAAAAAAAAAGTAGGCAGATTGGAAAATTTATGTCCTTATTGTTTCCTTACCACTATTTATAACTTATTAATATCATGATACTAATCAAGTTGCATTTTTTTCCCCTCTAGCAATTAAAAACCATAGAGAGACAATTACCATTTTTCCCCAAAACGGGTGATCACACAGCAGCATATAAATATCTAATTAAAATGAACAAAGATCGGTCAGGCTCCTCACCTTCGACCACTCTAACACAAGTTCTAAAGCCTTTGGGAGCATCAATATTTGAGAATATAACATATTAATGGTTTGGTAAAATAGGTCTTAAATACCTAAAATATGGGGAAACCTCAGAATTGGAAAATCCTAAAGCTCAGTAGCTATAGCTTTTTCCATTAGGCTGCAACAGGTCACCCACATCCGAAAAGGATACTGAGTGTTTTATACCACCACTTAGGGCCAAGAGTGGCTTCCCAACAATATAGCCAGGATTCCCACTTCGAGGACCAGAAAGAGCAGCAGCTGTGTTCTGTTGAAAAGCCTGCACAAAGAGTGAAGAGAAGTCAATTATGGAGAAAAGCATGCTCTCCCATATTCCACTGTGTGGCTTCATACACTTTCTTAAAGTAATGCTGTAGCTTAGCTGCACTGAACAATCTGGCTTCCTTCCACATCTGTAGCATTTTGCAGAAATTTCTATTCCAGGTCTTTTACTTTTATTCACTAAAATAAACCCTAAGGATCTGAATATTGAAATTTACTATATGCTACTTCCATCAAGGATTATAACTAAAGATCTATCCACAATCTCTCGATCCTGTTGCTAAAAATTTAGGGTTATGTTCAGGCTGGCTGAAACCAGAGGAACTTAAATATAATTTTAAAATATATTTTAATTAACTATAGATGTTCCAGAGATGAACTCTGAGACACATGGGATTTGGTTGACCACTTAAGGATAGAGTTGAGAAAAAACTGGACTCTGCTGGGTTCAAAAAGAAAGAAGTACAAGAAAGCCTAAAGGTGGTTATCAAGTCTGGAAACTTAGGTTATGTGGGAAATGAACAAAACACTGAAATGCCCCCAAATATGAAAAAAGCTATTTAAAGAATTTCCATGGGATGTCAACTGAGTTCATGATTCAAAATGACTACTTAAAAAAAAGTTTGGATTTCTACGTGAAGTCCTGCTTTGCTGCAAAAACATGCTAACGAATAAACAACACTGAAGCCATATCACTTGTAGTTAATAAGTGGAATATTAAATGCTGAGGCTTAAATTGACAGATTGAACTAGGTCTTCACAGTCTATACCACATGTGTTACAGAAGCACATATATCTAACCCGATACGTCTCTCTCTTGTTCCCCGATAGGAAAGGGCTCTAACCCTGAAGTGAATGATGAAGTGTTGCTGTAAGGAAGTGCTTGGCTTGACAGTCAGGTTGGTTTGTTCAAAACTGACAGAGACTTTCTGGATTCCAAAAGTCCCATTGGTCTCTATCTCATAGACGACCTGAAATACAAAAGTAGAATTAATTAATAAAAATTAGTGGGCTAAGTATGCTAAGGACAAAAGATTTTCTGTCTTTAAGAGTTTTACTAGGAGTTCCTGTTGTGGTGCAGTGGAAACGAATCCAACCAGGAACCATGATGTTTCAGGTTAGATCCCTAGCCTCACTCAGTGGGTTAAGGATCTGGTGTTGCTGTGAGCTGTGGTGTAGGTCACAGATGTGGCTCAGATCTGGCGTTGCTATGGCTGTGGCATAGATCGGCAGCTACAGCTCCAATTAAGACACCTAGCCTGGGAATCTCCATATGCCGCGGGTGTGGCCCTAAAAAGACAGAAAAAAAAAAAAAAAAGCTTTACTATAACTGAATAAGGGTACAGAATAATGACCATAGCTAACAATACTGCATTGTCTATTTGCAAGTTGCTAAGACAGCAGATCTTAAAAGTCCTCATTGCAGGAAAAAAATTTTTTTAACTATGTGTGGTGATGGATGTCAACTAAACTTGTGATAATCATTTCACTATGTATATATCAAATCATTATGTTGTATACCTAAAACTAATACAATACTATATGTCAATTATATTTCAATTAAAAAATAACTGGAGGAGTTCCGGTCGTGGCTCAGTGGTTAAGGAATTCGACTAGGAACCATGAGGTTGCGGGTTTGATCCCTGGCTCTGCTCAGTGGGTTAAGGGTCTGGCGTTGCCATGAGCTGTGGTGTAGGTTGCAGATCCCTCGTTGCTGTGGCTCTGGTGTAGGCCAGTGGCTACAGCTCCGATTCAACCCTTAGCCTGGGAACCTCCCTATGCTGCGGGAGCTGCCCAAGAAATGGCAAAAAGACAAAATAAAATAAAATAAATAAAATAAAATAAAATAAAAAACTGGAAGAGAAAGACTAAAAAAGTAATCTTAAAAATGCCAAACACAAATATTATGAATAAAGCTGGCTTCATTTTATATCTATACATGAAAAAAGACATTGCATAGAGCTCTTTGAAAGAGTTCATGGGAGAGATGAGTTTACGATAAGAACTGAAAGGAAGAAAAATAAGTTTTTAAAATTTTTATTTTTTGCTTTTTTTTTTTTTAGGGCTGCACCTGTGGCATATGGAAGTTACCAGGCTAGGGGTTGAATTGGAGCTACAGCTGCTGGCCATAGCAACATGGGATCTGAGCCGTGACTGTAACCTACACCACAGCTCACGGCAATGCCAGATCCACTGACCTACTGATCGAGGCCAGGGATCAAACGTGCATCCTCATGGATACTAGCCAGGTTTGTTTCCACTGCACCACAACAGGAACTCCATAAAAATAAGTTTTGATTGTGTGCAGAGACAGTGAGTAGACGCACAGGCAGAGGTGCATGGAATGGAAACCTGGTTTACCTCTCACAATGTCTGAGGATGAATAAAGACAGCAGCTGGAGATAGAAGCCATAAACAAGTGAAAGTAACCTTAGATTTCTGAACACAGTTTTAAAATGATGCTTTATGATAATTCAGACATGTGTAGGTTGATCAGAAGAGAGAGAATAGAGAAAAAGAAATGGACTTTTTCAGATTTCCCCATGATACTGACTGGCAACAAAAGAAACTGTGGCCAGTAAAAATCATAATGGACTGCACATGAACCAAGAAAGAGGAGAATCCTAGGGTTCTGGATGTGAAATGTCGAAGGACAGGAGCGATGGAAATGATTGAAACATGGTGGCGAGGATGCTGATGGGCTCAGTTCCTGATGGAAGTTTCAGGTAATGTACAAACATTCATGTGGGGTTGGTCTGGTACCTAATGGAAGATGAAGCACCTCTGGTTAATCCCATCAACATTCATCAGTCCAGAATCTGAGGTCAGATTCCCTACCTTGGAAACAACATTCTGACAAGTGTTTCCAGCCAACAGAGGAGGGCCAGCTTGTGAGACCAGTGTTACAGGTACCTGGAACTAGCAAAGGAAAGAGGCAAATCAATTAAAATTGAAAGCAGCACTTTCTCTGCTAGCTACACATGATGCTGAAATGAGTATTCTTCCGTGACCTTCCTCTCTTCTTCCACTGCCAGTCTACAACTTAAGTCCACAAGTCACTCTAATTCAGCACTTCTCAAAACCTATTTTCTGGAACATTACTTCTTTTAGATATAAAATAAAGGTTCTATGATCAAATAAGCTTTAGAAATACTATATCTTGGAGTTTCTGTCATGGCGCAGTGGAAACGAATCCGATTAGGAACCATGAGGTTGTGGGTTTGATCCCTGGTCTCCCTCAGTGGGTTAAGGATCCGGCGTTGCCCTGAGCTGTGGTGTAGATTGAAGACGTGGCTTGGATCTGGGGTTGTGTGGCTCTGACGTAGGCCAGCAGCTTACAGATCCGATTAGACCCCTAGCCTGGGAACCTCTATATGCTGTGGGTATGGCCCTAAAAAAGACAAAAAAGACAAAAAAAAAAAGGGAGAGAGAGAGAGAAAAGAAATACTATATCTGACAATCCCCTCTTAGAGATTAACAAGGCCCTCTAACACATTAAAGACTCCAAGAAGTCCACTCTAAAGAGTGTTTAATTTTACTTAGCCCAGTGTTTCACAAACTTATCTAATACCTTAGGAATTCATATTTCATATGAAGCTTATTAATTATATAGAACACACACAAGAAAAGATTGTTTTATCCATACTTGAATAGCTGGATACATCACACATACATTCTCTCTCACCATTACGATCTACAGTGAAACTACCTTAGAGGCAAAGGGACCAAAGAGTCTCTTTCCTTTTTCCTGATAAGCAGCATCATACCTTTGTATTCTGCAGATCACTCACACCTCTTGGAACCTAGCAGAAGAGAACAGCAGGGATGTGAGTGTGGGTATATCTTATATAAAATCTCCTAGAGTTTGTGGTTTCACATCTGGGGGAAAAATCAAATTATCGGAATAAGTCATTTCCTCTTTTCTACCTGATTCTTCCTTACACTAAAATGCTAGGAGCAGGGTAAGGAGGGGAGGTTGGATGGACTATGATGCCATCCTACCTTGAGCAAGGCTCTAAAAAACAGCAAAAGCAAGTAAGTTTTGGTGAAACAGTGAGATGTCTCCCCCTCCTATCATCCCGAGTCAATTCCATTAGCCAGAAGAGCGAGAATCTCTTATCGTGGCTATCCACCCCTAATTTTTTCAACTTTCTTCAAATGATAGAGCTTCTAGGCCCTCTGCCTTTTATGAAGCTCCTGGACATTTTGACCTCCAATTCAGTACTTCCTCCCACTTCCTCCACAACCTGATAGGGGGAAGCATGATGACTTTAAGTCCACAGTGGTGACAGTGGGGAGAAAGTGACACCCACCTTCAAGACTGTGAAGTTGTAATAAGAGGCAGCATTGAGGGCGGGCTCCAAGGTACAGCTATCTGTCAGATTCTTGAAGAATCGAGCACAGGTTGTATTTTTACTCTCCAGGAAACCTTAGAATTAAGGGAGTGGTAAATGAGAAAGCCAATCTTAAATTGAACAAAAAGGCTGGCACTCGTGCTCTGAGCTCACCTGCAGGATTGCTCTCAGCGCAGAGTCCTCCAGCTCCAACTCCTGCAGGCTGTCTCAGCAGGCTTATTATAGACCACTTGGGGAAGTAAGTCAGAATAGGGTCCCCAGCCTAAACAAAGTATAGCAGAAATTTATTCACAATGAAATTGGACTGAACACCACCAGAAAAGAATAAGTAGAAATAAAAGTTAAATCACTTGCATGTTGGATAGGACTGTCCTCCAAAAGCACTGACAATGGCTTACCCAGTTTAAGTGGGTACCTCAAGATACCTGGTACCTGGTCAGCTGTCAGTATGAGGGGAAAAAACCAAACCAAATAATCCCCCCTCCCCTTCCCTAGGCTCACCCTGTAAAATGGTGGTGGTGACGGGGTTTGGAATGTTGAAGTGAATGATTCACCTCCAAACTCTGTAGCCAGGGCCTGGAAGTTGGTTGCATTGACCTTCTGGAGCTTCTGGAAATAGTTTAATTTTGCTAAAATATTTTTTTAAAAGAAAAGCGATTTAGATAGAAGAAAATAATTCCTTTTTAAATATCTAGCATACCAAGAAACTAATTTCTAAAAATATTTTTATTGACACACAAAATATACATAGTAAAGTATGCAAATGCACTAATTTTAAGCATAGACTTAAAGAATGTTTATATATTTATATAGTTTTCTTACCACCACTCAGATTAAGTTATAGAACATTTTCCCAGAAGGTTCCCAATCAGTAATCTTCAGAAATAATAACAATTATTGATTTCTATCAACTTATAATTTATTTAAAATCAGTTAACTGAATTATTGTTTTAGTATTAAGATCTGAGCTAAGAATATAGCCAATAAATGCCACTCAGTTCCAACTCCCTGATGTCAGAAATTTGTACGATCGGCAATTTGTGATGAAAATAGGAGCCTAAGTAATGCTCACCCTTGCCCCTACCTGCTGAGTCTCTAGAGAGCAGTAATATGGTACTGTTTCCATAGGAACATGAATGAGTTGGAGACAATATTTGATTTGTCCTCTCCAAGTCTTCCAGTTTCCTCTAAACTTCAACTGATCATACCTAATGATAAGGTTTCCATCTCTCAAGTAAATGAATTTGTCCTATTTCATTCCTTTCACCTTACATTTCAACATTCAAGATTTCAGATAACCCTAAAGGGTATTTTCTGTAACAATTCTATAATTTCTATTATAGCAACGTATAATTCCATCAAAGCTCCTGCAGCCATCTCCTTATGGCATGTCAGACTCAGGAGAGAGATGTAGGAAAAGGCCTCTGACATTGTCCCCTGACTTGAGGGTGGCCTGTGATGAACAACACTCTGCTTTACCACCCAAGTCTCTGCTAATCTGAAAAAGGAATGTAGCAGAAACTGGGCCCATACTGGTTTCTTTCATTTTTTCATAATTACAATCACTTGGACAGATTCAAAAGGAAATCACTGCCAGCATCACTGAAAGCTAAGGAAGACGCTACATTACATAAGCTTGACTGTGATCCTCTGTGATCGTAAAATCCTAATTTTGCTTTTCAGCTTTCTGATAGAAAACAAAATGAAGATAGCTCTCAAGTCTGTGGCCTCTCAGACTACTCACTCTCTATACACGTTCTAGATCTTTGTTACGGAAAGTGTGGAGCACAGCCTAGCAGCCCCAGCATCACCTGGGAGAATCAGAAATTCAGAATCTTAAGCCACTGTGCAGACTTACTGAATCAGAATGTGCATGTTAACAAGACCTCCAGGTGATGTGTTTGCATATTAGAGATTGAAAAGCCTTGCTCTAGAATAAGTGATGCTCATGCTGCTGGTCTGCAGACTACCCGCTTCCATCTCTGATCTGAAATCTTCACATTTTAAAGCTTTCAGGAGCTGTTTAATATTTCCTTCAGAATTCAAACCTTGGAGACCACATGGAAGAAATACTTATTAAAAAAACTTAGTTATTTCTATCTTTATAAATGAAAGAAAAGTTAAAGTTAAGCCAAAAAAGAAGATAAGCAGAAGTGGCAAATATCCATCTGGATATGTTTTCATGGCTTAAAAGAATAAGAGAAAGTTAGCATTCTGTCTCTTACTTTAGTGCAGGGATATTGATGGTAGTGATGGTAAGCAGGGATAATGCACAGAAAGAGCAGAGGTTAAGGATAAACAGCATTTTTGCCTAAAATTTCTACCATCATACATGGTATATTATACCTCACAGAGCTTAAAGGTATTTAGACTTAGCATGATACAATTTCAGATGTTGAAGGAAGTCTAGAGATCATCTGGCCCAATTACCTTCAGAAATTTGGATCCTGAGAGATAAATGAGTTGCAAAAGGCCACAGAGCCATCCCTGTGGCAGAGCCAGGAGTAGAGATTACAGATCTCCTGACTCCTGGTCTAGGGTTTTTCCTACTCCATCATGTTGTACAGCCTTTATTTTATTTTATTTTTTTGTCTGAGCTGCTCCCACGGCATATGGAGGTTCCCAGGCTAGGGGTCTAATCAGAGCTGTAGTCACCGGCCTAAGCCAGAGTCACAGCAATGCGGGATCCGAGCCGCATCTGTGACCCACACCACAGCTCATGGCAATGCCAGATCCTTAACCCACTGAGCAAGGCCAGGGATCGAACCGGCAACCTCATGGTTCCTAGTCGGATTTGTTAACCACTGTGCCATGATGGGAACTCCCTGTTGTACAGCCTTCAGTTAATACTGTCTAATGATCATTACCAGCAAATGTTAAGTACTGTGGACAAAGATATAGTCCATCCTTTTGGTGCACTGACAATTTACCTAGGGAGACACAATGTTCATATAAAATAATAATTCAAAGTATCCTATAAGTTCCAAGGTAGTGACTCTCAGGTATTGTTAGGGAAAGAAAGTTCAGAAACAAGGATCCAGAAACAGTGTACAGTATGGCATGGGAGGCAGAAAGGGAGATTAAAAGCAGGGAGCATCACAGTGTGGCTCAGGTCACTGCTGTGGTATAGGTTTGATCCCTGGCCCAGGAACTTCCATTTGCAAAAAAAAAAAAAAAAAAAAAAGGGAAGGAAGCACCAGTTGCACGCTATTGCAATATCCCTGGAGCATATCCATAAGGCTAGAACTAAAAGGCAGTGGCGAACTCAGAAAGGTTGAGGCACCTGCGGTCTTATTTTAAAAATGGAGCAATTGCCTTGTTCCTTTTACCTTCTCACCACCTGAATGTCTGCAAGTCTCCTAATAATTGCTTCCAAATTCAAGGCTCCCCAAACCCCAAATTGGCTGTTTTCTGAAACAAGTATTGTTTTGCAATTTTTTTTCTAACAGTCAGATGAAATCAGGATGAGCTGACTTTCGGCAGGTAAGGGACATTTAACTCTATTTTGCACCTTAGACAATAATTTCAAAAAATATATCAGAGTCACATCTTTAGAAAGGTAATAGTCATAACCAGCCAATTTCTAAGTCTATTTAAAAACCTTAATAACAACTAACTACTGATCATTTTTATTGCACTCTACAGCTACAGAGCACTTTCACATTCAAGATTAGGGATATTATTTCTCATTTTGCAGTTGAAGAATAAGTCTGGAAGTGCTAAGGGATTTGTCTAAGTCTGTGCAACTGGTAAGTACATGGAGGGTTGAGACCTAAGTCTAATGCTCTTTCCCCCTATGCTGTTGCTTTGTGAAATAAAAACAAAGTTGATATACATCCACTTGCCAAAGACATTCATTCAAGTATCATTTGGGGCCTCCTATGTCAGACACTGGGGATTCTATAAGTGCCTTCATGGAGATTAGAGCAAGTAGGGGATATAGTCTATCTGCAATTATCTGAGCAAAGAGATGACTGAAGTTAAAGTTCTGTATGGGTTTTCTGATCCACAGCGAAGAGAGCCTAAGAGATTGCCAATGTTCACTAATAAGAGAAAAAAGAAGGAGGTAGGGGGACAGACAGAATAAGAGGGAGGATGATAGAGATCCAAAGTGCAAAAAAAAAAAAAAAAAAGTTTAAAAAACAAGGAAAAGGGGAAAAAAAGGTCAGAGGCTAAGTAAGCTCACTCTCAATGTTAGGCAATAAGAACAGTCAACATATTTCTACTCACAGTTGTTCACATGGACACAAAACTGCTTAATTCCATTTGAATCCATGAAAACTCTTGAAGGAAATGGGGAGTTACTCCTGAAGATAAGAGAGTTGTCTACACACACCCAACTCGAGGACCTGTGAGGGAATGGGAGGGAGAATAGACACATTTAGAAGGTGACCGACCAATGTCATTGCCAAAGAAAGGACTCCTTGGGCAGCCACAGGACAACATGAAGGTCCGATTATTCTACTGGATAGCCCTACTCCAGAGCCTCAGAAGAAGAGGGCTCTCCTGGGAAAAAATAAGGTAGTTCCACTCCTAGGAGTGGAAGTGGGGGCAGGAGGCACAAAGGTTAACAATCCCTAGGTCCAAGTATTACTTATTCTAGGGCTCCAGTCCCCCTTAGGATTCAACCTGAGCATTACAGCTCACCTCACGCTGCCTGGAAGGCAGAAGGAGAAAACTGTCCTCGGATGGAGAAGATAGCAGTCCTTGTCGCAGCAGCAATTTATATCGCAGGTACCAGGAGTCAAGTCACAGACACAGATCGGTAAGACTACGAAAGTACGACATAAAGCAGAGCGAATGGGCTGAGGATCCCCAAACTCTTTGAAGTGTTAATTCCTCTTCTTTCGACAGCCCCACTCCTTACTTTGTGGCAATGCACTCTGTGCACAGAATTCTGATTCTAAGTCTGTAGTCTCCATCCCCAAATCCTCCCATCCCCCTCACCTGGGAAGACGTCCACGGTCCCATTCCCAGGCGCCGAGGGGGTCACCACATTAGGGCCCACTGTAGAGGTCCCAGGCACGGCCCAGGGAGTTTCAGTCCCCTCTGAGGAGGATTGAAGGGTCCCGCCCTGCGTCCTTGGCCCCACGTTCGAATGGGTAGGCACTGCTCCAGACGGGGACGGAGAAGGCTGAGGCTGGACCCCCTCAGGGACCATCAGGAACAACACCTGCAGTAACGACAGCAGCGAAGCGAACATGGGGGCAGTAGAGCATCAGCAAGCATTTGAGGTGAGCTCAGGCGGTCGCTAGGTGCGTCGCTAGAGCGTGGGGGGGAGGAGTCGCAAGGCTATGACGTCATCCATAAGCGTTTGCTTATTGGCTCATGGAGATGGCCGAGAGCCTTCAGCCAATAGAAGGCGGCGTTGTTAAAGATCCTCAGCATCTTTCAGTCCGCGTCCTCCTTCTTTGGCCCGGCCCTCCTCTGCCTCTGTCGCTTGGCAACCGCCAAACTGGCGGAGGCGCTCTTGCTTCTTCTCTCCACTGAGTGGCAGTAGAAGTTCAGCCCAGGTCAAGGTACACTCAGTAGGCATACCGCGCAGACCTCAGGGCTCAGAGGGCTGAGACCTTCTTTGATAGAGGGAAGCCACAGAGGCTCGAAGTAGAATTGCGTATCTTTTTCACTTCGGATTATAAAGGTGAGAATCTTTTTCTAAAGAATGATAACGATAATTATCTCTCAGAGAAAAATACACTGAAGATCACATAACTTAAAAAAACGTCTCAGGAGTTCCCGTCGTGGTCCAGCGGTTAGCGAAGCCGACTAGTATCCATGAGGAGGCGGGTTCCATCCCTGGCCTCGCCTGGTGGTTTAAGGATCCGGCGTTTCCGTGAGCTGTGGTGTAGGTCGCAGATGCGGCTCGGATCCACAGTTGCTATGGCTGCGGTGTAGGCCGGAGGCTACAGTTCTGATTGGACCCCTAGCTTGGGAACCTCCATATGCCGCCTTTGCGGCCCCCAAAACCAAAAACCAAAAAAAGAAGTCCCATCTAAGTATAATATTTTCGAGTAAATATATTAGAAAGATACAGTTCCTTAAATTTTAACAATGAGATTTAAAAAAAAAATAGTCAATGGATGAAGAAAATTTTATTTTTGCTATTATAAACTTCCATTTATTGTAGCCCTCCTTAGAAAGTTTTGGTTTTTCCCAGGAGTGGTACGCCTCTTCTGATTTTCTACAGCAGAACTTTATGCAGTGTGGGAAACGTTACCATGTTCTACACTGTTCAGTATGGAAGTCATAGACTATATGTGCTTGCCTTGCGCTTGAAATGTGGTTAATGTGACTGAGGATCTGAATTATTAAATTTTAATTAATTCAAAGTTAAATAACTTCATGTGACTCATAGCTAGCGTATTGGACAGTACAACTCTAGGGTATCAAAATCTTGCTCCTGCTGGATCAGGTATTTTTCTCAGTCTGCACAGTCCTGATATCTGGGTTATTTCAATTGCTTGGTTCGGCGATATCTGTTAAGAGTTATATAAAATCTGATACACATATCCAAAATCTAGCCAATACCTCCTTTTCTAAGTGAATCACTTGAGCAGATAAATTTTAGGACCCTGCCAATGCTCACATTCTCTGACATGATGTTCTAATGTTTTGAAGTAGCTAAATATATCTCTGTTATAAATGTTCTCAAACATATTTTTATGTGATTGTGTGGTGGACTGCTGTAAGAGATATCTATATTTGTGTTTAGGCATAAAATATTTATCTACCTTTTTAGTAATTGCTGTAGGAAAAGGCCAAGTTCCTATTATTCCAAATATATGTATTTACTAGAATATAAGCTGCACAAAACAGAGGGTTTTGTCTGTTTTGTTCTCTGTATCTCATGCTTAGAACGGTACCCAGGACTTGCTAGATATGCATTAAATATTTTTAAAAAGACTGTTTCATTGAACTCTTTAGATTTAATTCATGAATATTTAATTAACTTATTTTTAGACACACAACCCATTTTTATTATAGAAAGAAGTATAAGTAAAAAGATCATATCACTTAGTCCCACTTTTCACTTAACCAATTCACATCTAGTTTTATCTTTCCAGATTATTTTTGGTACACATACACAGGTATAAATATTTTTATGAAAATAAGATCATACTATGAATACCTGTCTATATCTTATTTGATATGTCTATATCATTAAGACTGCATAGCATATCCTGCTGGATAGATACACCAAAACTTACTTAATTCCCTGTCAGTGGACATTTTTGTCTAATCTTAAGACAATGTAAACGAGACCTAAAACAACATCTTTGTATGTGTCTAGCATAATTAGTTCCTTAGGATAAAGTCCTAGAAATGGAATTTCAAGGTCTAAGAGATTATGAATGTTTTTAAGGCTTTCCAACATTGTCTTTAAGCTGTATCCAATATATCTTGCTTCCAAACAAATTCCTCTGTGTAGCCAGTACCCAATCCACAGCTTTCAGCACAGGTGAAGACAGCCAGGACGGCCCAATCAACACTCCTGCTCAGCCTGTCAGCCTTCAGGTAGTTGGGAGCAGCTGAGGCATGACCTGGAATTCAAATATTCTCTTACCACCACAGGGGCAGTCTGGAATATCCTTTTCTTGAGGGATATTTTCACTGGAGATCCAGATGGGGGCAACCCCTCTGCCATATCTGAGAATCTGTTCTGGTTCAATGGATATTTTAGTTTTAAACGTCTGGAAAATTCTATCTTTCCTAGATTCATGCTTTGCCGTGGAATCCAATTCTTACTTGGGTGCTTCACCCATGCTCCCTATAATCTCTGTTTCATCTTCTTTTTCTACAACTTCAGGCACAATCTCGTCTGTCTCTATTACAGTTTCAAATTCTGGTAAAAGGAAGTTGTGGTCTGAAACCGTATTGTCTAAATTATCTGCTTGTGCACAAACCTGCTTATGTCCCAATCTCCAGTCCAGTGGCTGATGCTCCTACTGCAGTAATGTGCCTGGTAACATCTGGAGCATGTTTTGGGGCCTAGACAGCCACAAACCTCCCTGAGCACCAGACTTGGCTCTGGGGGAGGATCCTCAGAAGATGGTTCATAGGAGTAGAAGTCATTTCTGCTGGGTAGCTGATTTATAAAAACTAGGGGGCTGATAACCCTATTTTCTGGTGGCTAGCAGAATAGGGTCATCAGCCCCCTAGTTTTTAGAAATCAGGTGAGAATGCTGAACTCTAACCACTTGATGTAGGTCCCCAGAACTTTGTCTCTTTGGAGAAAGGATTTGTCAAAGAGACTAAGGATAGTGAGGCAATTAAGTGTTTATTTAAAGAGAGAGGAGATTGGTGCGGAGAAAATATAGGCAGGGGCAGGCAGGCTTGGGAGGGGAGTGTGAAGGGGGAGAGAGAGAGCAAGAGAGGAAGGCTATTTAGTTTTTATATCATTTCAGGATTGCATTTCTTTATATGAAATTTCTATTGTACAACCTGTTGGAGACCAATTAGGATTTCCACGTTTGCATTTTACTCTTTAGTTCTCAATCGATGTTAAATCAATGATAAGTTATTAATGAATTTATTAGTGGTGGCAAAAGAGTCTGTTGACTGAATAATTTCAGGGTTGAGTGTAGGAAAATAACATTTTAGGATTTCTGAGTTGCTTTTTCTTATTTTTGAATTTTAGCTCTTTACATAAGTTTTTGCTTATTTTTTTTAATGTCCACACCTGTGGCATATGGAAGTTCCCAGGCCAGGGGTCAAATTGGAGCTGCAGCTGCCAGTCTACACCACAGCAAGAGCAATGCAGGATCTGAGCCATGTCTGTGACTTACACTACAGCTCATGGCAATGCCAGATGCTTTAACCCACAGAGCAAGGCTAGGGATCAAACCCACATCCTCATGGATACTAGTTGGGCTCGTTACCACTGAGCCACAATGGGAACTTCCACATATTTTTAAAAATTCTATTTTTCTCTTTTTTGTTAGAGTTGAGCAAAAATACTAAATTTTTGTTGTGATATGTTTGTAGGAATCTCTGTAATACAGAACTCAACTCTTTTGAGATATTAAAATCTGGAAGATAATTTTGAGGGAGAAGAATGAAATTTATTCATTATTGTTATGCAGATGCCAATTTTAACATGAGAGTTGTCTTAAATTGAAATAGCTTCAAACGATATCATCTCCAAAGCAGAGATTTCCAAATAAGATCATATGATACTAGCAGCTGTCTGTGTCTGATACTAAAAGAGTTCAATATGTGCTTAGAAATTTAGCCAAGAGATTGAATCAAGATGGCAGACTGAGAACAAGTTCTAGCCTCTCCTCACTTCTTCCCGCTTTCTAAAATCTCTAAAAATTATGGGAAAGTTAGATGAATACATGCAGTCATGTATATCCATAAGCATACACTGATACTGAAAAAAAAAAAGAGTGCTCTCAATGGACCAGACATTATGATAATCTGAAAAATAGAAGGCAGACAGTATTGAATTGTAGTTGGATAAAAAAAAGTTGCATGAGTAGAGGCTTTCTTTAGAAGTAGGAGTGGCTCTTGGGGATGTTTAAAGCACACAGAAGCTGTTGATCTTGGTAGTGCCCTTGGACAATTGAGTTATTTATTGAGGTACCACTGTTGGAAGAGTCAGGTAGGTCAGCTTCTCAATCTTGCTCCCATATGCATGCAGTGGGTAGAACTTGCTCCTAAAGAAGGCAGTGATAGACCATGTAGACACTTTTGTTAAAAAGATAGGACAGGACCCTGCATGACTTTTGACATCTAGAAGGAAAGAGAAAGGCCCCACATCTTGAGGACTCGTACCAGCTCCTTTTATCAAGCTACACATCTAACATTTCTCCTCCACAAATCTACCAAAAATAGAGTTTAAAAAAGACCTATTACCTTCAAAAGAGCAATGATAAGATTCATACCTGACTTTTTGAGAGAAACAAGGAAAGCCATAAAAGTGGAATAATGTCTTAAAAGAAGTTAACCTAGAATTCTATATCAGCAAAATACCTTTCAAAAATGATGATAAAAGTGTGTTTAGAAAACAGAAATTGAGAAAAAAAACTTTTTTGTTATAGACCCACATAAAGAATTGCTTAAGAGGAATTCATTCCCATCATGGCTCAGTGGTAAACAAAGGGGACTCAGGTTTGAACCCTGGCCACGCTCAGTGGGTTAAGGATCCAGCATTGCCATGAGCTGTGGTGTAGGTCACAGATGTGGCTCAGATCCAACATTGCTGTGGCTGTGGTATAGGCCAGCAGCTACAGCTCCGATTCAACCCCTAGCCGGGAACCTCCATATGCCATGGGTGTGGCCCTAAAAAGACAAAAGACAAAAGACAAAAAAAAAAAGAATTGCTAAAGGGAATATTTTAGGCTAAAAGAAAAATGATCCCAGATGGAAGCACTGAGACAGAAGAATAAGTTAAGAGCAATGGAAAGGATAAATACAAGGTCAGTATATAAAACTCAATTGTATTCCTATATTATGGCAATAATAAATTGGAAAATAAAAATTTGGGATGATAAGATTTATAATAACAAAAATTAAATAGGAATGAATCTAAAATATTATGAGATATATCAAAATATATGCTGTTTCTGAGAGGAATTAAAGAAAACCTAAATAACTGTAGGGCTACGTCAAATTCATGGCTAGGAAGACTTATTAATGAAAATATATTACTTCTTCCCAAACTGAATCTATACGGTGCAGTCCCAGTAAAAATTCCAGCATTTTGGGGTAAAAATTGACAGGCAGACTTTGGAGTTCTCATCGTGGCTCAGTGGTTAACAAATCCGACTAGGAACCATGGGGTTGCAGGTTTGAACCCTGGCCTTGCTCAGTGGTTAAGGATCCAGCATTGCCATGAGCTGTGGTGTAGGTCGCAGACGCGGCTCGGACCCGTGTTGCTGTGGCTCTGGCGTAGGCCGGTGGCTACGGCTCCGATTTGACCCCTAGCCTGGGAACCTCCATATGCCGTGGGAGCAGCCCAAGAAATGGCAAAAAGACAAAAAAAAAAAAATTGACAAACAGACTTCAAATTTATAGTTGACCATTAAACTATAATGGTTTAATGGTATAACTGTATTAAACTGTGTGGGTCAACTTCCACGTACATTTAAAAAATGTTTAATTAGATAATTTTAATTTAATATTTAATGGTTAATGCTAAGGTGCTAGATGATATGTGGATTTTCCACCTGATGGGGGTCAGAGCTCCCAACCCCTTCATTGTTCAAGGGTAAACTATATCTGTAATTGCAAAAGGCCAGAAATAACCAAGAGAATCTGAAGAACAGAGTTGGAGGGTCTATACCTACTATATATCACTTCTTATTATTAAGATAAAGTCATTATTAGGATAAAACAGAGCTTTGGCTCCAAGATAGACAAATAGACCAATAGAAAAGGATAGAGTCCAGAAACAAACCTAGACATATGTAGTCATTTGATTTATGATGGAAGTGATGACTACAGTGCAGTGAGGAAAGAATGATCTTGTCAATAAATTATTCTGGGTCAGGTGGATGTTCATAAGACAGCAATGTATCTTAACTCCTAACTGTATTGGCTAACTTTGATTTTACATAGATTATAGACTTAGGTGAAACAACAAAGCTACTAGGAGATAACATGAGAGAACAACCTCATGATCTTGGGGAAGGCAAATATTTCTTAAACTGGACAGAAAGATTACTGATCATAAAGAAAAAATTTGATGCATTGTTAATCAGTAAAGTCGAGAACTTCTCTTAATAAAAGAAACTAATAAGCGGATAAAAAGGTGAAGTTCTCAATGTTTTTTTTTCCTTAAGAAAATAAGCTAAGAATATGTGTGGAATCATTTTTGTCACTGATGCTTTTAAAACTAAATTAAAAATGTTGTGATAAGTACAGATTTACATGAAATTGTAGGATATAATACAGGGAGATACTCTGTACCCTTTAAAGATAACACCTTGCACAATTGTGGTGCACACAACCAGAATATTGGCATTGATAGAATTCACCCATTTTCTTCAGATTTTCCCAATTTTACTTTTACACATGTGTGTATGTGTATATTAAATTCTGTGCAGTTTTATCACATGTGATTTTATGTTTCCACCACCACGGTAAAGACACGAAGCCATTTCATCACCAAAAAGTTCCTTCATGTTGTCCTTTCATAACCATTCCCGCCCTCCTCCTCTCACCCTCTCTCCCCAGGATGCATTTTTAAACTATCACTCATCTTTATAATAACCGTGTTTAAAATAACTATGTTATTTAAACAGTGGTTCACAAGCATGTATCCTAGTAAATAAAATAAATGGTGCCTACATGTTCAACAAAAAGCAAAGTTAAGTAGCTCTGGAGGAATTAATTTCCTTTCTTATTAAGAGATTAATAAACAAAGAATATATTATAGAAGGAATATGTTTTTACTTTGAAATTATTCAAAAAAATTCTTTAGCTGTTAGTATATTTGGTGTTGTGTTTTTTTTTTTTTTGGTCTTTTCCTTTTTTTAGGGCTGCACCTGAAGCATGTGGAGGTCCCCAGGCTAGGGGTTGAATCAGAGCTATAGCTGTTGTCCTATGCTAGAGCTACAGCAATACCAGGTTTGAGCAGTGTCTGCGACCTATACCACAGACAGACCCTTAATCCACTGATAGAGACCAAGGATCGAACCCAAGTCCTCATGGATGCTAGTTGGATTCGTAAACCATTGAGCCATGACGGGAACTCCTAGCTGTTAATATTAATAGTAAGTATTGTGCTAATTAGACACTAACTACTGTTCCTAAAAAGAAACTCACTTATGATGTTATACTTTTCCTTAATATATCTCCTTCTTTTTCCTTTTTCTTTTTTAAAATTTTATTTATTTATTTTTCTTTTTAGGGCCACACCTGCAGCATATAGAAGTTCCCAGGCTAGGGGCCCATTTGGAGCTACAGCTGCCAGCCTACGCCACAGCCACAGCAATGTGGGATCCAAGCTCATCTGCAACCTATACCACAGCTCATGGCAACGCCAGATCCTTAACCTACTAAGCAAGGCCAGGGATCAAACCCACATCCTCATGGATTCTAGCCAGATTCTTTTTTTTTTCATTATTATTACTCAATGAATTTTATTACACTTATAGTTGTGCAATGATCATCACAACCAAATTTTATAGCATTGCCATCCCAAACCCTCAGTGCATCCCCCCCACCCCCCAACCTGTCTCATTTGGAAACCATAAGTTTTTCAAAGTCTGTGAGTCAGTATCTGTTCTGCAAAGAAGTTCATTGTGTCCTTTCTTTAGATTCCACATGTAAGTGATAGCATTTGATGTTGGTGTCTCACTGTCTGTCTAGTCAGATTCTTAACCCGCTGAGCACAGCAGGAATTCCTCTACTGCTTTTCTTTTCCATTCTTTCCATTTTTACTTTTCTTCCTCATTTTATCCTTTGGAAACTGTCTATAGTCCCACCTTTTCTCCAGTCTGAATATAAGTTTCACTCAATAAAAAAGACTGATAATTGCTGACCACACACCCATTCTCCCTGCTCTCAAATGATAGAACCCCGGTATTTAACTGAGCACAATGTAGCCAACAGATGACATTTCCCAGTCTCCTTTGCAGTGAGTTGGGGTTATGCATAATTCTGATCAATGGGATATACATTAAAGAATTGATGGGACTTTAGAGAAATCTCTTGAGAAATGCAGGCTGTTCCTTCTTTTCCTCCCTTCTCCATCCTACTGCTTAAATTTTGAGTGAAATGGCTAAATCTTGAGCAGTCATTTTGGAACATGAGAAGACATGTAAGCAAAGGTAGGCAGCAAAATGGAAGAAACCTGGATCCCTGACAACTGTGGAAACTTTATAATGTTTGCCCTGAACTTCCTACCTCTGGACTTTCATATGTAAGGAAAATAATTTTGTAAAAGAGACCATATATTTAAATCATAACAGGAGTTACCATGATTGGCTCAGAGGAAATGAATCTGACTAGGAACCATGAGGACATGGGTTTGATCCCTGGCCTCGCTCAGTGGGTTAAGGATCTGGTGTGTCCAGGAGCTGTGGTGTAGGTCGCAGACGTGGCTCGGATCTGATGTTGCTGTGGCTGTGGTGTAGCCCAGCAGCTACAGCTCAGATTCAACTCCTAGCCTGCGAACCTCCATATGCCTCGGATGTGGCCCTAAAAAGACATATATCATAACATACTTTAGTGGCTTACCCATATTTACATAATAACTAGAACTCTCAAAGACTTATTCACATGATTACTTTAAATATCCTTATTTAAATTAGAATTTCTACTAGAAACTAAAGTAGAATTTAAACTAGAATCTCTCTGTTGGCATCTGTTATTGTCTTTTGTCATTCAGTTTGTGATCTTCCTGGTTATAGAGATGGTATATTTTTGGTCAAAACCTGGACATTTTGGGAGTTCCCATCGTGGCGCAGTGGTTAACAAATCTGACTAGGAACCATGGGGTTGCGGGTTCGATCCCTGACCTTGCTCAGCGGGTTAAGGATCCGGCGTTGCTGTGAGCTGTGGTGTAGGTCGCAGACGCGGCTCGGATCCCGTGTTGCTGTGGCTCTGGCGTAGGCCGGTGGCTATAGCTCCAATTCGACCCCTAGCCTGGGAACCTCCATGCGCCATGGGAGCAGCCTTAGAAAAAGCAAAAAAAGACAGGAAAAAAAAAAAAACCCTGGACATTTTGGATATTATGTTAGGAGACTCTGTATCTTAATTAAATACTGTCTTAGCTTCCCCTGACATTACTCTGGCGTTGGAGGGGGTGTGCTGCCCCATTACTACCAGGTAGCAATGAAAGTCTTGGTTCCCTATTCAGCCCCCAGTGACACCCAGGAAGCAGCTCTGCTTGTTACTGCTGGGTGGGGATGGGAGCCAGCTTCCTCCAAGTCTGGGATCTATAAGGCAAAAAGAAATCCCAAGGAACTTACCACTGTGTCATTTTTAGGGTCACTAGGTCCCTAGCCAATCTTCCACCTTCTTTCCATCTTTTAGAATCTTCTTATTATAATGCGTATAATCCAGAGTTTTTGGTTGTAGTTAGCCAACAGGAATATGGAAAAATATATTTATTCCACGTTCCTGGAAGCAGATTCTTGTTTTGTTGCAGAGATGTGTTGCTGAATCTCTCTTGGTGTCATAACCAGAAGTCACTCTTTCTACTTTTGTCTCTTAAACATTTTTCCTTCCCTCCACTTTTACAGTTTCTATCACTAGCTTAAATAATAATTATCCTCAGGAATCTTAGTGGAATATGTAAAAAAAATTTTAAAAAGTGAAATAGGAATTCCTGTTGTTGCACAGTGGAAACAAATCTAATTAGTATCCATTAGGATGCAGATTTGATCCCCAGCCTTGCTCAGTGGGTTCTGGATCTGACGTTGCCATGAGCTGTGGTGTAGGTCACAGATGTAGCTGGGATCCCCTGATGCTGTGGCTGTGACATAGGCTGGCAGCTGCAGCCCCAGTTCAGCCCGTAGCCTGGGAACTTCCATATACGGTAGGTGGGGCCCTAAAAAAGCCAAAAAAAAAAGAGTGAAATATAATTGTATTGAAAACATTCTAGTTTTCTAATGGTGTATAACACCATAACAAAATTTTGTGGCATAAGATGACAACTACTTTATTATCACCGTGGATTCTCTGGGTCAGGAATTTAGACAGGGTACAGCAGAGGTGGCTTATCTCTGGTTCATAATGTCTGGAGTATTAGGGGGCAAGACTCAGATAGCTGGGAGTGAATTTACTGGCTGATGTCCAGTATCATCTGTAGGTTTTGTCACTTATATGTCTGATGCCTGGGCTGAGAATACTTGAAGGCTGGGCTTAGTTGCGCCTTTTAACTGGAGAGTCTATATATGATCTCTTCTTGTGGCTCAGGCTTCCTCACAGTATGGCAGCCTCAGGATAGTTGGACTTTTTAAATGTTGGCTCAGGGCTTCAGGAGTGAGTGTTCTAGTGAACAAGGCAGAACCTGAATGGCCTTTTTTGATCTAGCCTTAAAAGCCAGTTCAAGCCTCCTGAGAGTACTATATGGACCACACCCCCTCCCCCCAACTTCTCTGTGGAAAGAAAGTATATATAAAAAAAAATTAGGGGCAGCTTTTAAACTGCCCAAATGTGTACAAGCTTTGAATGTCTTTTATAGAAAAAGTGTAAAGTAAATATAAAAAAGTTTTACAATGTCTTCAAGGAATTATTTTTATTTTATTATATACAAAATTATGTGCTAAGTTCAAATGTGAAGCATGATGGTAATGACTCAAAATTTTAATTAAATTTATTTAAATACAGTTGCAAGTTTTAACTGTTTTTGAAATTTAATTCATTATTATAAAATATTTCTATAAACTTAAAGCTATTTGTAATTGTAGTTACCAATGTGAAGAATAGGTGTGTTTTGTATATGATATTTAGATTTCTATATATACAAATTTAGGATATTATTAATTGTTTAATATTGCAAGTTGTTCGTCAAATGCCATTTTTAACTGTTGTAAAAACTGCTGAATTGTGAATGTTGGATAAAGAGTTCAAGAAAATGAACACTCTGCTCCGTTGGCAAATATGTTACTATTCAAGAATCTATTGTGGCCATAATGTTTGAGAGGAAAGACTTGGTGAGCTTATTTTTTTTCTTCCCTAATTATTTCTCCAACTCAAATACTTCTCACACTCTGAAGCATTGTGCACCTCTGACGTCTGCAGGGCCACAGTCCTCAATTTGGACAACAGTCTTCATTCCTGAACACAGGGCAGTGTGGCAAGGTATCTCTGTTGTCTCAGTGGTATAAATCACAGCAGCGGATGTGTTGGATTGTGAGGTGCCCAGTGACAGAAGTGCCCAAGTGATTTTTACAAAATTCGTCATTTGTGGTTTTCTGGTTTATGGGTCCCTCTAAGGTGCAGGGCTAGGGCAGGGGCCCCTTGCCTGGCTTTGAAGGTGTTGCCACTTCTCTGGGAGCGTGAACTTTCAAACACTTACTGCTAGCTCTAGTTCAGAGTTTATAATCCAGGGAGTTTCCAAGAATATGAAGTTCCTTCAACAGTTTTCCACAGTAAATTATGCCCCAGCTCAGGTTCAGAAATTGAAGGGATGTCCCATAATGTGGAGCTCTAACATCTGGAGATGTGATCACACTTGGTACTCCACAGCGTTTCCTGATATTTAGGGAGAAGTCATACCTTTGGTACGTTGAATTTTCTTATTTGAGGGGAAAAAGGACTCATTGCATCAAGCAATACTCTTGTATCAGTGAGCCTAGACAGCCTCCAAAATGTAAGACCTCCGTCTGTATTTATTCTCTAAAAATTTTTTCTCCATAGCTGAGAATTGTGATCAGATTTCAGTTGAGAGATGACCTCAAGGTCTCTCTGCCTCTTCTTTGCAAGTTGTCTAGGAATTTTCTGCAGATAATATGTGTGCAGTTCATACTTAACGATCATAAGGATTTCTTTTGACTAATATCCACTTCTTTGGAAAAGAACTCACTGTCTAGTCTGCCACAGAACTCAAAATGTGTTGTGGGGAGAGCATAATCTCTCTACCCCTTGGTTCCCATTTATTGCTCAGATCAATATTTATAATTCATATCAATATCAATACTTATAATTCATTTAAGTACATGCATCTTCTTTTTTAAACCTAGAAATGATTATCTGTTGTTACTTTTCTTATGGCTATTTATAACTAGTTGTGGGGTAAAATAACTTGTCCAGAGTTGAAGAATCTAAGATATCCACAGGCAGGAGTTCCTATTGTGGCGCAGCAGAAACGAATCCAACTAGTATCCCTGAGAAGGCAGGTTTGATCCCTGACTTCGCTCAGTGGGCCAGGGATCCATGAGTTATGGTGTAGACTGGCAGCTGTAGCTCTGATTCGACCCCTAGGCTGGAAACTTTCAAATGCTGTGGGTGAGGCCCTAAAAAAAAGCAAAAAAAAAGGTATCTGCAGGCAGGCAGGTAGTAAAGTTATTTTAATTTTGATTAAGGCTCTCTTAACAGCATTCTAAGAATAACACCCAGGTAATATCCATCTGTTTGATTACTCCTAGCAGTCTGATGCCAAAACCCAAACCAATGTATATTTTCCATATTTGAAGTAACAGTTGTGTAAATATCAGAGTATTCACATAAACATTCTGTGTAAATTAAATTATTTGAATACCCCTTCCATCCAAAAAATCTTTTAAAAATCCTAATGTATTATTGTTGGTTTAGGTATTACAAATTGGAACAATCTAGCAAGTTTAGGAATATAAAAGTAATAGCTTATTACATGGAAAATGGTTTATCGTTTCATAGAGATTTTTTAAAAAGTAATTTCCTTTAACCTTACTGGGAGGAGGGTCTAGGCAAAAACTTTCTTTCCTGGAGTTGTTAGCCCTGAGCTGCTATATCTGTTATGTTTTTCAGGAGGGCAGTGGCTGTTTCCTCAAGACGGTGTTATAATAGAGTATTGCAGTGTTCCTTATGTGAAGCAAAGAGATAACAGCGAGAAACGTGATTAAAATAGTTAACTTTTTAAGGAAAAGGGCAAAGCCTTTTCCTTCCCTCTGCTTTTAAATCTTCCTGTACCCACCCACCATAAGGACTTGAAACAATAGACTCGGCAAAAAGAGTATCTTTATGTTCACTTTTTTTAAAGTGTTCACTCATTATAAAATGTCTTATTTTTGTTTCCTTAATGACTTTATCTTCACCTTCCTCTACCTTGTTATGGATGCATAAGAACGATCAAATGCTATTTTCCTAGTAGCGGTACGTTTAAAAACAATCTCCTCTCCCCAAGAGTTCTTTCTTCCTTCCTCTAAACTTTAGGCCAGCCAAATGAGTTACTACTCTAGCTGGGATCTTAAGGCAGTAACAGTGTGATAACTCCAAAGGAAACACCAGCTTTTGTTTCATGAGTTTCTCTGAGTTAATTATATCTTGATTCCTGATTTGTAACAAGGCAGAAACTCTGAGATCTCCATTAAGGAACCATAATTGTAACTTTATTCATTCCTTGGATTGGTGATTGCACATTGAAGATGTTCTCCCCAGTACTTACTATAATCTGATAGTTCCTCCATCATTAGGCTCATTTTCTACCTTAAAAGAAAAGTGAAAACAAGTAGTTGGAATTCCCGTCGTGGTGCAGCGGAAACGAATCTGACTAGGAACCATGAGGTTGAGGGTTTGATCCCTGGCCTCGCTCAGTGGGTTAAGGATCTGGCGTTGCTGTGAGCTGTGGTGTAGGTCGCAGACATGGCTCTGATCCCGAGTTGCTGTGGCTATGGTGTAGGCTGGCAGCTGTAGCTCGGATTGGACCCCTAGCCTGGGAACCTCCATGTGCCGAGGGTGCGGCCCTAAAAAGACAAAAGACAAAAAAAAAAAAAAGGATTTGAATGTAGATTTCTTTGGTGGGAGATAGTGGTAAGGAAATAATTGTAGGAGTTCCCGTCGTGGCGCAGTGGTTAACAAATCCGACTAGGAACCATGAGGTTGCGGGTTCAGTCCCTGCGCTTGCTCAGTGGGTTAACAATCCGGCGTTGCCATGAGCTGTGGTGTAGGTTGCAGACGCGGCTCGGATCCCGAGTTGCTGTGGCCCTGGCGTAGGCCGGAGACTACAGCTCCAATTCGCCCCCTAGCCTGGGAACCTCCATATGCCGTGAGAGCGGCCCAAGAAATAGCAAAAAGACAAAAAAAAAAGATAACAATTGTAAGTACAACATGCCTTATCTCATTAACAAATTTCGTGGCGGTAGGTAGGCAAATGTCTTCCTAATTGAAAAAACACAGTGAAATAAAATAGTGGCGTTTCCTTCCTAAATGTGTTTAAAAGCAATATTGCTTCTCATCCATCTGGAACAGTGAGGATATACTAGCACCTCATTGTTTTTATAACCCTTTTAATTATAGGGTATTTTATATTCTTCTACTTTGCATAATAGCTTTATTAGGTCAATAGGATCTTGCTCTTTTTATGAGGATGAGGAAACAGCTTGAGGTGCTAAATGACTTGCTCAAGTGGCATCATTCAAATTAGTAGAGCCAGAACTAGAACTTAAGAACTTAAGTCTCCTCTCATTTTCTTTGTTTTGGGGGCTGCACCCACAGCATATGGAGGTTCCCAGGTTAGGGGTCGAATTGGAGCTGTAGAGGTCAGCCTACACCACAGCCACAGCAGCCCTGGATCTGAGCTGCATCTGTGACTTACACCCCAGCTCACAGCAACGCCAGATCCTTAACCCACTGTGCAAGGCCAAGGATCAACCTGAGTCCTCATGGATACTAGTTGGGTTTGTTAACTGCTGAGCCACAACAGGAACTCCTCTTCTGCCATTTTCCTAGCGCTCTCTCTGCTGCTTGGACTCACAGGGAAATTTTTTACCCCCATTTTCATCCCCATTTCCTCTCCCCTAGGTGGGGACAACTCTGAGCCATGTTCTTCAGCATCTCCTAGAGGTCCCTCCTGAGACCGCACCCCATTGCACTTAGTAGTGGTCTGCTAATCAATGCACAATGTATTGGCCTCCTTCCCTGCTCTGTTGTTGCCAAAGTATCAGCTACCTCTGTACACCAATGCCGAACAGAAACATGGAGACAGAGTTGGAGGAAACAGAAAAAGTAGCTTCAATTGCCAAGCAAAGAGGGAACCCAGCAGGCTAATGCCTCGAGGGCTATGGCCCCCTGGAGCAGGTAGTGAGGAGTCTTAGAGAGTTCAAGGGGCAGGGTGCAATCAGTTCTTGGACATTTTCCTGATGGGTTGATAGTGAGGTAATTGGGAGTCAGCATCATCAACCTTCTGGTTCCAACCAGCCTGGGGTCTACATGTTTGTGGGCAGCATACAGTTAACTTCTTCCACCCTTTGGGGCCTTAGCACCTGCAAAACAGCTCCAAGGACATGGCTCAGAATATTATCTACAGTCCTTGAGGAAGAATTAAAGGTCCTTGACTTTGTTGAATGGCTAAACTATTATTGTTTTGTCTTCCTTGACTGTTTTCCTTTTTCTCTCTGTTTTCTCACTTTCCTGATTAAAGTAATTCTTTGACTAAAGTTTTTCTATAGACAAAAGGCAGGCAGAACACGCAAGTGGGGGGTTTATTCTGGGATGGCCTCATAATCCTGCTTGTTTACGCTGTCTCACTTACCCACACCCTTCCAGTGCCTCTGGGATTGCTTTTCTATAAACTGCTTGTGCTGAAATCCTACCTTTGGGATCTGATTCTGGGGGATCCCAATTCAATGCAGAAGCCAAAGTTCTTGCCAGGCAACTGTCTTTTATAACCATAGCTTACTCCATTCCAGGAATCTCTTCCTTCCTCTCCCTGCCCCTTCAGGCCAAGTGTAGTCATGGATACCCATTGTTGCTAGCACCAGAGTGATTCACCGGCTCTTGTACACACAGCTGTGAGATAGGCTGAGCAATGTAATCTTTATGCTGGGTGGCTAAACAATGGATGTTCTTTTAGATTGGAAGAAAATGAGAATAAGAGGAAGGAAAATCAAACAGTCCCTTCAGAGGCAAACTTCAAATTCTGCCGGAGTCCAGCTCCAGCAGCCAGGGTACCCCTCCGGGGATGGACAATGTCGGGGAAGCACACGGAGACAGCCTCTTTGTCCCTTCTTTCAGGGCGCTGGACTGCTCAAATTTTATTAGCATAGGTAACAGTTTATATAGACAGCTTAATTGTAACTTACATCACAGTGCTTAGGTCATGTTTTCAAAGGTTAAATTTTAGACTACATGGTACAGTAGATATACATTGTTCTAAGAATTTTAATTAAAACTAACAAATACAATGCATCATGTGTAATTACAATGGGTACAAAACATCATGTGGAAAAAACATTATATGAAAATAAGGAATTCGGTATAAAACGTCTTGTGGTTACTCTTAGCAAGCGCCACCCGTTATTGTTTTAAGCTAATCTTTAACAACTAGAAAGGTCACAAGCACAAGAATTTAACATTTACAAAAACTCATTTTTTAGATTAAAGCTTGAGGTACTAACTTCAAGGCATTATGGTCAGGGGACAGTATGAGAAAATATTCTTTATATCAGAGCAACTTAATTTCATAAAACTTAAAAGCCCCCTACAAAACTTATTAAAAGCAAGATTATTATCTTTTCCATCAAGAATAATGTGTGTCTAACCTATTCTAACCTATTGTACACTCCACAATGACCTAACTCTGAAACCTATTCTTACTCGTAACAAACCAATGAACACTTTGTTTTTGCCTACATTAGATCTGAATGGGGGAATTTCACCAAGGTGAAACTCTTATTATTTTATTACTGTTCCATTTTTTGTTGTTCCAATTTTATTGAATCACAAAACAATATAGAAAAATAACAAAGAATAACAAACAAATAACAGAAAAGGCTGAGTAATAAGTAAATAACAGAAAAGACTGAATTTTCCAAGAAGCAATTTTTATTCTTGCACTATTGTGCAAAGCCTTCATTTTGCTATTGTTGCCGTTGTTGTCGGGTTAGCAGATGAGCCTCATTATTTTTAGAACTTGCCCTTGGAACTGTGCCGCCGGGTAAGTCCTTTTCCCTATTTCTAAACCTGCCCTCGGAACTGTGCCGGTGGGTAGGCTTTTTCTCCTCGGTTAGGAACCCTGCCTTCAGAACTGTGCCGTCAGGCTAGTTCCCTTCCTTGGCCTCCTGTATCTCCTCGGCTCCCCGCAAAATTCTAGAGTTTTTTTGAGATATATTGTGAGACAATTAAATGACAGCAACACTGATCAGGCCAACAGTGATTATAATGCAGTTACCACCATAATGTCAATGAAAAGCATCAGGGTTATGTAGGGGATGCCCTTCAGGACAGTTACTGTTTGAGAAGAGCTGGTTCTGCCCTGGCTGTGCTCTTCTTAGAGGCAGAGTTCTTGGAATTCCTCTGTAGTCCTATCTGGTGACGTGCTAACCTCATACTTCTTTTTTTGTTTTTTGTTTTTTCTTTTTTTCCTCTTTCAGCCGCCACATTATGGAAGTTCCTGGGTCAGAGATCTAATAGGAGACACAGCTGTGACCTATGCCACAGCTGCAACAACACCGGATCCTTAACCCACTGTGCCACAGTGGGAACGCCTCATACTTATTAATTATAGCAAAGCTGCTCCATACTCAGCTGCCTGATGTGCTCCGTTTCATGCCTCAGGCATTGCTGTGACAGTATTCATATTCAGTTACAGAAAAAATTTAAAAAATTGTAAACATCAGTAAAAATTGGGAGGGACTTCTAGGAGGGATTTGAATTCCTGTGTGCAGTGGTTGAGAATCCCCATGTTAGGTATTTTAGATGATATGAGTAGTAAACTGTCCCTTCCCTCTGGGACTCCGAGTCCAGTAGTGCTAGAGGGTGGAGTGAGGATTGAAGGAAAAGTTGGAGTGGGAAGAAATGATAATACCAGTGTAATTGGCAGGATAATTTGTTAAGGTGTTAGTTATTGTGGGTTCCCAATGATATTCTAGCTTGTTGAAATTGCCCAAGGTACCCAGAAGCAATAGAGTAATAAGGAAGAGATAAGGGGTACCTTTGAGGGCCGGGAAAGAAGGAACTTCTTGAGTACTGGGAAGGGGGTAGAGTTGGTGGGCCATGAGGAGTGGGCACCCTTGCTTGTTCTGTGGTTGTGTCTTGGTCAGTAGGATGGCCATATGGTGCCTTAGGGAGGCTCTGCTCTAGGTACCAATGCTTCCAGTAGAGGTCAAGCCCCCTCTCCAGTCCTCCTCCATCCCTATTTAGCACTGGAACAGAAAGCCTGTCACATTGCAAGGTTAGACAGTGAGAATATCAGAAGGGATCAAAGTAAGTGAGAGATTAGAAGTCCTTCCCTACTTTCTGATACATGCACTCTGAGATTGTGGTGTAGACCAGGAAGGTAAAGGAACTCCAGTAATGATTGTGATGGACTTTCTGGTCCGCTCAGAGGAAACTGAGATGGATTTAAGTTGATATAAAGAAAATAAAGTTGGCAGAATTTCTTGGATACCTAAGCATGGTGGTTTAAGATTGGATCTGCTCCATGCATAAATAACTGAGACAAAAAGCAGAATATGAGAAGGGCACTATGGGTGGCTAAGCTATGTAGCATAGCTGCAATAAATCATGGCAGATTATTTGCTGTTGGGCGCACTGCAGTCTTTTTTTCACAGCGCTTTTTTCTGGCCAGGCAGAAGAAGGAGGAACTAGAGGGCTGTCAAGTAGAGAAGGGGGAAGGAATTCTTTTCCTCACTGATTGTCTTCTAGCTTGCTCCCTTTTCATTACACAAAGCATGGTAACATAATTGAACATGTGGTAAATATTTATATATTAGTCAAGTAGAGAAGTATTATTTTCCGGTTATTTTTGCCGCTTTCCTCTAGTTGCATGTCATACTGGAGTATATTCTGTAAACTACATGTTGTCCATCCTCTGGATTATGGAGGCAGAAAAAACACCGTCTCATTGTAAGGCCTAGTGACGCACAGAGTGCAGGTTCTTGTGCTCCCCATCTCTCCCTCCCACAGACACCTTTCTCAGCCAGCAGCTTTCTCTTTGCCATTGCAGAGCTTTGGAGCAGGAGTCCCTATGTAATTTCCATTTTTCACGCAAGAAATTAAGGTGAAACCGTCTCATGGGTAGGCTTAGAGACATTTTCTTTTTTTTTTCTTTCTTTCTTTTTTATCTTGTTAGGGCTGCACCCACGGCATATGGAGGTTCCCAGGCTAGGGGGTCTAGTCGGAGCTGTAGCTGCCAGCCTGCACCACAGCCACAGCAACATCAGATCTGAGCCACGTCTGCAACCTACACCACAGCTCATGACAAGGCTGGATCCTTAACCCACTGAGCGAGGCCAGGGGTCGAACCTGAAACATCATGGTTCTTAGTTGAATTTGTTTCCTGCTGAGCCACAATGGGAATGCCTAGAGACATTTTCTATATATAGTCCATATATCCTTAATTCTAAAACAGTTGATGAAAGTGGATTTTTAATGTTTTGAAATTAAGTATGTATCTTGCGATTAATGTCAAAAGAAATCTGTTTCCAGGCAGAACTATAAATTAATCTGTGATTGTCATTATGCAGTAGTACACTCAGTGTTGTGTGGAAGGTATCTTTTCATCTGATCAATGACTCAGATGAGCTGATTGTAACAGTGCTTAATGTAGGTGAATTTTAATTCTTGACTCTCAGTCAAGAATTATTTGGCTGAAATATTTTAAAGGTTACAATTCAGCAAACCTAAACTTTTTTTTTAATATGTGAGATTGCCTATCATGTGCCAAGTAATGAATTTAAAAAACAGTAGAAATTGTCTTATACTTTGGACTATATCTGAAAATTTCAGCTTTGGGAGAGATTTGTGTGACCAGTTCATGTGCTGAGAAGGTACTTACTTGAGAATAGTACATCTATTAAAAGTTTCTAGCTAATGTTTTCCCCTAAAATTTAAGCACATATGCAAAACACTGGACTAGGTGCTATGGGATATGGAAGGATGTGGATAGGGAGGAGAGAAAAGGAATTTGCCACCAGACTCAAGAATTTGAAGTCAGACTCTAGGTCATGTGTCTGAGATAGATTACACTTGAAAAGAAGCTAACAATGCAAGGCATTAAGCAGGTGACAAGTTATTTGGCACTTGGAGAGGAGAATTATGCTCACAGAATTTGGAGGAGCTTGGAAGACTTTAAAGATTTAAGGTTTGAACTAGACCTTGAAGAATGAACTGGGATAACCAAGCTAAGATATAATCTCAAAAATCTGAAAATCACTATTATCTTTGCCTACTCTATTTCTTCAGGCTCTGCTGGCCCTGAGTGGATGAAGGGCCTGATGTAAAGGAGCACAGGGTGCCTGACTTTGGTCTTGTCTCCAGGGTTTATCACCCTGGCTGATCTCTGCAGAGGCAGAGGCATTAACAGCAACATGAGAGCTTCCTGCTGTAGACTGGCCTGGTATTGTGGGCTATTATTGCCTTCAGAAACTGGGTGTGCAAGCCACACTGTTAAGGTCTTGAGCATGAAAAGACCATGTGTTTTTTAGGAATTTCTCCTGCCTCCTAGGACCAACAATGTCTCGAATTAGAAGACAGAGATTTATGCCCTTTGCAATCTTGATTGTTTAGCAAGTGCAATTCAGGCACTTAGGGTCAGTTAAATATGGTGAATTTTTCTTAACTCCAACTTTTCTCCTTCTCAGAGCTACTTTAAGTTCTCTGGCAGTGTTCCCATATGAGGGTGGCCGTCTGGAGAAGCGTAGGCATGTTCCTTCCTTTATTATTTTTTTCGAATTCTGGAACCAGCCGTCACTACTCCCTTCCTGCCCTCCTCTGGCCCCAGAGTTTCTGACTTCTCTCCAGAGACACTTATTTGGAAACTTTTTGAACCAGTGGGAAATCAGCTTAGAAGCTTTTTTTCTTTGAGACCAATGGGAATATTGTGTGTCATGGATGGAAAGATTTGAGTACTACCATTATCACATTGAGTCTATATAACAAGGCTGTTTCCGTGTCTTGGCACACAGCCTGAGTTAACTTTGCTTTGCTGGATGTAGAGACAATGAATTCTGTTTGAACAAGAAATCATGTGTAACAAATGCTTTTGCAAAATCATGTCTATTTAGCAGTTGCTTTAATAAAGATGTGCTTCGGCAAGTGGTTTTTGTACAACACGTGTTTAAACACTAAACAATGCTTAACAACATATTTTTAATAAACTTTTAATTTTATAATAGTTTTTGACTTATAGAAAAGTTGTAAAGATAGTACAGAAAGTTCTCATATATTCCATACCCACTTTCTCCTGTTGTTGATATCTTAAATTTGTGTGATAGATACACTTGCCATAAGAAACATTATTAACCAAAGTCCACACTTTATTCAGCTTTCCTTAGTTTTTACTTAATGTTCCTTTTCTGACCCAGAATCCCATCTGGATCCTATATTACATGTAATCCTCATATCTTCTTAGATTTCGCTTGGCTGTGAAATTTTCTCAGACTTAAGGAATCCTTGTTTTTGATGACCTTGACAGTTTTGAGAAATACCATAGGTCAGGTATTTTGTAGAATGTTCCTCAGTTGGGATTTGTCTGATGTATTTCTCATCATACTGGGGTTATATGTTTTTTGGAGAACAACTATAGAGGTTTAGTGCCGTTTTCATTGCATCGTACCAACGATGTTCTGTCAAGATGACTTATCACTGTTGGTGTTGATCTTGATCACTTGGCTGAGGTAGTGTTTGTCAAGTTTCTTTACTGTAAAGCTATTCTTTCTTCCTTCCTTCCCATACTACAGTCTTTGGAAGGTGGTCACTATGTGCAGCCCACAATTGAGGAATGAGGAGTTACGCTTTACTTCCTAAAGGATGGAGTTTCTACATAAATTATTTGGAATTCTTCTATATAGGAGATTTGTCTATTCTCCTTGTCTATTTATTTATTCAGTAATTTACCTAGATCAGTATAGACTCAGGGATTTTTATTTTATACTTTGGGTTATTTTTATTATTTTTTATTTATTTTTTTTGTCTTTTTGCTATTTCTTTGGGCCGCTCCTGCGGCATATGGAGGTTCCCAGGCTAGGGGTCGAATCGGAGCTGTAGCCACCGGCCTACGCCAGAGCCACAGCAACGCGGGATCCGAGCCGCGTCTGCAACCTACACCACAGCTCACGGCAACGCCGAATCGTTAACCTACTGAGCAAGGGCTGGGACCGAACCCGCAACCTCATGGTTCCTAGTCGGATTCGTTAACCACTGCGCCACGACGGGAACTCCATGGGTTATTTTAAAATAGTATTTTATTCCCAGTTTTTTTTTTTTTCTATTGAGGGCTCTTACAGTTGTCTCCTGTGTCAAGTTTTTTAAGCCACATCTATGGCATGTGGAAGTTCCCAGGCCGGGGATTAAACCCGTACCATAGCAGTGACCTGAGCCATAGTAGTGAAAATGCCAGATCCTTAACCTGCTGCACCACCAGGGAACTCCTCCTATAGCAATTTGATTTACACCATCACTGTGGGATTTGTGATCAGTTCATTACTTTCTGACACCACGTATGCTCACTGCTCTAGTCCTGGTATCAGCTCTTTCACAGGGAGTTCTGATTGCTTTTATTGGAGAATGTTTTAGAACACAAAGCTCTGGGATCTAGGTGTGCTCACTGCTGCTTGAGTATCATTGCTTAGAGGCCCTCTCAGCTGACACAGAAAGAAAATCATATATATATATATGAACTTGTATATAGGTACAACTATAAATATTGCTACATTTAGCCATCCATATATTAAACTAAACTTGAATTTATTTTCATGTCTCCTACTCTAATCCATTACCAGCGGACCATTGTAGCCACCTCCCCTTCCCTGTCTGTATCCTGCCACTCCAGCATAAGAACCCCATCTCCTGTTGTCATCTATTTACATAATTGCCCAATTCCAGTATACATGTCTAGTGGCCTCAGAATTATGAACCTGTACTCCTATGGGAGACAACTTTATCAAGTAATGTGTTTTTGTGTAGTCCTTTTTGTCTTTAGTCTTACAAACTTTTCCCCTTTCCAAAGTGACTCAGGTCAGTACCCTTTCCTCTTCTGCCTTCAGTGAGTTTGTTTCATACATTTGTAATATAGTTAGATTCTTTTGTCACAGTCTGCATTCCATTCAGGGATCCCTTAACCTCGTGGATGGTTTTTTTTAAAACTTTGTAGGCATTAAGGTTCATTCTTTGTTCTCTAAAGTTAGGTTTGGACAAATGAATATGATCATGTAGCCACCATGACAGTAGCATACTGAGTAGTTTTACCACTCTAAAAAATCCCCTGGGCTTCACCTATTCAGACCTCTCCTCACACCGATGAATCTTGGGTGGCTATTGATCTATTTACCATCTCTATTTAAATTTAACATTTAAAAACATTTTAAAATTAAAAATTATTTTTTAAAATAGTTGGGAGTTCCTGTTGTGGCTCAGCAGGTTTAAGAACATGACTAGTATCCATGAGAATGAGGGTTTGATTCCTGGCCTCACTCCATGGGTTAAAGATACAGCATTGCTTCAACCTCTGGTGTAAGTCCTAGAAGCCTCTCAGATCCAGTGTTGCTGTTGCTGTGACTGTGGCGTAGGCTGTCAGCTGTAGCTCTGATTCAGCCTCTGGCCTGGAAACTTCTGTATGCTGTGAGTGTGGCCCTAAAACCAAAAAAAAAAAAAAAAAAATCAGAGCTTTTATAAATTGATTGGACTTTGATAGATAGTGAGTACTTTTTGGAAAAAAGTACTTAAAGATATTACAACTGTTATCAGTTATTTTACCTGAAATGCATGGATCTGGGCCTGCTTCTTAAATGATAAAACAATTTTACCATTTTAATGAAGGGACAGTTCATTCAATGTGTCTGCAGACATTTAGAGGAATTGGGGCACTTGAAGTAGGGGATAGAAGGATGAAGGAGGTAAAGGGGATGTTTCAACAGAAAATGAAAGAGACTTCAGCTAATGCAGGGGAAGTGAGGGGTAGTTGCTGTAGCTCAAATAAGGGTGGTGTGAATCAGTTGTGAAATATTTGATGTAAAGTAATGCCTACACAACTCAGACTCCATCAAGTTCTGGGATCAGGTTAAGTTTTAGGATTTTATTTCAATTCTGCAAACTCTTTTTTTTTTTTTTTTTAATTTTCTTTTTAGGGCCAAACCCATGGCACATGGAAGTTCCCAGGCTAGGGGTCAAATTGGAGCTACAGCTGCCGGCCCACGCCACAGCCACAGCAACACCAGATCCGAGCCTCGTCTGTGACCTACACCACAGCTCAAGGCAATGCCAGATCCCCAACCCACTGAGCAAGGCCAGGGATTGAACCCCCATCCTCATGGATACTAGTCGTATTCGTTTCCATTGTGCCACAGTGGGAACTCCCGATTCTGCAGACTCTTTATTAAGTGTCTGTTTTGCTTGACTTTGCTGTGCTATGTGCTCTGAGCATGCCTTCTTCTGGTGCAACTGTTTGGTCATGTACTTCCTCAATGGAAGAGCTGGCCATTCTGCAAGATTCAAGGGCTTCCCCCAGCTCAGAGTTCAGGGCATTCCTCCCAGACTACAAAGGTCACTTGCTTATCCTGGGAAGACAAAGACATGGGCGACCCTGGTCATACTTCATTCCCCATTCCCCTCTCTCAGCATGTCCCTAGTCCCACAGTTGCTGTTGAATATGTAGGACCACATTAAATTTGTGGAAGGGAGGTGGAGAGATCCTTTGTGTTGTAGGAGGGAAAGGACTTCTATTTCCATTCCCCTCAGCTGCCCTGGGTTACTTCTGCAAAGTAAGTGGAAGATACCGGAGGGGGAGAGCATGGGACATAAGAAGAGAAGACAAAGTTTTATTTAATCTGAACATGTACCTAGCACATAAGTGAAGAGGAGAGGAACTCAGACTTTTTGAGTGCTGATTATGTGCTGGGGTCTCTGTTGGGAATTCTGTCATATTTATTTCCCTTTTCCACCTATAATAACTCTAAGTAGATTTTTTTTTAAATCTTTATTTCAAAGATAAGAAACTGAGATTTAGAGAGGCTCACTAACTTGTCTAATTTCACACAGTGACTATTCAAACCTAGCTCTAAATTCCTGGCAGCATATTAGAATCACCTGAGCTCTTTTTAAAGCCATTGTTGCCTGAGCCCTGCCTCAGACCAGATCCCAATCTCTGAGGGTCCGGGTGAGCACTAGCATTTTTAAAGACCAGAGATTACATATAACATGCAGTCAGGGTTGAGAACTATGGCTCTGCTCTGAGAGACTGTGCCCTTCTCCCTCTCTCCTAAAAGAAGGGCAGGGGCATTTTCTGAACCAATGTGTACTCTAAATATTGTCAGAGTACTTTTTTTTGCTTTTTAGGGCTGTGTCCGTGTCATATGGAGGTTCCCAGGCTAGGGGTCAAATCAGAGCTACAGCTGCCAGCCTATACCACAGCCAGAGCAACGCAGGATCCGAGCTGCCTCTTTGACCTACACCACAGCTCATAGCAACACCGGATCCTTAACCTACTGAGCGAGGCCAGGGATCAAACCCTCAACCTCAAGTTTCCTAGTCGGATTTGTTTCCGCTGCGCCACAATGGAAACCTGTCAGAGTACTTTTAGATCCACCTCTAAGCCCCATTTCCTACCTCTCACAGGGATTCCTATCATCACTGAGTACCTGTAAGCAGGCAGATGGAGTGGGGGCAGAGGTTGTTATTGATGGTAGAGAACTACAAATATGATTGATTTAATCTGATCCATGGGTTGTTTGTTTATTTGTTTTGATAAGACATGCACATATAGGAGTTCCTGTCATGGCTCAGTGGTTAACGAATCCGACTAGGAACCATGAGGTTGCCGGTTCGATCCCTGGCCTTGCTCAGTGGGTTAAGAAATCTGGCGTTGCCGTGAGCTGTGGTGTAGGTCGAAGACGTGGCTCAGATCCTACATTGCTGTGGCTATGGTGTAGGCCAGCAGCTGTGCTTCGATTCAGTCCCTAGCCTTGGAACCTCCATATGCCGCAGGTGCAGCCCTAAAAAGCAAGGAAAAAAAAAAAGTTACCCGGGTCATTTATTTTAAGACACATAAAACCAGAGTACCTCTTTTCATGAATTTTCTCGCTATACTTCTGTTTTAATGGAGAATTAGAAACAACAAAGAGATCAGAATGCCCATCCTCCACCCTCTCCTACCAGCTACCCCTGCCCCATAGTGATGCAGAGACTACCATCACCACTCTGTCCAGTTTATGTGATTCCTGTTTGGTCACATACAGGAATCACATAAATGGGTGTGTGGACAGTGCCTCAGGTTGTCAAACCACACCGTGGATATTGCATGTCAGGAAGAGCGTGGTCCCTTCTAATTTCTGCAGTTGATGATACATTCCACAAAGAAATCGAAGAAAATCCTGATATGGCTGCCTGAGTATTGTGCTACAGAAAAAAAGCTCAGTGAATATACTTTTCTGGTTCACCCTGGACTAACAGCTTTTTAGCTTTGACCAGCTTGCTTTTCTTTTTTTATTATTTGTATTAATGATTTTTATTTTTCCATTATAGTTGATTTACAGTGTTCTGTCAATTTCTACTGTACAGCAAAGTGACCCAGTCACACACACACACATATATATATACATTCTTTTTCTCACATTATCCTCCATCATGTGACTATAGGTGACTATAGTTCTCTGTGCTGACCAGCTTGTTTTTCAATTACTTTTATTTTTCTTGCAGATAACCTCTTTCATCTGACTATTTGCTCCTTAAATGAAACGCTGAGCTGCACATTATAGCAATTTTCTTTTTGTTCGTTTGTGGGGTTTTCTTTTGTTTGTTTGTTTGTTTTTTAGGCCTGCACCTGCAGCATATGGAAGTTCCCAGGCTAGGGTTAGAATCAGAGCTATAGCTGCCAGCCTACACAACAGCCACAGCAACGTGGGATCCAAGCCATGTCTGCGACCTACACCACAGCTTATGGCAACACCAGATTCTTAACCTACTGAGTAAGGCCAGGGATTGAACCCACGTGGTTCCTAGTCGGATTCGTTTCTGCTGGGCCACAATGGGAATTCTAGGAATTTTTTAATTTTTTATTATTTTTTTTTATTACTCAAATGAATTTATCATATATGTAGTTGTATAATGATCATAACAATCTGATTTCACAGGATTTCCATCCCACAGCCCAAGCACATCCCCCCACCCCCCAGCTGTCTCCTCCAGAGACCATAAGTTTTTCAATGTCTGTGAGTCAGCATCTGTTCTGCAAAGAACTTCAGTCTGTCCTTTTATCAGATTCCACATGTCAGTGAAAGCATTTGATGTTGGTGTCTCATTGTATGGCTGACTTCACTTAGCATGATAATTTCTAGGTCCATCATGTTGCTAAAAGTGCTGGTATTTCGTTCCTTTTAATGGCTGAGTAATATTCCATTGCATATATGTACCACATCTTGATCCACTCTTCTGTCGATGGACATTTAAGTTGTTTCCATGTTTTGGCTATTGGAGTACATGAGTCTTTGTGAGTCGTGGTTTTCTCTGGATAGATGCCCAGGAGTGGGATTGTTGGATCAAATGGTAGTTCTATGTTTAGTTTTCTGAGGAATCTCCATACTGCTTTCCACAGTGGTTGCACCAATTTACAATCCCACCAACAGTGTACTAGGGTTCCTTTTTCTCCACACCCTCTCCAGCACTTATTGTTTGTAGACTTTTGGATGATGACCATTCTGGCTGGTGTACGGTGGTACCTCATAGTGGTTTTGATTTGCATTTCTCTAATAATGAGGGGTGTTGAACATCTTTTCATGTGTTTCTTGGCCATCTGTATGTCTTCTTTGGAGAACTGTCTGTTTAGATCTTCTGCCCAGTTTTTGATGGGGTTGTTTGTTTTTTGGTATGGAGCTGCAGAAGGTGTTTATAAATTTTGGAGATTAATCCCTTGTCCGTTGATTCACTTGCAAAGATTTTCTCCCATTCTGTGGGTTGTCTTTTTGTGTTGTTTAGGGTTTCCTTTACAGTGCAGAAACTTTTCAGTTTGATTAGGTCCCATTTGTTTATTTTTGTTTTTATTGTCAATACTCTTAAGAGGTGGATATGAGAAGATGTTTCTGTTGCTTATGTTAGAGAGTGTTTGGCCTATGTTTTCCTCTAAGAGTTTTATAGTGTTTGGTCTTATACCTAGGTCTTTAATCCATTTTGTGTTTATTTTTGTGTATGGTGTTAGGGAGTGTTCTAATTTCATTCTTTTCCATGTGGCTGTCCAGTTTTCCCAGCACCACTTATTGAACAAGCTGTTCAATTGTATATCCTTGACTCCTTTGTCATAGATGAGTTGTCTGTAGGTGCGTGGGTTTAATTCTGGGCTTTCTATCCTGTTCCACTTATCTATATTTCTGTCTTTGTGCCAGTACCATACAGTTTTGATGATTGTTATTTTGTAGTATAGTCTGAAGTCTGGGAGCCTGATTCTTCCAGTGCCATTTTTCTTTTTCAGGATGTCTTTCTGGGTCTTTTGTGCTTCCAAACAAACTTTAAAATATTTTATTTGAGTTCTGTGAAAAATGTCCTTGGTAGTTTGATAGGGATTGCATTGAATCTGTATATTGCCTTAGGTAGTATAGTCATTTTGATAATATTAACTCTTCCAATCCACGAGCATGGTATATCTTTCCATCTCTTTGTGTCATCTTTGATTTCCTTCATCAGTGTCTTATAGTTTTCAGAGTACAGGTCCTTTGTCTCTTTAGGTGGGTTTACTCCTAGGTATTTTATTCTTTTGGATGCGATGGTAAACGGGATTGCTTCCCTAATTTCTTTTTCTGCTCTTTCATTATTAATGTATAGAAATGCTAGCGATTTCTGTGTATTAGTTTTGTATCCTGCGACTTTGCCAAAGTCATGGATGAGATCTAACAGTTTTCTGGTAGAGTCTTTAGGATTTTCTAGGTATAGTATCATGTCATCTGCAAATAGTGATAGTTTTACTTCTTCCTTTCCAATTTGGATTCTTTTTATTTCTTTTACTTCTCTGATTGCTAGCAATTTTCTTTTAAACTGAATTTTGCCATCCTTCAACCCCCAAGCTAATTTTGCATATGGCTACTAACTCAGTAAATATTCAGTAGTGTTCCTTAAAACCCTGGGACAATTTCCTTATATAATTATTGTGCATCATCAGATAATTTCCCACTTTTTCACCTAAGATTCTTTCACTGCAGAAAATTTCAAATATACAAAGTATAGAAAATAGTAAATCAAATCCCCATATACCCGTTTTCCAACTTCAACATTTATCATTTAATCCCTAATTTTGTTTTATGTGTATCTAATCTTCTCCTCCTCTTTTTTTTTTTTTGTCTTTTTGCCATTTCTTGGGCCGCTCCTGCGGCATATGGAGGTTCCCAGGCTAGGGGGCGAATTGGAGCTGTAGCCGCCGGCCTACGCCAGAACCACAGCAACGCGGGATCCGAGCCACGTCTGCAACCTACACCACAGCTCATGGCAATGCCGGAACCTTGACCCACTGAGCAAGGGCAGAGACCGAACCCGCAACCTCATGGTTCCTAGTCGGATTCGTTAAACACTGCGCCACGACGGGAACTCCCTCCTCCTCTTTTTGAAGCTAATCTCAGATTTCTTCTGTAGATATTTCAGCCTGTATCTCCAAAAGATATATACTTTTGAAAAATTATAACCACAACATATATACACCTTAAAAATGAACATTTCTTTAGTAGCATAAAATTTCCAGTCAGTGTTCAAATTTCTTCAGTTGTTTTGTAGTTTGTATTAAATTGGCTTAAATAAGGACTTCAAGGCCAGACATTGAATTTTCTGGGTATGTCTTTTAAATTTCTTTTAGACTATAGGTACCTCATCCTCTTTTTTTCTTCCTTGCAACTTATTTGTTAAAGCAACAAGTGCAAAGACTCTGAGGCTAGAGTAGAGGTAGCATGAAGAGGAAAGCAGTAGGAAAGAAAGTCAGAGAGGTGATGGGAACGAGCCAGGTAGGAAACAGTAGGCTCCTGACAGCACTTTAATTACGCTTGAAGTGAGATGGGAGTCGTTGGAGGGTTTTGAGCAGAAGTATTATTTTGTTTGGTTTGGTTTGAACTGAATCATTGTGGGTGCTGGGCAGAGAATGGACTGAACAGGGTGTTGAGCAGAATCTGGGAGACCAGTGAGAAAGCTATTATAATAAACTAGATGAGAGAGGATGTGGCTTGGACCAGTGTGGTAGCAGTGGAGGAAATGAGAAGAGGTGGTGTCCTGGAGTAGGGCTGTCCTTGACATGTTCAGGTGCTTGTCTGCACATATTCTGGATGTTCGCCTTGAGCATTCATTTCTCCTTTTAACTTTGATGGTCTGTTTTGCATTCTTTAATTCATGGGATGGTTTTGTCAACATGTTCTTTTTCAAATTTTTCTCCAAAACAGTGATGCCAAGACAGTCATAAACCCATTATAAAATTGCGGATTTTTACAACTATCTCATCATGTCGCTTTAAAACAACTTTTTTTGAGCTCTTCATTTTTTTAAAATTATTTTTTAATAGTTATTTCCCCAATACAACTTGCTTTAAAACAATTTTATCACAATAGGACAAATATCAAACTGATATTTCTTATTAGAGATGGAGTCGAAACTGGCTCTGGAGACCGCATCCACTGGATTTTCATTGAGTATAGTTAGTTTTTAATATAAATGGCGAATGCTGTAACTCTGAAACACTTAGTAAGGTAAAGAGTCTTGTACAGACCCAGAACTATTAAAGCACCAAACATTTATTAGGCACATACTATGCTTCTGGGCACTGTGCAGATAACAGAGGTGCCTAAACTAAAAAAAAAAAAAAAAATCAACCCCTGCCCTTATTAAAGTATGATTGAAAGTATAATGGAGAATGTACTTTATAGAGAGTCAAAAACAATCCTTAATGGTCACAAATTTGATGGCTTATGGTATATTTGGAAGAAAAATGTCTTATGTTATAATTGGCTTAGACACAAATTCTCATGCTGAAGAAACAATGTAGAAAAAGCATGAACTAGAAAGCAACCAAATCAGATTTACCTTCTACTTTGCTGCTATTTATTAACTCAACCATTCATCAAAAATTTATTGAGAGCCTACACTCTGGGAGAAGCTGTATTAGATGCTGGAAAGCACGATAGCAAATAAGAGAGACCAGCTCTCTGCTCTCTGTGTGAACATGAACTTGTATCTTAACATTTTCACGTCTCTACCCTTGCTTAGGCAAGATGTCTGACGTTCCTTTCAAACCTAAAACACTAAGCCTCATGGAGGGAGAGGCTGCCCAGGCAGGCAGCCTTGGGATCTGAGGACTTACCTTCCTCTTAGAGGGTTAGCTCTTGTTTTGATTTCAAAACAAATTCATATACATAGTTTAAAAGTGTTTTGATCAGTTTCTCATCTGCATTTGGGTCATCTTGGCAAAGCCTAGGTGTGGCAATTCCTGCTCATAAAACTTCAGAGGTCGAAGGTCAAAGTTTGGCAAAGGGGGACAACTTGCATCAGTATAGCCGGACAGCTGTTCCCAGCAAGCAGCCTTTGCTGCTGCGCCACCTTGCCTTCCGACCAATACCACAGTTTCTCCTGCTGCTGCGTCCTTCTTCCTTTGCTTCCGTGACCTGTTGCTCCTCCGGCGTAATGAGCCTCCAAAAGGGATTGCTTATCAGGGGACCAGAAGTGATCGGCTTTATGAGACGGAAAGAACTGTTCTTGCATCCCACAGTTTTTCCAGTGGGTATCAAGGTAACAAGTTTTTTTGTTGTCTTGCTTCAAAATTGCAAAAAAGTAAACAGCCTTTTTTGTTTGTTTGTTTGTTTTTGTTTTTGTTTTTTGCTTGCAGCCAAAATACGTTTTTTAGGGTTGGGGTGGGGGGAATGGATTTCTGTAGCAAAGGGAGAGGGAGAGAGCTGGAGAGAGCCACTTGAACGTTCATTCCTTCAAGAATACAAAAAAATTACAACTCGAGGAAGCTTTAGGGGAATGAGCCGCGTACTCCTCGGCCAATCTGTCTTTTCAGTCAATGAAAAAGACATAGGGTTTGAGGTTCCTTCCGAAACGGGGCAGGCTGATTTAGCCCCTCCCACGAGCTCGAGGGTCTGTTATATCTCTGTTCCTTGAGTACCTCTCTTACTGAGACCGACCACAGCAAGCAGAGGCTGAAAAATAAAGAGCAAAGAAGAAGAAAACAAAAGCTGCCAATTATGGAAGATAGAAGGGGTAAGAGCAAAATTGATTTGATATGAATCCTTAAGAACAAAAAAAAAAAAAAAAAAGGAAAAAAGAAAACCAAAAGCCCAGATCAAAAGCAAGTACTTGAAAGAGCAAGAGGCAAAAAGCCCTAAATATACTTTCCCATCCTCTCCTTCTGAGAGAAGGCGGAGAAAGAACTTTAGGAGACTTTTTTTTTTTTTTAAGAAGCAAAGCCCTGGGGTTAGAGTCTAGGGTGACTCTGGAGCGAGCTGGAGCAACTCATGAATATTCATAGTAATTGTTATTCAGATCTGGTTTTTTGGAGGCAAAAGACTTCTTCTGTCCCCTTGCAGTTTAGGAGGCAGTTGCCTCATTTGCAGTCCAGAGTCGTCTTGCTTCGGGTCAGTACCTCAGTGCCTTTGCTTGAAGATGCTGGGCTCCGGGTGTAGATTTGCTTTGTTCTCAAGTTTCCTGTGTGCTTTCCTGTTGTGAAATTAGCAAAGGCTTCTCTGCCTGGAATTAGACTGAGAAGTTAATGTGGCAAGAGGCTGTCACAACAGGACCCCTGAGTACGTCTTGCAAAAGCCTTAAAGTGTCTTGGGAGGTGTGGAGGAGTGTTTTTGTGTATGAAAGGAGGGAGGGAGGGGGAGTAGGTACAAAGAACAGTTTTATCTTTAAAAAGCAAGGCATATCTGACTGACTATATTTAGATCTTGTCTTAAAAACTGTGAGAGCAGCCTGGTTTGCACAGATGGTGTGCAGTCTCTGTCTTTTACCTCTTTTGGGCATTTTCTGCCAGCTTGGAGAGCCAGCTGCCTGCCAGCCCGCGGGAGCCAAGAAGAATGTCTGTAGCGGTGTGGTTGTGTAGGGTTGCAAACTTTATCAGTTCTAGTTTCTAACATCCCCACACTTTTTTTTAATCCCATAGAATGTGGAGGAATGGAATGAGTAGCCAACAGATTTCTTTTTAAAAAATTGTACTGGAATATAGTTGACTTAAAAAGTTGTGTTAATTTGAGGCGTGCAGCACAGTAAGTCAGCTGTACATTCCTTTTGAGATTCTTTTCCTATATAGGTTGTTACACAGTCTTAATAATGAGAGTAATGATAGCTGTTAGTGTTTACATCTTTACTCTGTGCTGGGAGCTGTTCAGAACATATTACACATGTTATTTATTCCTCACAGCAACTTATGAGGTGAGTGTTGTTATTATCATCCCCATTTCCTGGATGATGGAATTAAGATAGTGAGAGAGTAGCTTGCCTTGGGACCACACAGTAAGTGGTGAATTTGGATGCAGGCGCTGGACCCGGGGACTGCAAATCTATTTCCCCACCCTATTGCTTCACTTCAGCAACACACTCTTGATTCACATTTGCAAATCCTTGGAGCTACTGGGGAGATGATACTGACGAAATCTCAAGTCTGGGAAGGAGTTTGTGTTTTGCCATCGTTTACATGCATTTTTCTTATTTGGTACTCATGGCCATTCTCTCAAGCACAGGTATTGTTACTGTTGCCTTTTACAAAAGGAAGAGACTGAGTCCAGGAGCGCTTAGGTGACAGGAATCACACAGCTAGTTTTTGAAAGTCCAGAACAGACTAGAAATGCCCTGTCTCTGGTTTCCCTTCTAACCTGCAGATAGAGTCCAGTCATCTCTGAACTTCTGTCCATACCCCAAGCCACTTTCAGTTCCGCAAGGGACCTGAGGAACTTCTTTCCTCCCTCTAGACTGTTGCAAGGCACTTGCTTCTGTCTTAAAGGTCTATCTAGCCTTCTTCTTCCTCTTTAGTCTAGAACCAAGCTGCTCAGACTTGAAACCCAGCTCCACCATCTACTAACTGTGAGCCTCAGTCCCTCATCTGTAAAATAAAGAGAATAATACTATGTACCTCACAAGGTCATTGTAAGGACTAAATGAGAGATTCATGCGGGGTTCTCAGAACAGGGCCTGATGCATATAGTATGTGCTCAATAAATGTTAGCTGTCACGATCACCCCTTCAAACCTCATCTTTGTTGTCAGTCCCCCTTTAAGCCTTCTCCAACCCTTTGAGCCTTATGTTAGGCCGTCTTGGATGGCAAGGTTCCTCAACACCTCGCCGCTTACACCGAAGATGGCACTTGTCCTACTTGTCTACATTCCTGCCTTCTGTATTATCTCCCAACCCTCCCCTGACTATAATGTTTTTATTTACCTTTGGATCTGTAGTGTCTAGCACAATGTTTAACACATAATGGGCACTCAATAAACAGTAAGCTAAGTAATGTTATTTTAGTTGATGTTCGTTTAAGAGTCGGGAGGCTGGTTTAAAAGGAGACCTTTGAGTTTGCAGTGGAGTCCTGCTGTACAAACAGCTTTTTTTGAGCAATATGTAAGGACATCTCTCTAAGTGAATACACTGAAAAACAATGCATCTCTTCTAGGTGGGTGATCTTCAGAGCTGATTTGACCCCATGCTAGGGCACCCAGTTTGGCTAGTCCAGCTCTGGCTGAACGTCAGCCCCTGCTCCCCTTTCAGCTGAGGATTGAAGATTTCAGATGCCTCATGGCGCAACCTCACTATCTCTGAACAGTTCTGTTCAGAACATCTGAACATCTGGTTGCAGAAATAGTGTCTCGCAAGCCCCATTTTATAGCAACCAACCTTGTAGTCAGAGACAGTGTATTCTAGTAATAAAAGAAAAACAAACACCACAGAGGTTGACCCTGGATAAAATCATAAATTACATTAAATTTGTTTCCAGCACCCTCCGTTTCCTCTTCCTGGCATATTTTCAAACCCATTTGACAAATATTATTGTGTGTCTTCCATTTGCAAGTCCCTATTCCAGATGTGTGGAATATAAACAATTTTCTCACAGTCTAGCGAAAAAGGCAGCTATGTATACAACCAACTCTAATTGAAGCCAGATGCCATGAAGTGCTAATAATCAGAGCTAACATTGATTATTATGTGCCAGGCCCTGTAATTTTTACATGCATTGTCTCATATAATCTTCACACACACACAAAAAACCCCCTATGATATAGGTTTCTGCATCTTACAACTATGGGGGGAAGTTACTTGGCCAAGGTCACCCAGCTAGTAATAGGCAAAGAGGGGAATTTAGACCCACATAGTTAGACTGCAAAGCCTGGGTTTTTAATAAGTAAGTTCTCCTACCTTCCTAAGAACCATTATAGAAGTCTGAGGAAGAATCCCTGAGAAGCGGAATAGGGAGTGATGATTTTGGGGAAAACTTCTCAAAGGATGAGACACTTCATATGGGCCTAGAAAGGTGAGTAGAGCTTGCCTGGTGCCCACAGCAGACAAGTTCCAAGTCCCAGCAGTGCTTAAAAATCTTTTCTGTCTTCTTCTTCTTCTTTTTAAAAACCAAAACCACAGCCTAGATTTAAGAGTAAAAAGCTCTTTTCACTTTTTCCAGGTTTCAAGTAGGGAGCCCATTTATATGTTCATCCTGGAGATTTGAAGGGAGAAGTTCAAAGTTTAGCCTTAACTATGAGTTTGGGCTTACCAGTCACCTAAGCAAATAAATCTTTACAATGTCATCAGCTGTGTATTAAATGATTCCCTTTAATTATTACTGGTCTTGTGTTGTCATTGGGCATGTGTGGTAAACAGTTTTTACAAATAGCAGTGATTGGTCTGGCTTTTACTTGGCCAAACTGCATTTTTTTTTCTTTTTCTTTTTAGGGCCGCACCTCCAGCATATGGAAGTTCCCAGGCTAGGGGTTGAATTGGAGCTGCAACTGCTGGCCTATGCCACAGCCACAGCAACTCGGGGTCCTTAACCCACTGAGCGAGGCCAGGGATCAAACCTGCATCCTCATGGTTACTAGTCAGGTTCGTAACTTGCTGAGCCACAATGGGAACTCTGCCAAACCGCATTTTAAGAGTATTTTCTCCATTGTGTTGTCTTTTTGGTTCCTTGTGCAGTCCATAATCAGTGATTGTGTCCAGGGGCATTAGTATTTAATACCACTGCCTGTGCAGAGTGAAGGTGAGGATAGGGGCACATCCCACAGTGTCTGCTCCTTGTGAGCTCCATTCTCTGAAAAAGTTTGGAGGGAGGCCAAAATTGAGGGCAGCCTTTGTGGTGAAGAATTATCAAATCTCTTGAGGGCTTGATGGATGTACAGATGAGCAGAGGCACTAGCTTTGTTTTGGTGAATGTGTGTGTGTTCTGAAACTTCAATCTGCGTGTACATCTGTTAAAATGCAGATTTTAATCCAGGAACTATGGCATGAGGCCTGAGATTTTGCATTTCTAACAACCTCCCAGGTGATGATAATGCCACCCTACACAGGTCACGCTTCGACTAGCCATGTCATAGAGTCATTGTGTGTCTTAGTCTCAGAGCTTATTTTGGTGCCAAATGACCAAGCCCTCCCTCCCCTAGTGTCCCTCCTCCCCCAAGGCTACCTCTTTGAGTCATGGATTAGCTATGTCTTTGCGGACGATGAGGAACCTAATTCATTCATTTATTTATTCTTTCAGTAAACATATGTCCAGAATTTGCCACACAAAGACAAATCTGAATTTCTATTGCACACCATCTGTTTTTATGCAAAAGAGGCCCTATGCTGGATTTCCTAAACATCTCCTACCTTTTCTCTATGGCTCCAAGATTCCCTAAACTGCTTTCATTCCCTGCCTCCAATCTGAGAAGTACTGGAGCAGAACATTTGGCTGCCCCAGAACCCTTTGCTGATGTTTGGCGTGCTAGGGAGCTGGGGCTAGCAAGGATTCAGAACTCTGAGACCTGGAGCAGCGTGCCAGGGCATTGTCTGCCCTGCAGAAGTGAGATGGGAATGATCCCAGGGGCAAAAGGGAAGTGGATGCAGAGAGGACCAGTGGGGTTTCTTTAGGTTTGGAAAATTGAGCAAATGATAAGGAAAAAAGAAGCTGTTGGAGCAGAGAAGACAGGAGAGGGTTTCTGTAACACGCTTCCAGCCTGCAGTTTTTGTGCTAGAACATCAAAATGACTTTAGAGACTCAGGAACAATGGCAGAAATGCTATGAAAGCTGTGTTTCCTTCTGATTCATAGGAAGGATGTGGACAATTCCTTTATGTCTGTGAGGATGTAAGTAATATGGCACATACTCATTAAACAAAACAAAGTGTAGATTAGAGAAGAAAAGAAAAATAGTCACTTGTGATGCTATTTTGGTGTATTTCCTTGCGGTTCCTTTTACTATGCCTGGGTTGTTTGTTTTAGCAGTTACTTGACTAGGACCTTGAGAAATTATGAGATGGCATTGTGATAATTAGACTATATATACGATTTTCAAAGCCTGACTTTTAGTATAGCAGTGAAGCACAAGTGTTTTCCACCTTATAGCATAGTCTTTGTTAGCCTAATTTTTATACTCACAATCTATTTAACAATTTCCCTGTTATTGAACATTTAGGCTGTTTCCATTTCCAATAAACATCTTTGCGCATGAAGTTTTTCCAAATGTAGGGTTGGATGATGAGCACCGAGTCTCAGAAGTAGAATTATTGGATTAAAACTTATAAATTTTTGGGATTTGTTTGGTTGGTTGGTTGGCTCTTTTTGCAGGGGGGCTGCACTTGCGGCATATGAAAGTTCCCAGGCTAGGGGTTGAATTGGAGCTGCATCTTCTGAGCTACACCACAACCACAGCAAAGCCAGATCCGAGTCACATCTGCAACCTACACCACAGGTTATGGCAACATTGGATCCTTAACCCACTGAGTGAGGCCAGGGATTGAGCCCACATCCTCATGGAAAGCAGTCGGATTCATTACTGCTGAGCCACAACGGAAACTCCTACAAAAGTTTTTAAAGTTCCTTTTTTTTTTTTTTTTTTGGCTGCACCTGTAGCATTCAGAAGTTCTGGGGCCAGGGATTGATCCTGAGGCACAATAGTGACCAGAACAGCTGCAGTGACAATGCCAGATTTCTGATCTGCTGTGCCACCAGGGGAACTCCTAAAGTTCTTGATTACTATTGACAAGTTGATTTCCCTTCATGCTTCCACAAGCAGTTCCTATTTTGTTGCATACCTGACAACTCAAGTATTTTTTCTTTAATAATCTTATCTAGTTTTATATTGTTTTAGTTTGTTTTGTTTAATTACCAGTAAGTTTGACATTTTTTACATTACTTCTTTTGTGTACTCTGTCGACATCCATTGCCTGCTTTTTATTTATTTGGATTTATGTTTTAAATTGATTTCTATGAGCTCTTGGTAAAATATGTTCAAATTTTTCTGCTATCTTTGCAATAATTTTTTTGAAATCTTCTATAGTATTTTTATACAGAGACTTACAGCTCTAAATAAATCAAATACATTTTTATCTGTGGTGGTGTATTTTCAAAAAAGTTTGATATTGCCTTTATTGCCTCTTTAGCCCAGGATAATAATTTTTTAAATTTCCAAGAGATTGTCATTTTTGTTTAAACCAATAATTTTAATTAATTTTTCATTTTATTTTATAATGATTAGAGAATATGACTTTATGAATGATTAGAGAATATAGGTTTCTTTGTATCTAAGCCTGAAGTGAATTTTTATAAATTTGTAAACATGTGTGAAAAGATGTATTCTGTTTTTAAGTTATAAAATTGGATATTTATAAATCTATCCATTCATTTCAATTATAGGGCAATCTGTCCTCAACCATAATTTTCTCCTATGTGAAATTATAGTATATCCGCATTTACTTTTGGATATTTTTGTTGTTATTTATGAGAATTTCCATTCCTGGAAAAAGAACGAGATGTAAATCATGTTCATTGTGGCTTATGAGACAAAGGCAGGGGTGATGGAGTTAAGACTGTCCAAGGAAGTAAAGTCGTTGCAGTGGAGTAACTGAATAAAGTTTTGAGAAAGTTAAAAGAAGATGAGATAAAGTTCTCAGCCTCTTAGGCAGCTCAGCCTTGTATGGCTATATAACTTTAGGAAGTCTTGAAGTATGGTATGACTGAAAACTACCAAGACTTCTCTTCCCAAATAATCATGGCAGGCCCCAGGAGGCCAGAGCCAGGAAGCAGGTCTAGTTGGCAAGATTTAGGAGGCAAGGTTCAGGATCTTTGAACTATGAAATTGAAACAGGATTGCTCAAGTAGATAAAGACTCAGACACATATACCAAAAGGCATCTGAAGAAATGTGTCATCAGCAAAATTAATTTTTTAAGCATTGCACTGAAAAAGCAGGGTAAGGAAGACTTAAAAATTTCTAGTGGAAAGGGGTTGGTGACAGAAAGTAATGGTGCAGTACTTGTATTTTCTAATTTAAGCTGTATGAAATGTTCTTAACACCATCTTTTGTTTAATGTTGTCTGTTTTTTTGTTTGTTTGTTTGTTTGTTTGCTTTTTGGTGCCACACCTCCAGCATATGGAAGTTCTTAGGCTAGGGGTTGAATTGGAGCTGCAGCTGCCAGCCTACACCATAGCCACAGCAATACCAGATCCGAGCTGTGTCTTTGACCTACACCACAGCTCACAGCAACACTGGATCCTTAACCCACTGAGCGGGGCCAGGGATCAAACCTGAGTCCTCATGGATACTAGTTGGGTTCCTTACCACTGAGCCATAACAGGAACTCCTTAAATGTCTTCTTTTTATTGCTTTATTTTGGTACACTTAGAAATAATCATAAGGACTTTTTTCATAGGTTTGTTTTCTTTTTTGGTTGATGTAGTAAATGTGGTAGGCTGCAAAGATTACAGCTCTGAATCCCTAGAATTTATGAATGTTACTTAAAAGAGATGTGATTAGATTAATGAATTTAAACTGGGGAGATTATCCTGAATTATCCAGGTGAGCCCTAAATGCAGTCACAGATGTCCCTATTAAAAGGGAAGAAGAGAGATATTTGACACAGAGGAAAGCAATGCAATCACTGTAGCAAGATGCTCTGCTACTGGCTTTGACTATGGAGGAGAGGTCCACAAGCCAAGGAATGCAGAATGCATTGAAGGTCCATCAAGAAAATGGAAAAGGAAGATTAGCCCTGTCTGCACGTTGATTTCAGTCTAGTAAGGTTGACTTCAGAACTGTAAGAGCAAATGTGTGTTGTTTTAAGTCAGTGGGTTTGTGGTAATTTGCTCTGGCAGCCATTGGAAGCTAATATATTAATTTTTTAATACATGGAAGTGGTGATGGGTTAGTTAGTTAACTTACAGGTTTATGGTGTGTATTGAACCGCATGCTATTCTAATTAACTTACAGATGTTAACTCAGTTCTCAAACAACTATTTAAAATTGGTACTGTCCCTATCTTACAAATGAGAAACCAAGGAATAAGTAAACTGTCTTACCTAAAGTCTGTCAGTTGGTAAGTGCTGAGGTTGAGACTCAAACCTATGGTTCTTGATCTTATTACTGTTTCAAGGTTTAATTCACATACTATATAATTAACCTGCTTAAAACCTACAATTCATTGTTTTTTTAAAAAAAAAACATATTCACAGCATTGTGCAGCCTTCACTGCAATCAATTTGAGAACATTTTATCGTCACAAAAGGAAACCCTGTACCTATTAGCATGAATTTGATTAACTTCAGTATAATTCTTTTCTCTCTATGATTGTCCCCATTCTTGAGTTCTTAATTTTGGTTTCTTTCATAATGATCTGGTGCATACCAAAGTAATTTTTTTTTTTTGACTGCACTTGTGGCATATGGAAGTTCCTGGGCCAGGGATCAAGTCTGAGCTGCAGCTGTGACCTATGCTGCAGCAAGGCAATGGCAGATCCTTAACCCACAGTGCCATGTGGGAACTCACCAAAGTAATTTTTTTAGAAAGGGCATCATCGTGGTAAGAGTGACAACTTGTCTAAATAGAGACATCTTATCCCCCTCAAGTAACTGGAGATGTTCCTCCATTGTCTTGAGAAGGTTGATATGATACAGAAGTGTGAGGACAGCTGTTTTTCAGCCCGAACTTTTTTCTCTTCTCTTTTCCTGACATAATTTTCATCAAGACAGCTGAGTAAAGACTTCTTTTCATATGTTTTGCTTAAAATATGGTAATCCCTCTTTATTTCCAAATTCAGGAACAAGAGAGATTTCTCTTGTCATAACTTTAATCAATGCTCCTGGTTTATTCTTTTCCTTTCCTTTGTCAGGGACCTATTATTTGGATCTCTTATCTCTGAACTCACTCCATCTCTCCCTCCCTTCCTTCCTTCCCTCCTTCCCCCTTCCTTTTTTCCTTCCTTCCTTCTTTCCCTTCCTTTATTTTTCTTTGTATTCTGACAATGTTTTCCTAAGATTATTTTCATTACTGACTCAATTTTCCTTAATTATTTCCAATATAAACTTTCATTTGACTACAGTTTTTTGGTTTCCATAAAATTTTTTATCTTAGTTTTTTCTCTTCTAATAGCAACATCCTCTTGCATGTAACCAAAGAAAATAAACAGAGTAATATTTTCCTCTCTTTCTTGTATCATGTCTATTTTGGAGGCAAGCTTTCCCTCCACTATTCTTTCTACTTTTTTTGCAGAATTTATTTAATCTAAGGCCTGATCTTTAAAAGGAGGTATTCCTTCTGTGTGTGCATAAATGAATGTGTGTTTTTTTCACCTGATTCAGAAAGAATTTAAGGAAGCACTAGGGTAGATTCATCCCAGTCCAGTATTAGAGATGGGAAATGCATGGTTTACCCTTGGTACCTTAGATTTCATTTGGATCCTGGAAGAATGCAATCACTAAATGCTAGATCCTCTTTTATGTATGGGAAGACATCTCAATCCTCTAGCCAAAAAAAAAAAAAAAAAAAAACCTCACTCCAGGAAAGAAGGAAACAATCCTGCTGCCATATAGTCATGCTCCAGAGAATAGGGAGGCTGGGACTGTCAGCATTCTGTCAATATTTTGTCCAGAGGTATAAAGGCATTCAGGAAGGACCCTTCTCTGGGCCCATTTTCTTTCTTTCTTTCTTTTCTTTCTTTCTTTCTTGCCACACTCATGGCATAAGGAGGTTCTCAGGCTAGGGGTCCAATTGGAGCTACAGCCACTGTCCTATGCCATAGCCACAGTAACGTGAGATCCAAGCAGCATCTGTGACCTACACCACAGCTCATGGCAATGCTGGATCCTTAACCCACTGAGAGAGGCCAGGGATTGAACCTGAAACTTCATGGATACTAGTCAGGTTCGTTAATTGCTGAGCCAAAACGGGTACTCCTCTAGGCCCATTTTCTTGCTTTTACTCCTTTTTCACTGAGAGCAAACCTCCATTAAATTGGGGAGTGAACTCCTGTTCCATGGCTTAGTGCCTTGCCCGATTAATACATTGTCTTGGAGTCTCTTTATACTCATGGTAGACATAAGGTTATCAGTTCACACAGACAAAAACAAACACACACACAAAAGAACAAAACAAAGCAAGATAAAACAGACTTCCCAAAGAGTTCCCTCTGCCCCACCCATCATGCACTGCTCTCTTCTCCCATAGTGCGCTTTTGTTGGTGTTGGGAGGGCCAGCTGAGGTCTCTGCTTACTTGCCCCTGCCTCAGAAGAGGTGATGCTGGTCATTAGTGTCATTTCTCAATGCTAATGCACTGGCATTTCACTTGAGAAAAAAAATTAGGGTACAGAAAGAAATTTTCACAAAAATGAGGGAGAGTATGTCAAAGTATTTTCACTTATGCTATCATCATACTTAGTGCTCAAAAGACTTGGCTTTGAGAGATCACTCTGGCAGCAGTCTAGGTGAGCAATGGATAGAGACTAGTATTGGGCTTCTGCAACAGTGCAGTAGGTGAGAGATGAGTGGGGGTGTGCACTAAGGCACTGATGGTGTGTATAGAGGGCGCGGGGGAGGGGCTGGATTTGAACAGTATTTATGAGGTAGAGACTGAGGTAGAGGGCTAGGTGCTTTGTTGGGAGGGAAGGAGAAGATGTTAAGATTTATTGTCAAGTTTAGATTTGGATGATTGAGATAATATTTATGAATAAGACTGGGAATGGGGGAAGGAGAAGGGAGTTGGCAGGGCAAGAGGGAGATAAGTTCATCCTGGCATACGCTACATGTGAGATGTTTAAAAGACATAAAGGCAGATATATTTTGTTGGTTTCTGGAAATTTGGGTCTAGAGCTTGGAGAGTAATGGCCAAAAATCAAGAAATAATGCGAGTTGGATTTAGATTGTGGAATCAGTGGTTGAAAATATGAGCATTTAAAGTATGAGTCACCCTGGAAAGTATAGAGAATGAAAACAGAAGAGGATGAAGAATGGAATCTGAGGAAATACCAACATTAAAAAGGAGAAGGAAAGAGAAAGGACTTAAGAGAGATTCAGGAGTTCCTGTTTTAGCGCAGCAGAAATGAATCCAACTAGTAACCGTGAGGTTTCGGGTTCAATCCCTGGCCTTGCTCAGTGGGTTAAGGATCTGGTGTTGTCCTGAGCTGTGGTGTAGGTCCCAGACGTGGCTCGGATCCCAAGTTGCTGTGGCTGTGGTGTAGGCTGGCAGCTACAGCTCCAATTCGACCCCTAGCCCGAGAACCTCCATATGCCGCAGGTGTGGCCCTAAAAAGCAAAAAGAAAAAAAGGACAGATTCAGAAACAAAGCTAGGAGAATCTGAACCTTGTAGAAAAGGGAGACAGTGTTTTGAGACCAGAGTTTCTAGAAGCGCCAAAGCTGCAGAAGAGGCAAAAAGGAGAATGAGAGGAGTGTTATATTTTTTTCCTATTCAAGCACACCCCCTCCTGCCCTCTACCCCTGCCCCACAGTGTAAAGTCTGGGGGAAATTGGGATGTACTTTACAGTATTTCCTTCCCACAGACCCTTTTATCCCTCCAGAAAAAAAACCCTGAAAACTCTAATGGTACCTTTTATAGTGGAAAAATATGGTGTTTGGGTTTGAGAATTTGGAGCTTATGAATATTTTTGCTGAGAACAGACTTAAAATATTAAGAAGTTACATAGCAGAAGTTAAGATGTTGAGCTTAATAGATGATCCGAGAAGTGAGGTGGTGGAGGGAAAGAGAGAGCTGACTTGAGGGACAAGTTGCATCTAGGGAAGAATGTTACAGACTAGAGTTGAAGGACAAGAGCCATCAGAAGGGAGGTGGACTGATTCATTCAACAAATAGTTATTGAGCAAAGAGTGTATGTCAGGTATTCTAGGCACTGAGTATACATTGGGAAACAAAGCAAAATCTTTAACCTTGTGGGTCTTGTGTTCTGTGTGGAAGGGTGGGGGAAGAGAGATAATAAGCAAAAAAATTAATTAAATGTAAGCTATATTAGTGATGATTGCCGGGGTCCAGCCCCAGCAGCCAGGGAGTGACGAAGGAGAGGATGGGCTACAAACGGCGCGGAAAGAATTGGAGCCAACTCCTCAGCTGCATGCTGCAGATGACCCAATTTATTAAATGAAAAGCATCAGCTTTTATACCATTTCACAATCAAGTTTTGTGTAAGATTTGACATTAACATTTGATTTAAAGCCCTTTCTGTTCCCTCCACCTGAATTAAAAAAAAGGTTAAAACATGTTCCTTTCAACTTTAGATTTTTCTTCAAGATTACAAACTTAAAGTTTCACACTGTATTTTTCTTAAAAGGTCAATAACAGTAGCTATTCTATTCTATATTAAGAACAAAGCTTTAATAAGTAATAAACTATGATACCTAACATTCTTTGACTAAAGCCGTATATAGTTAACAAAAACGTGTGAAAGCCTTAGGCTCATGACATTCTTGAGGCTGCGGTTTATTTGGCGCCAGCAAGCTAAGCATATAACCTATTGTCCTGACTTACGTAAGCTCCAAACCACCCATTTCAATAGAAAGGAGTATTATACCCAAAAATTATCAAGTGCCCCCTCAAGGGATAAAAGTTACAGGTGACACTGTTATTTAATAAAAAATATATCTGTTGTAAAAAATAGCAATTTGTAGGCCATACAACACTTTTCCCAGCTCCAAACTTCTTTTCATGTGAAGGGACTAAAATCATAAGTTTCCCCTGTATACTCTTACAAAATAGGTGCCATAAATTGTTACTCCACAACAAAGGCTTTTTCCATTACATTGTTTAAATGACTTCACTCTGTTTTGGTTCAGGTGTTTTACGTACCCAGGGCAAATCCTTAGTAAGAAAGCTGTGAATCAAAGATAGAAAAAAGAAGGATAAACACAGAAAAAAATAGATTAACATATTTTTTAGGGGATATCATTTTTATTTTCCAGGAAACCAATGTTTTTCAAGGAATTGCTCTACAATCCTTCTTCTTTCTTCAGCTTGTCTGTAGCTCTGCTAACCAGACAAGCCTCATGCAGGTGCCGACTGTGGCTTTGTTTTCTTTACTGGAGCAGCCTTATGGCTTCCGACAGATGATAAGTACTAAGAGAGAATTGAAGCCAGGAAGGGGGATGAGAAGTGTTGGGAGGTTACAGCTTTACTTAGGTTGGGAATATAGAAGGTGATTTGAAGAAAGACCTTAAAGAAGTGAAGAAGTCACTCAGGTGGCTATCTCTGGGAAGTATGTTCTAGGCAGAGGGACCAGCAAATACAAAGTCCTGAAGAGAAATTACGTGTTTAAGGAACAGCAAAGCACACAGAGTGGGGCTGGGTGGGAGAGAGGTGACAAGAAGGTGAGAGCTGAGACGTGGATTTGGACTAAACAGACTGTCTAGGGTCTTGCAGGCCATTGTCTAACCTTTGGCTTTATTTATAGTGAAGTGGAAAACCATTGTGGGTTTTGAGCAGAGCAGTGACTGGATCCAGTTCGTGTTTTGATAGGATTACTGTGGCTGTTGTGTAGAGAATAGATGGAAGTGGGGCCAGGGTAGAGGAGAGAGAGAGACCTGTGGGGAGATGACCGTAATGATCCACTGAGAGATGATTATGTCTGTAGTTCTGGGTGGTAGCAGTAGAATTTGTGAGAAGTGATTGGATTTTTGAAAATTGAAGTATAGTTGACTTACAATATTGTATTTGTTTTGAGTTATAACAGTGATTCAAAATTTTTATGGATTATACTCTTTAAAATTATTATAAAATATTGGCTATATTCCCTGTGCAGTACAGCATATCCTTGTAGCTTATTTCATGCAAAGCAATTTGTACCTCTGCCCCTTTCCCTCTCTCTTCTCCTTCTGAGACCCCTGTAACATGAATGTTAATAAGCTTGATGTAGACTTGGGGGGTCTCTTAAACTTTCCTCATTTCCTTTTATCTTTTTTTTTTTTTTTTCTGTTCAGCTTCAGTGATTTCCTTTACTCTGCCTTCTGGCTCACTGATCTGTTCCTCTGTATCATTTAGTCTCCTGTTGGTTCCTTCTAGTGTATTTTTCATCTCAGTTATTGTATTCTTCATCTCTGTTTGGTTCTTGTTTATATTTTCTCTTTGTTAAAAACTTCTAATTGCTCACTGTGTTCATCAGTTCTTCTCTTGAGTTCTTTGATGTGTCTTTATGATCATTACCTTTAACTCTTTATTGGATAGATTGCCTATCTCCACTTCACTTAGTTTTTCTTCTGGGATTTTACCTTGTTTCTTCCTTTGCAACCTGTTCCTCTGTCACCTTGTTTTGCCTAACTGTTGTTTTTATTCTATGTATCTGTCAGGTTGGTTACATTTCCCAATCTTAGAGAAGTGGCCTTTGGTAGGAGATGTCCTCTGAGTCCCAGTGGCACACTCCCCTTTGGTCTCCAGAGCTATGTGCTCTAGGGGTGTTCCCCGTGTGGGCTGCATGAGTCCAAGTCGACTGCCACAAATGGTCTTATAGGTGTGGCTGGCCCCCAGTCTGGTTGGTTGCCAGGTTTTACCTTGTATGGAGGCTGCTGGCTGCTGGTTGGTGGGGCTGGGTCATGAGGCAGCTGGTTGCAGAACCCCAGGGGTCTTGAGGCTAGTGCTGGCTCACTGGTGGGCAGAGCTCCGTTCTGGGGTGATGGTTGTGGGGTCAAGATTCCCTGATCTAATGTTGGCCTGCTGGTGGGTGGAGCTTGTTCCTGACGTGGCTAGCTGTGAGTTCTGGGGTGTCCCAAAGCTGATGCTGGCCTGCTGGTGAGTGGGGCTGGTACCTGGGGCACCTGGCTGAGAGTAATCTAAGATATCTTAGAGTTGTTGTTGACCTGATAGTGGGTGGGTTAGTGACCAGAGGATCCCAAGGATAGCATTGGCCCACTGGTGGGTGGACCCTGGTCTCAGGGTCTCTGGCTATGGGACCCTACAAGTCTTAAAGCTGGTATCAGCCCATTGATGGGTGTGGCTGGATCCCAGGGTATCCTAGGGCTGGTGCTGCCCCATGGTGGGCAGAATTATGTCCTGGGGTCTCTGGCTGCAGAGTCCAGGAGTCCCAAAGCAGGTGTTAGACTGCTGATGGATGGGGCTAGTTTCCGACACAGCTGGCTGCAGGATCTGGAATGTACCACCGTTTGTGTCAGCCTGCTGGTGAGTGAGGCCCAGTTCCAGTGTGGCTAGAAGAGGGAACCAATTTGGCTCAGAGCTGGTGTTGACTTGCTGGTGGGCAGAGCTAGGGCCCAGTGGGACATGGTTGGGCTTACCTACTGGTGGTTGGACTGGGTCCTGAATGGTAAGATGCAGGGCCGTAATTGTCCTGGGGCTGGTGCCTGCATCCTAGTGTGTGAGGCCAGATCTTGGGCCCTCTGGTGGGCAGGGCTGTGTCTAGGGATGGCTCTGGGATTAGGGGATCTTAAGGCAGACTACTTGGTGGGACTCTGTCCCTCTCTTGCTAGTTATTTGGCCTGAGGCATCCCTGTACTGGTACTTACAGGCTGGTGGGCAAGGGTGAGGCTAGGTCCCAAGACTAATAAGCTAGAGTGAGGATTCCAAAATGGAGCTTGCCAGCACCAGTGTCCACTTTGTAGAATGAGCTCCCAGAAATGCCTGCCACCAGTGTTTATGCCTCCAGGGAGAGCTTCAGTTGCCTCCTGCTTCTCTGGGAGGCTCTCCAAGATCAGCAGGTGGGTCTGACCCAGGCTTCTTTCAAATTATTTCTTCTCTGGTCCTAGAGTGTATGAGATTTTGTGTGCAGCCTTTAAGAGTGGATTTCCCACAGCTCTCTGTGTCTCCCTAAAGTAAGCCTCACTCACCTTCAAAACCAAATGTTCTGGGGACTCATTTTCCCAGCACATGACCCCTTGCTTTTTGGGGAGACGTCTTCAATTGTAATTATTCTCTCATTTGGGAGTCACCCACCTGGTGGTATGGGTCTTGACTGTACTGTCCCTCTGCCCCTCCTACTCAGGTCGTTGTAGTTCCTTCTTCAGACTTATAGAAGATCTTTTCTGGTAGATTCTGGTCTTTATCATCAATAGTTGCTCTGTAAATAATTGTAATTTTGGTGTGCCCATGAGAGGAGGTGAGCTTAAGATCTTCCTACTCTGCCATCTTGAGAACTCTCCCAACAAGTGATTGGATTTTGAAAGTATAGCCAGTAGTATTTCCTGACTGGATCTGGATGGAAAACAAAAGAGAGAAGGAAATTTGATTCTGAAGTTTTGAGCTAGAAGGATGGAGTGACCATGAGCTGAAATGGAAAGATTGAAATTGAAAGCTGAAAAGAGGAATAGGTTTGAGTGGGAAACTCAGGATCTCAGTTTTGGATGTTTTAACTTTGAGATGCCTTTGATAAGAAATTCCTATTTGACATGGAGATTTTTATTTTTATTTTTTTGTCTCTTTTAGAGCCACACCTGTGGCATATGGAGGTTCCCAGGCTAGGGGTCTAATCAGAGCTGTAGACGCCAGCCTATACCACAGCCACAGCAACACCAGATCCAAGCCACGTCTGTGACCTATACCATAGCTCACAGGAATGTGGATCCTTAACCCACTGAGTAAGGCCAGGGATCAAACCCACATCCTCATGGATACTAGTCAGATTCGTTTCCTCTGAGCCATGATGGGCACTCTGACGTGGAGATTTTGAATTAAGCAGAAGGATAGACAAGTTGTTGTTCAGGGAAGAAGACTGTGCTGGAGATAGAAATTCAGGTCATTAGGTGGTTTTTAAACTCAGTGAGACTGGCTTTAAGTGCAGCAAGTTAGTTTGAGATCACCAAGGGAGTGAATATAGATAGAAAAGAAATTCCAAGGGCTTAGCCTTGGGATCCTAGAAATTTAATGGTTGGGGACAAGAGGAGAAGTTATCCAAGAAGAATGGGAAAGAGTGTGTGGGGTGTGTTTGTGTGTGTGTGTTGAGGTGGCAGAGAGGGGGATGAACTAGGAGAGTAAGTTGTCCTAGGAGCCAAGTAAACAAAGTATGTCAAGAGGAGGAAGTGGTTGGCTGGGTCTGATGCCGCTCATGGGTCTCATAAGTCGAAACTGAGAGTCAACCATTGCAATTAGCACAGTGGAGGTTCGTGGTAGTCTTAGTAAGAGCACTTTCGGTGGAGAGCTGGGAGCAGAATTCTCACTGGAGTTCATCCTGTTGCTTTTCCTCTCTCCCTTTCCTCTCCCTCTCCTCCCTCCATGAACTAAGGAGGAATCAGTGACATTTCAGGAACATGGTTGAGTGTGAGGAGGGCATGGTTTCTCAAAGAAAATTTGGAGTCCTAGTACCAGAAGAAGGGGAAATGGATTCTTGGCAGACAATACAGCAAATGTTCATTTTAGCTAGAAATAGCCTATTTCTGTCCCGGGTATCCTATTTACAGCCTCTATCATCAGCTCTCTGTAAAGTCTTTTAGGAATGGAAACTTCTTTGGGAAGGCATGTAAACCCCCCCTGGTCCTGACAGACCATCCAGATTGCAGACATTTTCTGTGAATGAAGAAAAAAAAAAAACAGAGGTCCTACAGGGCCAGGAAGTATGTTCTTTTTTCTTTTCTTTTTTTAAATATATATATATATATATATATATATATTTTTTTTTTTTTAATTTTGTTGTTGTTGTTGCTATTTCTTGGGCCGCTCCCATGGCATATGGAGGTTCCCAGGCTAGGGGTCGAATCAGAGCTGTAGCCACCGGCCTACGCCAGAGCCACAGCAACGCGGGATCCGAGCCGCGTCTGCAACCTACACCACAGCTCACGGCAACGCCGGATCGTTAACCCACTGAGCAAGGGCAGGGACCGAACCCGCAACCTCATGGTTCCTAGTTGGATTCGTTAACCACTGCGCCACGACGGGAACTCCTTTTTTTTTTTTTTTTTGTCTTTTGTCTTTGTTGTTGTTGTTGTTGTTGTTGCTATTCTGTTCATAACTCTGTGTCCATGTAACTTCCCAGTCCTTCTCTTGCTCTCTTCTTTCTCCTACTTTTTATTTTCTATTATTATTATTTATTTTCTAAAACTTTGGAGCCATGTTATGCATACTGATTGTGATCTTCTACTTTATAATTTATCATGACAATCAAATGGCTTTTACCATATGATTTTTAATGATTGCATATAGTATTCCATCATTTGAACATATACCATATGTTTATTTAACCATTACCTTTTGTGGAACATTTAGGAAATTTCCAAATATTTTACTATTACAAAAGGTGCTGTGGCTCAATCTCAGTTCATGTCTAAAGATTTCTTTAGGATAAATTCCTGAAAGTAGAATTTCTAAATTGTTCTCCAAATTACCTTAGTATCTGAGAAACAGTGAAGTCCTGAGTTGGACAGGAATGTGCCAAGTTACTCAGCTGGCCCATGACTGAGTGTGTTTTGGAGACCAGCTCTGCTGCCTTTTGAAAGACTCCTTTCCTTGATACCCTTCCTGTTACATTTCAGCCTCTTGTTAGTGATGTCCTGAGGACTCCTTGGGCCTTGATGACATATAGTTTTTTCCTGAAAATTCTGTAGCTCTCACTCATGCCAAGCTAGTCCTCTAATAATTCTTCTGTGGGCATGAACTCTAAACAATTAGAGACAGACACCTTTTTTGCATGGGAGAAGATAGTGCTCTTCAGATACTGCTCCCCTTTAGAGCTATAAATGTTCTTTAGTCAAGCGCTATACCCCACTGGACATTCCCTCATACACATGATGTGTTCCTGAGGTTTCTCTGACTTCTTTTTAACTTTACCATTTATTTACTTTCTCTCCAAAATCCTGCTCTGCAGTAGTGCTTCTGTGTAGGAAAACCATCTTTCAGTGGACTCCAGTGATTGAATCCCCCTCCTAACCCAGTTGTGGTTCACTTTGACTCACCCCAGCCCATGCAACCAGTTGGCAGGGCCTACACTTTCTATTAGGTTGATGGATCTTCCATAACTGAGAAACTTTTTAAAAGTAGTGGCAATTTGGCCAATTCTTAATCTATGAGACGTTTCCCTATTTACAAATATATTAGGTTGAAGCTTTTTTTTTTTTTTTCCTTTCTTTTTTCTTTTTAGGGTCACACCCAAGGCATATGGAAGTTCCCAGGCTACGGGTCTAAACAGAGCTGCAGCTGCCAGCCTGTGCCACAGCCACAGCAATGCAGGATCCAAACCACATCTGCAACCTACACCCCAGCTCATGGCAATGCCGATCCTTAACCCACTGAGAGAGGCCAGGGATCGAACCTGCAGCCTCTTGGATACTAATCGGGTTCATAACTTGCTGAGCCACAGTGAGAACTCTAGGTTGAAGTTTTTGAAACTGACAGTTTTGTAAGGTCAAAAACTGTCACATATTGGCAGTTTTTTATGAGTCATTCTAATTTGCAAAATGATCCTAGCTGTCAAGAATATGCTATAGAAAAATACTAGTTCTACATCCCAGAATATCCTCAAGATAGATTCCAGAAGGTCCGCCATTGACTCCTTAAACCCACAACTAGGGCTATATTTCTCACTTACCAAAAAGCAAAGGTTTTTTTTTTTTTTTTTTTTTTAATGACCATTGTTGAAGAGATGGGAAATGAATATTCCCAAATTTTTGGCCAGAATGCAATAGGTAAACTTTTCCAGAGGAAATGTGGCTGTAACTATTCAAAGCCTTTAAAATGCACACACCCAGACCTAGCACATCTGCAGTGAAATCTTACTCTAAGTAAGGCAGCCTGAATGTGTGCATAGGTACACCTTCTAGACATTTACTAGACCATTGTTTGTATTTGTGAGTAATTAGAAGTGCCCTAAAGTAACATATATGCCTGGGTGAAACAATCAAATAATGAAATGATGTTATAGAATAACTTCCAAGGACAAGAGAAAAAAAAACATTGTTAAGAGAAAAACAAGTTATGGAGTTGAACCATCAAGACCCATTTTGTTTAAAAAAATGTAGTAAATGTAGACATTAGATACACAGAGGAAAAAGATTGGCAAGATACATAGTAAAATAGTAAAAGGACTATTTAAGGGTGATCAGAAAAGAGTGGATTTTATTTTCCTCTTTTATATTTTTCTGTATTTTCTAAAAATTTAAGAGTAAGTGTATAATATTTTTTCAATCATAAAAAATCTGTCATAGAAAAATTTTAATGTTAAATGGAAGGTGACTAATTGACTAGTAAAAAATTAAGCAGATAAGAAATACATCTGGATGTTAAATAACAGAAGCAGGTGAAAATATGAATGAAAATGGGATGAGGAAATTATGTTGATTTTAAAAAGTATTTCCCTTTGTGGCTCAGTGGTTAATGAACCTGACTAGGATCCATGAAGATGTGAGTTTGATTGCTGGCCTCAGTGGGTTAAGGATCCGCATTGCCATGAGATATAGTATAGGTTGCAGATGTGGCTCAGATCCCGGGTTGCTGTGGCTGTGGCTGTGGCTGGCAGCTGCAGCTCCAATTCAACCCCTAGCCTGGGAACTTTCATATGCCTTGTATGCAGCCCTAAAAAGCAAAAAAAAAAAAAAAAAAAAAAAAAAGAAAAGAAAAAGAACGTGTTGGCAAAGCTGAAAACCAGTAAACTCTTTTTTTTTTCTTTTTTATCTTTTTGCCATTTCCGGGGCCGCTCCCACGGCATATGGAGGTTCCCAGGCTAGGGGTTGGATTGGAGCTGTAGCCACTGGCCTACGCCAGAGCCACAGCAACACGGGAGCCGAGCTGCGTCTTCGACCTATACCACAGCTCAGGGAAACACCGGATCCCTAACCCATTGAGGGGGGCCAGGGATCAAACTCACGCCCTCATGGATACTAGTTGGGCCATTACTGCTGAGCCACAGGGGTCACTCCTGTCTGTCCTTTTTTAAAACCTCCTTTCCAACTCTGTTGCCCTCTTGTCCTGTTCCAGTCTATGCTGGCTGCCCTCCTGGCCTGCTGCTGCATAGTTGTCTTCGCAGGCTTCCTGTGACCTTTCTCCTGTGTTGATTCTTGGTTTGTACTATATCTCTTCCTCGTTCTAGGTTCACTACCTCATTTGGGTGGAGCACATCCTTAAGTAACTTCCTGAGAAAAGGTGCCTTGGAGGAAAAAATGTTGAGGCCTTTGTGTCTCAGAATTTGGAAGTTCAATGCTATTCTTATTCCCAATCATTTTTATGTCACTTTTATGCCACCCCACCCTCTGTTGCCAGGAAGCATTTAGGATTTTTATTTATTCCCTATGTACTAAAATTTATGCTGATGTACTATGGTGTGTGTTTACTTTCATCCATTGTGTTGGGCATTCAGCCCTTCCCATCTGGTAACTCAGATATTTCAGTTCTGGGAAATTTTCTCATATGGTTCTTTGATAATTTCCTTCCCATGATTTTCTCTGTTCTCTCTTTCTGGAAGGCATATTAGTCAGAGGTTGTGTTAATAATTTTAGTTTCGTTTGTTTTCTCTCCATTCTCTTTTACAGTTGGCTCTACCTTGTAGTATATTCCTCAACGTTATCTTTAAACTGTTTGTTAAAATTTATTTCAGTTATTATAGTTTAAATTTCTGAAAGCTTGTTTTTATTTTCTGGTGATTTCTTTAAACAAAACTATATAGTCTTTTGGTCTCATAGGTGTATTATTTTCTCACTTTCTGAGGATAATAATGAAAGTTTTCTCCTCTATTTCCTATTTTTGTTGTTTGTTTTCATTTCTGTCTTTCACATTGAAGACTTTTTAATGTGTTATTATTATCTTTATACAATTCTTTCAGGTTGATATTATTACCCTCATTTTATAGTTAAAGGATCTTAGAGAGTATATCATTGCTTATTTTTCTTACCATGGATGTCTGAAAAAGTTATCATGAACCAGCCATATCCACAGTTCAGCTTTTCAATTTTTTTTTTTTTTTTTTTTTTTTGCCGCACCCATGACATTTGGAGGTTCCCAGGCTAGGGGTTGAATTGGAGCTGTAGCCACTGGCCTACGCCACAGTCACAGCAACGCCAGATCCGAGCTGTGTCTGTGACCTACACCACAGCTCACAGCAACGCTGGATCCTTAACCCACTGAGCGAGGCCAGGCATCGAACCTTCATCCTCAGGGATACTAGTCAGATTGGGTTCCACTGAGCCACCAGAGGAACTCCCACAGTTCAGCTTTTCTATCAAGTTGGAGTCTCTATTGAATCCTTAAGGTCTCTTCTTAACCTCCTGTACTTTACCTTCCTAAATCCCAGAGAGAATTGTCCTATTGTATAAGGCAGCTCTGTTAGAAAGATATGATCATTATGAAGTTTAATTGAAATATTTCTCCTTCCCTCCATTTTTCCTCTGCCATCAGCACTAGTTCTTTCCTCTGGGCCATAGAGATGGACCAAATCTAAATTTCTCTCCATAGGATCGTCCCTTAGATCTTTGAAAGGATATTGTCATGACTCCTCCATGTCTGCCATTTTCCAGCCTGAAGAGGCCTGGGCTCTCCCACTGTATTTCACTCCTTTCAGGCTGCAGTTAGCTAATATTTTGGAATGCTTTGGATCACGTCCTAGCTGTTGAGGTCTCTCTTTAAGTGTAGTATCTGTAATTTAACACAGACTGCAGATGTGCTCTGAAACACTGAGCCGTGAATGGGATACTGTCGTTTTATTAATGGGTGCTGCAGTTGGTTTAGTTTTAACCTGGGAAGTTTGATGTGCTCTAACATCTTTTCCTAGTAGTGATAGTTTTGATAAGTTTCTCACATGTTTTAATTTCTAGGCTGCTTTCTTCTACTTACTTCCTTTTTGATTAGGGTTGTGGGAGTGTTGTCCTTGTTGTTAGTTACTGGGTTTTTTTTGTGGGCATGCTGGGAGATGGTATTCAGGGAGGTGAGGGGGTGCAGGTGGGTGGGGGCAGGGAGGTAAGAGTGCAGGGAGGTAGGGGGCCAGGAGGCGGGGTACAGAGTCTGCATTTGAGTCTTATCTCCACAGGTCAATTGATTATTGGTGGAAAGCTTCTGTGAGGACAGAGGCTCAAGGTTTGTTGCAAGGAATGAATGAGAAAAGCCCATGAAAGTACTCATTACAGTGTTGAGAGGACAGCAGGTGCCTAACAAAAGTTAGGTACAATTGAGGTGAAGCTAAGATCTAAGAAAGGAGAAGGCAGAAGCTGGGTGAGGATGTGGCAAGGGGAACATAACAGCAGAAAAAGGGAACAGTAGGTGCCAAGGCCTTGTGTCAGGAAGTGGCATGGCTCATTTAAGGAACAGGGAGGTAGTCAGGGGACAGAAGTGTCTAGTGAAGGGGTGGAGAGGGGCACTCTCCACTGGTTACTGTTTAACTTAGGATCTCCTTTTCAAGGCCAGTTGCACTTGACCTCCTTATGATATGGAGGTGCTAAGGTGATACTGAAAAACAGAAAGGACTTGTTCCTGTAAAGTGCATAAATAAAAACTGTCGTATGCATATTTGAAGAGGAAAATACAACATAAAAAGTGTATTCCAGGCACCATGTTGAACATTTTATACACATTACCGCATTTGACCTTTACAATAATCTTAAGAGACGAGAACTACTGTTATTCCCATATTAGAGATGAGTAAGTCAGGCCAGTGCCTCGTATATCTAGAAGGGCCAAAGGTAAGATGCAGACCTAGAAATGCCAGACTCAACAGCGGATAGGGCTGTTCCCTAAAGAAATGAAGCTCACACATTACATTTTGTGCTAATTATAGCTGATACTATTCAGTGGAATTACCTAATTTACTAAAGTTTATTGCATCTTTCTCTTTTCTTTAACAGAGCACACCAAACAAAAAATTTATTTGATTTACTTATCTGTCAAGATGCTGACATTGACATTCTGAGCATTAATTTTTATGGTTCTTTAAGAGCATGGATTAAGTATTATTCCTGTTTATACATCCAGTACCAAGTACATTCCAGGCAATCAAATATAATTCAGATCAGTGTAAACATGAATATATGAGTGAATACATAATGAATTAATGAAATTATAAAACACCGATGACTATTAAAAATTTAAGGGCTATTATTTGCTCCTATACTAAATCCTCATTAGACTGCTTTGCTTTATGAGCTCATATGTCCATTCTTTGTAATTTTTTTCCTTCCTCACCATCAGTGTTCTAAATGGAACATCCATAGACATGAGATGTGCCGGCAGCTCTTTGCTCATGGGAGAGAGTAAGAGGAAGTTGTGTTGGGTAGTTCAGATCATGTTCAAGGGACAGCAACAAACTCATGTTTGATCCAGGTCACAGCCATATTCAAGGACTTTGATCTGAATATGGGGTTCAGCTCCAGGGGCATCTGGGGAGTACGTTTTTGGTCTGTGGCCAAATTGTCAGCCAGGCATCTCTGTCTCAGCACAAGGAGAACATCAGAAACATGCATCCTACATGAAAGGCATGGACCAAAACCAATAGGAAGATCCTACATGAAAGGCATGGACTAAAACCAATAGGAGGAGTCAGCCTGCTACCAATTTGGTCAACATATATGGTCAGACTCTAGTCCTGGGGTGGAAACGAAATGAGGACCAGGACCTGGGTAGCCAGACAGACTGTTATGTATTTAGCTGAAGTTTGCCTAGCTTCTCCCAAAGGGGAGGCTAGATTTCTTCCAGGGATGGGAACAATCATGGTTTCTCAGATGCTGTCCTGCTAAGGTGAAGAAGTTTTTAATATACTCCAGGAATTAGGTGGGGTTGAACCTCAGGATGAACACCAATTATGTCTTCACCAAAGCAGGGTGAAGCAGGACAGGACAAGAGCAAACAGAGAGGGACAAATTGCTGATGGAAGTGCCATGAGTAGAAGCTCCTTTCTCTTCTTTGGACCTTCTTCCTTTCAGCTTGTTAATATCTCTCTGAAAATACACTGCTCTGAAGTATGTGGCTAACACTGCAGACATGGTGCCATGAAGGCCCTGATTTGCAGTGATCCATAAGGGACTTTCACTTGTGCCAAGCTCTGTGTTAAGTGCATGACTTTCACTACCTCATTTACCCCTATAACAGCCCTTTCTGCCCCCACCAAGCTTAGAGCACTTCCATTACCCCCCCATTCCCTCATGATTTAATACATATCAATTTACTTTTTGGTTGATTTATTGAGTGAAGAACTGAAAATTACTTTATTGGTGGTACATTTCCTTTGTGCATCACACCGAAAGTGAGATGTTGACAAATTGAGTGAGTGTGTCCAGAATGGGGAAGGATCCGGAGATGGGGACATGCATGTGACTGGAACTAATATGGCAGTTCCAAGAAAAATTGGAAACTTGCTCCTGGTCAGTCAAGAAGTTTAGCCAGAGCATTTTAAAAGGCTACCCAAGCTTGGAGGAAAGGGTTATTATAGGGCCTTTCATAGGATTTGGGAAAGTCCTGGGCCTTAGGACAGACAGTCATGAGCAAGGAGGAATGTGAAGGAGGAAGAGAGAAAATTTCCCTTTGCTTTAGTGACTTCATCCTGCATTAATTCATTTGAACATTTCCTGTTTGGTTTTTTTTTTTTTCTCCACAGTCTTTCTATTATTTTTTCTATTTCTGAATTGATTCTCTGGAACCTTTAAGACTGCTTTTTAAACTTTCCATTCTTTGTATCACAGGTCCTCTTGGTTTTAGGATTTTTGATGATAGTGGGAATGGTGAGGTGGTTCATCTTTTTCTAGGATAAAAAGACATGGGACTGGGAATTCCCTGGTGGCGTGGTAGGTTAAGGATCCAACATTGTCACTGCTGTAGCCCAGGTCACTGCTGTGGCTAGGGTTAAATCCTTGGCCTGGGAACAGAAGCAGAAGAAAAAAAAGACACAGGGCTAGAGGTGGAAGCCTTGACTGAATTGTATATCCAGCCACATGCAGGTTGGACAAATTCCCTTGCTTTTTAGCCTCAGCGTTTATGTGCCTGGAAGTGGGATTTATGTATGTGTGTATGTGTATGCTCTGTGTCCTAGTTTCTCTGAGGATTGAAAAAGAGAGTAGACATAAATGTGTTTTCAAACTGTTGTCAAGACCATCAAAATGAAATGTTTTATGAGTAGCACTGTTGATATTGTAACTCTGCCATTTGCTGAACCTCTTTGGATTTGGAAGCTCCATAATTCACAATGATTTGTGTAGTGGGGTCATTACTATGTTGGAGCCTTAAATGGAGACTTTATCCATAATTCCTGAAAGCTCAACCATGCTAGAGTCACACAAGAGCAGAAAGCAAGTCTTCTTTGTAAATTGGTTTTAAGTACTGTGAACTTCAAATGGAGGGCTCTGGGGTCCTTGGCTGGCACATCAAGGGGGCATTTCAAAGGAAAGGGGCTAAACCTTGACTGATTAGAAGACCTCAGAGCAAATGTGCACTCTTCTCTTTTCAAATGTGCTCCTCCTTTCTAAAAAAGGAAAACAAATTCTACTTGTCTGGGTGCATGTAAGTTTATGTGCTTCTGCTTGTTCTAATCCTTTTCCCCTAAGCTTTCTTTTTGCTTGTTCCATTTTATTTATTTTACTTATTTATTTATTTTTTTGTCTTTTTTTTTTTGCTATTTCTGGGGCCGCTCCCGCGGCATATGGAGATTCCCAGGCTAGGGGTCTAATCGGAGCTGTAGCCGCAGGCCTGCACCACAGCCAGCAACTTGGGATCCGAGCCGCGTCTGCAACCTACACCATAGCTCACAGCAACGCCGGATCGTTAACCCACTAAGCAAGGACAGGGACCGAACCCGCAACCTCATGGTTCCTAGTTGGATTCGTTAACCACCTCGCCATGATGGGAATTCCCTATTTATTTTATTTTGTCTTTTTAGGGCCACACCCGTGGCATATGGAAATTCCCAGGTTAGGGGTTGAATCAGAGCTATAGCTGCTGACCTACACCACAGCCACAGCAACATAGGATCCGAGCTGCATCTGTGACCTATGCCATAGATCACAGCAATGCTGGATCCTTAACCTACTGAGTGAGGCCAGGGATCAAACCTGCCACCTCATGGTTCCTAGTCAGATTCATTTCCGCTGCACCACGACTCCAACTTGTTCCATTTTAAACACAGAACAATCTCCTAACACACCCAGTTTTTATATTATCTTCTATTTTAGAACTTTCACAGTATTCCTAGAAATTTTGCTTAAGTAGCATTGTGCGTTCTCTATTTTATAGGTATGTGTAAAAAAAACAATGTCCATTTACATTCTTCCTGGCATTTTGATGATAGGAAAAACATCTGAGTTTATTTTGAGGGCAAGTCACATGGCAGAAAGAATAACAAATATTTGTAGTTGCCTTGGGAACTCTGTTTCTAGATATTACTTATTATGGAAAGGAGGAACAGATTTAGAGATGGGACAATTTGGTGACCAAGAAATAGAATAGCAGGAGGCCCTGGAAGAGGGGCAGAGGGAAGTAGAAGACGTAGGTGAAAAATACAGGTTCCAAAAAAATAAAAATAAAAAAAAACCCTATAGGTTCCTAGTGAAATTTTTTTTTTTTCTGTTTTTGATTACTATATCCTCCTTCCTGAGGGAGGAATGTGGTGGGATACTTTATATAACAGAGATTTTCTTGTTCAGTGTGTTTTTTTGTTTTTTTAGGAAATATCAGGAAATACCATTTTGCAAATTGTCCAAGGACAGGCTATCAAAGGGGTGAAACACTGAAGCCAAGAAATCTTGCATTTTTGTATTCCTGGATTTTTCTTGGATCAGCCCATCATGTGTGACATCTAAAGATGTCGCATCAGCTGCTTACGAATACAAGTTCCTTTGAACAGACAGACTTCATGGGAGCACTAAAAATGTATCACATGTCTTGCTGCCAGCATTTCCAGCACTGACTCTCACTAGCAGCTCTGGGCAACCTCAGGGACATGGGGCTCCTGTGAGCTCTGATATCTCATGTAGAGAGTGGAGGCTAACGGTAGGTGTAAAGGCCTGGGAAAAGATTCTTGCTTTACTCCCCAGCCACCTCAGAACCTTGGTAGGCCCAGGAAGTGTAAATTCTAGAGGCCAATACCTGTATGGCCTTCTGAGTTATATACTGTATCTGACTTGCTGTTTCCCTAGGAAACATTTGATGGACACCCAGAACACTGAGGGCCTGTTGGAAAGCACCCCTAGGCCTCAGTGCTCCTTCTCCTGGAGCTGGCAGACAATGAAGAATGAGGGGAGAGGGTTACTTGTTGGAAGAGGAAGCGAAGTTAGACGCTGGGGTTGGGGTAAGATTCAAGCACCAGGGGCTGCAAGGCTCCAAGGCTCTCACTATTCCGCTCCGCAGTCAGGCCAGACTGGGAGAGGGTGTGTGTTGCAGGGAATTTAAGCTTAAGGGAGTGTGGATGTGTGAGGCACAGGTGACAAGAACTGGGTTCTATTACACAACAAGCCCATATGGAGAAGTTAGAAAACACAGGTAACAGGCTCTATTGCTGCATATCAGCTGGAGTGGAAGCCCCTTTGATGAGAACATAGCACCAGCTCATGTGACTAGATAGCCACTCTGAAAGCTCCCCCTCTTCCATGGCAAAATTCAGCTCTTTTCTGATCCTGTTTTCTGTCTGCAGCAGCTGATGCAGTGGCTGGGACAGCTCCCCTCTGTTGTCACAAATTGATTTCAAGAGGGTCTCTTGTTCCAGGCCAACTCTATTGATCTTCCCAAAAGAAGGAGAGAGAGTAAGAGTTCCCTTGTGGTACAGCCAGTTAAGGATGTGGTGTTGTCACTGCAGTGGCTTGGGTCACTACTGTGGATGGGGTTTGATCCTTGGCCTGGGGAGCTTCCACATGCCATGGGCACAGCCAAGAAAAAAAAAAGCAAGAAGGTAGAGCAGATGGACTTTCTACCAGCAGATGATGAACATATTCAGATGGATTGACTTTGAATCCTAGTTCTGCCTCTTACTAGCTGTATGACCTTAGGTTGGTAACTTCTCTGAGTGTCAGTTTTCTCACCTGTAAAGTGGGATTAATATTAGTACTTAGTTTATAGTTTTGTTATGAATGTTAAATGAGATCATACAAGCCTAACCCAGGCTTTGGCCCATGCAGCAGTTGCTGGAACAATCTACTGTGGCCAAGATCATAAGGTCACAGAACATGAAGGTCAGCCACAGAAACCCAACCTAACAACTTATGAGACAGAAACCATCTGTTGCAGCTTTTCTCAGAGGATAGCTATGTAAATTGGCTATGCTTGGCTTAAAGAAGTGGGTAGATGGTAGGTGGGGGTGGGAAGGATAGAAAAGTGGAGTGTTGGTTCCTCCTAATAATTAAGAGCATGTTAGTGTCAGACAGGCTTATGTTCAGATTCCAGCTCTGCATTCAGTATGAGAACATTACTCTGACCACCCCCCGTGTCCTCAAGTGCAAAACGGACTAATGATATCTACAATGTTGGAGGATTTCATGAATAATGCATGTAAAGTGCTTAGCACAGTGCCTGGTACCCAGCAAGCACATAACAAATGATGAAGAAGATGATTATGATGGTGACTGGAGCTTTTCTGGTCTAGACCCCTAGTCTTTTCACCTGAGGAGGTGGGAAGGAGATGGGGGTGGGCCCTGGATAAAACTGGGTGCTGGTAAAGTAGATGTGCTGTCAGAGGGCCTCATTTCTGAACCTCTCTTCTACCTGCTCACCCCATATGTCCTTCCACCCTGCTGTCCCATGCCTGGAAGCTGCCTAAAGCCCTTTGCCTCCAAACCATCCCAGGGGTGATTTACCCCTCCCTTTTCTATACTGCTTCCAAACTCCTTTCTGTTAGGCTTTGCCCCAGCCAGGTTTTGGGAACACAGTCCATCTCAACAATTTAAGGTGTGAAGGACCATACAACTCCCTTCACCAGACATATTTCTTCTTTAACTCTCCCAAATTGGAAATCAGTTGAGTGAGAAGCAGTGGAAGGTAGAGGGTACTTTGAACCCAAGGACCTCCATATTGCCCTGAAAGATAAACCTGGAGAAAGGGTCAGTCAGGATCATCAGGAGAGGAAGAGCGTGTGGGTTTCCTAGCCTCCCTACTGCATCCCCCTTCTTTGCCTGAGAAAGTAAACCCTGATTCTAGAACCTGAGCCTAATGTTGCTCCTCAAGGAAGAGGGCAACTCAGAACTGGTAACCACCAAGCCAAGCCCAGCCTAGATTCTGGCACCCCCTGCCTATTGTCAGCAGCAAAAGCTGGCTCCTTAAACACCAAATCCAGGGAGGAAAAGTATCAGGAAATGCTGAAGTGACAGGAATCCTAGAATGAAGTGACATTTGCCCTAGACTTTTCTATCATGGGAAAAAGAGGAACCCTGGAAATCTGGGAAATTTAAAAAATTTTCAACACCATTTATAGGTGTAAAAACCCTCTAGTTACTTGGGCATTTGTGTATTTGATTTTATGCATTGATTACAAATGAAGTTACGGCCTTGTGAACGATAATCATCATTATAATATTCATCATAACCATTTAATTTACAATTCATATGACAGTTACTTATACATTATTCAATTAAATTTAATCCTCTTAACAACCTCATCAAGTAGGTATTACCATTAATCCTCATTTTACAGTTGAGAAAACAAAGGCTGAGAATGTGACTTAGGATCCCAGATCTAGTAACTTCTAGCTTTTGTTTTTTGATTTAGGTGAGCTACCAACATTAGAATGAACCACAGAAAGGTCCTGGGTTATGGACTTTGCATTTTTCAAGTGTGAAGCATAATAAGCTATGTTAATTTCCAGGAAAATAGCTGAGAGAGAAAAAAGACTAAATCTATGATTCATGATACAACTTCTAGGGAAATTTGATCAGCCTAATGTTCCAAGTTTTATTTGACCATCTTCCTTTTTTTAAAGTCAAAATTAGTAATGAGATCCTGCTGTTATAGCACAGGGAACTATATCTAGTCACTTGTGATGGAACATGATGGAGGATAATGTGAGAAAAGGAAGATATATATATATGTATGTATGTATGACTCTGTCACTTTGCTGTACAGCAGAAATTGACAGAACATTGTAAATCAACTATAATAATAATAAAAAAATAAAAATCTTATAAATAAAGAAAAATAGGAGTTTCCATTGTGGATCAGTGGAAATGTATCCGACTAGTATCCATGAGGATGCAGGTTTGATCCCTGGCCTTGCTCAGTGGGTTAAGGATCCAGCATTGCTGTGAGCTGTGGTGTAGGTTGCAGATCCGGCTCAGATCCCATGTTGCTGTGGCTGGAGTAGGCCAGCAGCTACAGCTCTGATTCGACTCCCAGCCTAGGAACCTCCATATGTCATGGTAAAAGACAAAAAAAAAAAAAAAAAGGCGAAAAAAATTAACCTATTGAAAGTTTTCTTCTACTTTACGTAAACATGAAGCTCTACATGTTACAAAGAGCTCAGAAGGATGGGCCTCCTAATTAATTAAGGGTCATGAAATCTTATTAAAGACATAGATGTTTTAGGAGTGGGACATAGCATAGCCAGTTTCCATAGCTATCTGAGAAAAGCTGCAACAGATGGTTTCTGTCTCATAAGTTACTAGGTTGGGTTTCTGTGGCTGACCTTCATGTTCTGTGACCTTATGATCTTGGCCACAGTAGATTGTTGTGTGAGAATAAGATAAACCACCCCAGTCAAGAAGTGGCTTTGGATGAAGCCCTTCTACTACAAATTACAAAGCAAAGACAAAAGCAAAATAGACTATCAATGGAATATCTCAATTGAAGGATACAGTACATTGTACATTGGATATGCAAATTATTAGTATTTCAAAGATATTCTACCGCCTTATCTTGGGGAAGTTGCTTAACCTATCTCATTTGCATTTTTCTTATCTGTGAAACAGGGACTAAAACAGTACTTAACATTCAGGGAATTTAAGATTATTAAAGTAAAAAAAAAACTCAATAAAGTCCCTACTGTAGAGCTTGGACTGAAAGAAGGTCACAAAAGATGTTGGCAACACTTTTCTCCATCACCGCCACCCCAGCCCTGTATGAAATTTTTAAACATTATAACTTTATCTAGACAGTTATTGGAAATATAATTTTTCAAAAATAGAATGTGTGCAAAATTCTTGATTTTCCTTGCAGTTAGAGGAATATAATTAGTGCCTTTCTTCCTTGATTTAATTTTGATTCAGAAGAAAGATTACAGTTAAGAATGTAGGAGAAATGACTAGTCATTTGAACGTTAATAATCTTGAAGGAGAGAAATGTAAAGCAACCAGACCCATGGCCTCAGTTTTTAAAAAGGCAGATATTTAAAAAAAATCAGAAAGATGATAGGTGAGATCACATGGCCAGATTTGCTAAAGAATATGGCTCAAAAAGATTGAGTATAAAAATGAAATAACCAGATAGATGAGAAATCTGGTTATGTAATCGTAAGTAATCTTAATGGATAAGAAAAGTAAAAGGCATTTAAAACATTCATTTGACTAGAGGGAGTTTGATAAGGAGCTCAGAAATTATGGATGGGTTTTTTAAAATGTATTTTTCTATTTCCTAAAAATTTCTATGGTGACCATTACTTTTGCAAAATAAAATGGGTTTTCCCAGCTATTTGCACAATAGAGAAAAAAAATGGCAAGTAATTGAGAAGAACATCTAGAAGCTAGGAGGATTCTTTTAAAAGTAGTGTCACTTGGGCTAAGTATCACTTGGAGATGAGGCATGCAAGAAAAAATGCTAAAGATAACAAATAATGTTATTTTGGTTGTGGTTCAGTGTGAGAACATGAACAGGAAAGCAGATTCACAATGATAATGGATTTTACAAAGGAATTGGTACCTCTGAACTTCTGTTTTGCTTCAGTTTAGGAAAATGCAGTCCAATCAGTTTGAACTAAAATATGCATCATTAAGAAGTCTTTGAAACAGATGGGAAGTTATTAAGAGAGCCTCTGACTTTGCTAAATGGGTTTAAAGAACATTACAGAGATGACGTTCTTTTAATTCTCAGAGTTTAGTCATCTAAATCATAAAATATGGAGGAGAATAGATTCAGGAAATTCCATAAGATTGATTCTTGTCAAAATCTTAAAATAAATATGGAAGATTTGTTAGCACCTAGAAAAAAAGCCACCAATCACTTAAAACTGGCATGGATTTACTAAATCAAATCATATCAAATTATCCCAATTTGGAAGATGTGTAGGAGGGTGCTAGAGGTAATAAATTCTGGCAGTCTCTCAAATTTATAGAAATATTGTATTTTATTTCAGCAAGAAGTTCACAAAATTTTTTAGTTATAGAAAATTTTGAACAGAAACAGAAAGCATAGTGTATAGTGTAATAAACTTCTATGTACCTATTACTCATCTTCAATAATTATCAATATGTGTTCTGAGATTCTTGTTTGCTCTATTACCCTCGCTTCACCAAGTCTTTTTGTTGCTGGTACTGGATTTTCTTTTTTCTTTCTTTTTTTTACAGCAAATCCCAGATATATAATTGTACTTGTAAGTAAGGATGAGAAAAGTATGAGAAAGATGAGTATGAGAAAAGATACATAACAAGTATAAGACATATATATAACAAAGTCTTTCATGATATGCTTAAAGATAAGCTGGAGAAATGTGGACTGGATAAGAATGAACTAAGAGGATAAATATTAGTGTGAATCATGGCTAAATCATGTCAACAAATGGAATCCACATCAAGGAAAGGGTGTAGAGGAGGATACCACAAGGATCTGTCCTGGTCCCCATCTTACAGGGCACATTTTATCAATGATTTTGATGAAAACAGAGAATAGCACATTTGCCAACAATACATGGCTTTTACTCAGAATGCAGTGTATTATGTGAAAGAATCACGTATTGCCAAGCTGGAAAGATGGGCTGGAACCATAAAGTTATACATACAATGTGTGAATCCTGACTTGTAGATAGTCCATGTGAAAAAGACGTGTAGGTTTTACTGGACCATAATTCTGAGGATGAATATCTAAAATAACTAGTTTCATTAGGTGGTGTCAATTAAAGTTAAATTTCTATATCAACTATGTAATAATTCTACTATATCTGAGTGTCATCCTCAGTTCAAAGCAGTTTTGAGAGGGATATTAACAAACTGGGGGACATCAAGTGGAGGGTGCTTAGAGTGACATGAAATCTGACAACCATTATATGTAGAGAATGGTTAATGGAACTGGGATTATTTAGCCTCACAAATAAGGAAACTTGAGGATGAGATTTATATACTGGCTGGCTTTGAAGATTAGAAAAAAAAATGTTTTAATAAAGCCCAAGAAGTAGATATACTCTGCATTGCTTCATAGCTCATTGGACTCAATGGGTTTAAGTTAGAATGTAATAAAAGTTGAAACAAGATGAGAGCTTCCTACCCGACAAGGAGAACAGACTTGTGGTTGCCCAGGGGGAGGGGGTTGGGGGAGAGATGAAGTGGGAGGTTGTGGTTAGCAGATGTAAGCTATTACTCATGGAAGGGATAAACAATAAGGTCCTACAGTATAGAGAACTATATTCAATATGCTATGATAAACCACAATGGAAAAGATTATATGAAAGAGTGTATACATATATAATTAATCACTTTGCTCTACAGTAGAAATTGAAACAATATTGTAAATCAACTATACCTCAATAAAACGTAAATAAAAATATAAGAGCTCCCTAACAATTACAGTCCTGGCAATGACCAGGACTATACGGACATGCACTTATGTCCCCGTCAGTGGAGAAGTTTACTGCAGAGATTAAATACCCATCTTTCAAGAATTCTGTAGAAGTGGGTTTGCCACTTGGAAGAAGTTTGAAACCTTGGCTATACCTTAGAATCACCTGAAGGACTTTAAGAATGACCAGTACCTGGGCTGCGTCCCTAGAGATTCTGATGTGATTGCTTTGGATAGGACTGGAAGAAGTCCTGAGTGATTCTGTTGTGTAGTCAGGGCTAGGAACCTTGAGGTACTTGAGCTCTAAGGATCCTTTCAACTTTGAGGATTTTTTTTTTTATCTGAAAAAGATAAATCACTTTCATGAGGTATTTAAAAAATTGGAATGGTGGAAAGTCTGAGGGTGATGCTGAAATCAGGCACAAAAATGAGCTCAGGGAAGGAAAGAGAACTGTTTAAAGTGCCAGAGATTACCAGGAGAGAGTGAAGCTTAGAAGAGAGGGAGCCTGTGAGGTTGTAGAGAAGGTAGCAGTGAGGCTGAGTGAGAATGGTACAAGAGGAAGAGAGTGGGACTGAAAAGACTGAGGTCTTAAGACATGCAAAAACAAGAATGGTCCCAGGCACCCTAAGGATGCCCCCAACAGCCCCTAAATTAGGGCAGCACAGAAACCTTTTGTTGTCCGAGTCACTCCCCTTGGAGAGTGAAGAAGTATTATCTGCACATCTGATTGTACACATTGGCATGGTGAGCAACCGCTAAGGTTTAAACTCAAGTTTACACTAGCTGATTTTTCCAGTGATAGTGTCTTGCTTGCTGCCCGGCATCTTGCCAGGGTGCTGGTGTGGGGCTCAGAAGCTTCCTTTGGGATATCTTGGAATCTCTTACCTCATCTCTCCCCACCAACCCCTGCTGAAACTTCCTAGAGTGATTTTGAAGCTTGTTTCTTTGAAGAGCTTCTTGGCGATTTCTTCACTGCTTTTTCAGCCTCACTCCCACCCCTGTGTAAAACAGTTCCGAAAGCAGCTTCACAAAGTAGGCTGGCTTCAGGGATGGTGATCCAGGACTGATTTTGAAAAGGAGCCTGGAGGTGGCTCAGGGAATTGTTTATTAGGAACAAACTGGAGGCATGCTGCCCCCATGGACCTACATAATTTCTTATAAAAAGAGACGTATGGGTGGAATATGTTGAGTTGTTTACAAAAATAGCATAGAGAAAATCCCTCTGAAATCATGGGAGAAAGGCCCATAGTTGTGCATTAAATGTAAAGGATAAGTTGTGTAGTCTTCACCCACTGTACCCCTAAAAGCCCTCATGACTTCTATTTAGTCATCAAGTGGGAGGTAGCAGTGGTTTTCAAAGTGTGGACCCTGGGCCAGCAGCAGCATCATTACCTGGAAACTTGTTAGAAATGCAAATTCTTTGGCCTCACCACAGACATGCTGAATCAGAATCCCTGAGGATGGGGTTCACCAGTTTTTGTTTTAACAAGCCTTCCAGGTGATTCTTAGAAGGTATATGGTTGAAAACTGGGTCATAGAATCTGTGTCTTTAGAAGATCCTCTAAAGGAGTTGTACAGAGCCACTGTCACAGAGCTGAACAGGAAAACTACAAGCTGAAGAAACTTCAGCTATTACCACTGAGCCAGGCTGGGGGAGGGGGGTTGACATTTGCTTAGTAAAATAGGTTATGTACAGGAGAGAAAAACTGCTAACAGAGAAAAGTAAAATCAAATCGAATCAGAATGACAAAGCGCTGGTCAATCCAATTAACTCATGTCATTACAAAACTAGAAAGTTCCTGTTCAAATGAGCATAATTACTAATACACACCTACATAGAAAGGAAGTATAAGATACAAATTGAGTTTTTTAAAAATACATTTTTTTGTTTCTTTGTATCTTGTTTCACCTTGAAGAAGTAGCTTGTTGTGAAACTATTTTGTCTAGTGGGTAGTCTTTAATTAAAGCTCTATGTTGCCAGGAAAATAGAAACTTGCTGAATTTTAAAAAGATGATTTGGCTGCTACACAGTTGGAGTTATGTGGTAAAAAATCACAGATGCCAAAAATGTGAAGAAGAAAAAATCTTAATCATAACCATACTTGACTACAACAACAACAACAATCATAGATACAGTTAGCATTTACTGAGTGCCTATTGTGTGCAGACACTGCTGTGTGCTTGGCACTAGAGATGAAGTTGTGGGTAAGCAGGCATGGTCCTTGCCCTCTGGAGCAGTAGTTCCCAACTTTGGCTGCATATTAGATGTATCAGGGAGCCATTAAGAACTAGCAAGGCCAGGGCTCCACCTCAGTGATTCTAATTAATTAGCCTGGGCTAGGACTCCGAGGTTGGTATCTTCACCAAATTCTCCAGTGACTCTAATGTGCAGCGAGAATCAAGAATGTCCGATGAGGTGGAAGATGTAAGCATGTAGCTAATTTATTACAATAGCCTTAAGTGATAGGAAGAAAAAGTTTAGAGAGCTGTGAGGAGCCAATCAGTGTGGAGGTTTATGGAAGGGGCCTCTGAGGCACCCTTGAGGAAGTGACTTTCACTTGGGCTCTGAAGCCTGCATGGAATGCAAAGAGAGTGGGAGGAGAATGTTTTAGGAGAATGAAAAAAAAAATGTGTTAGTGCCCTGTGGCAGGGGAAGAAATGTGAACCAAGGGCTGAAAGGAGGCAAAGAGTAAGGGAGGGGTGGTGATAAGAGAGACTGGAAACCCAGGAAGGGGCAGAACAAGCAGGCCCCATGGGTTACATGAATGGTTGTGGTCTTTATTCTAAAGTAATGGGAAGCTATGAAGTGTTTTAGGTAACTAGTGGGTAATTGGATCGTCCAGAGAATTCAGAAAGGTCACTCTGGCTGCAGTGTGAAAAGCAAATTGTTAAAAGGCAAGATTGGATGTGGGGAGACCATTTAGGAGCCTATTGTGGGAGGTGGTCGTGGTTGAACTAAGAGGGTGGCAGGATAATGGAGGAGGATGGGTGGGTGTCAGAGTCTTTGGGAGATGGAATCCAAGGACTTGACAATCTACGGACTCTCAGTAACATTTGCTGGATGAGCAGGCTGCTTGGCTGTGAAGGACAAAGCTGAGGGAGGGAGGGTGATGCTCTTGTCCTGGGGGGGGTCACAACTGGATGAGTAGTAGAGATGCGTACTGAGCTATGGACATTGAGCTTTGGAAAGTTAGACAAGGAACAGATTTGAAAGGAAAGGGAAAGCATGAATTCTATTTGTGCAGAATAGGTTTGAGGTGCCTGTGACCAAGTGGCAAGGTCAAGGGGGCAGCTGGAAGGTCGATAATACATGTGTCTGGACAAAATATAGTTTAGAGTATTTCCCACACATGGACAGCAGTAACTGAAGCCATGGGGCTGGTTGGGATCACTCTAACCATTCTTTTCATACAAAGCTCACTGCCTCTTCACGTCAATTTCTCAAAGTAAGTGAAGGATGTTTCTAAAATTTTAGCCTAAAAAATGAAGATTTAGAAAAGTTAAGTAACCTGCCTAAATCACATAGCTAGTTAAAAGGCAGGGGTGAGGGTCTATCCTACAATATAATTATATAATCATTAACAAGGAAATAGATACATTATTACCTAATCATACTACTTCTCTTTAATCAGAATGACTTACTTTCAGAGACAATATAGTTAACCATGCTTGTTTAAAAGCTCAGGCTAAATGTGTAGTTCCTTCTATTATAAACATATCATTTGAGTCTATTATCCTTGGTAATTCAGTGAGAATATATTCCATGGAGTTTATGACTAAGCTCTAGGACCCAGATTTGGGATTTACTGCCTAAACATCTGTCTCTAGCTTCCTACAGTACATGCAAACTGAAGTCAAGTTGCCTGGCAGCTCACTAAAAATAGTCAGAACCACAGAGTTGAGAAGTTAAAACACATTTGGAATAATCAAATAAATCTCCCTGTTTCTTGATGGAAAACATTGTGTGCTAAAATTTCAAATCAATCTTATTCATTCATTTATTCAACTGACATAAGGAATACTGACATAGACCAGACCTTTTGCTGGCTTTTAGAGATATAAAAAGGTACACAGTGTTCTTGAGATGCTCGGTCTCATAGAGGAGACTGACAAAGGTTAAAGGCCATTATAACACTGTGGGAGGGATACCATGAGACAGATGCAAAGGAGGGTATTTAATCCATCATTGGAGGAAGGGCAAAAGGCTTTCAGACCTCCTGGAAGTGGTGACTTGTTAAACTGATAATCCTCAGCTTCAATTTCTTCATAAGGTAGAAAAAGAAAAAGAAAGGAGGAAAGAAGAGTGATTCATGCAGAAGAAAGAAAGAATATTGTATAAGATATGAAGATATAAAAAAGAAGGACCAATTTAGAGACTAGCACCTTAACTACACCTGAAGTTTATGGGGACATGGCCTGAAAATTGTTGTTTAAGTGTTTAACTTTTATTTTGAGACACATTGAAATAATTGAAGAAGTTCACACTGGTGGGGTCATGTAATCGGGTTTGCATTTTTAGGATGATCGTATTAGTTTCAAGTAGAGGGTGGATTAGAAGGGGAGGAGCTTAGATGTGGGGAGGCCTCTACAAAAGCTATTATAGGAGTCCAGGCAAGAAATAAATTAATGAAAGGATTTGGGAGCTATTTAGTGGGTAGATTCAGTAAACTCTTAAAATTTGATTAGAGGGTGAAGGGGGATTCTAGGGAGACTGGGGGCATAGTGGTGACCTTCATCAAGCAGATTATGCAGATCAATTAGGGTGGGAAAGAAAATTTCTTTTAGACATTTTCATTAGACATGGTGATTTTGGCTATAGAACATCAAAACAAATATTTTCAGTAGGTGACTAGAATGATAAATTTGGAGCTCAAGAGAAAGTCCTGGATTGTAGATACAGATCAGGGAGTTATCCCAATAAAGTTTAGGGAGTTATCACCATTCAGCTGAGTATATGTGTATGAAGTGACATGAGCCAAGTTTCCAAGAATGAACACCGTGGGACATTCCTATTTAAAGGGTATGGTGAAAAAAGCTGTCAGCAAAGTAAGAGTTGGAGAAGTAGGAGGACTGTTAGAAGAGCCTGGTGTTATGGGAGCCAAGAAAGGACAGAGTTTATGTAGTTAGAAGTTAACAGTATCAAATTCTCTAGGAAATGTAAATACTGAAAAGCATCCATTGGATATTTGTGTGAGTGGCTGTAGTGGAATGGTATGGTAGGTCAAGGAACGGATGGGTTGTGGGAAGGTGGAGTTTAGGAATGCATAGAGTGCAAGAGAGAAAGTCAAATCTTGAGAACTGGTGTGGCATAGGTCAGCTCACTGAGAATGCTGGAGGGAGAGGGTTGAAAGGCAAGTTATATACCAGTGACATATAAAACTCTAAAAAGAGAGGAAGTGGCCTTTCTCCACCCAGTCCTGAGGGACCTGGTGGTGGGTGGACCCAGTAGTGTCTTTGTTATCTCACTTAGCTATCCCATCCCTGAAGATGTATCTACCAAAGGCGGCCTTCTCAGAGGTCAGTTCTAGGCAACAAAGTTTTTCCCAGAAAGTGGAGTAAAATTTTCCTCTTCAGCTCTTGCATTTCCCAGAGTCTTTGGATTTGTAGGAATTTTTATAAAAATTTTTCAACTATTTTAGCCATCATTGCTAGAGGAGTTATTCTTGCTCACTATAGAGAAAGAGCTTTCAGGGAAGTGGAGCACATGAGGCTGTGAGCCAGGACACCTTCTCCCCACATACTGTGCTAGTTGCCTTTTAACCCCATGCAGATGACTCTGCCTCACCATATTCACACACTTTTCTTCATTCGGCATTCAAAATTGAATAGAACACCAAAGCTGCCCTCTGGATTTGAGAAAAATCACAAGTCACAAGACTGAACATACCTTTTTTAAAAATGTGGGCAGTTTTGGCAAGAGCTGCTCTCTTCTGTGATGGGTTGATCTTACTAGTTTTGCTTTAAGGAGGACACTCCTTTCTCCAAGGTCCAGGAACCTTTCTTTAACCCCTCCTGCCTCCTACTTCACTAAATGAGTACAGAAAACATGCTTTAAAAAATTTAGGGTACTCCCAGATTGTCCCTCCCAAATAGCAGTTGTATCTGTAACATCCTTGACAGGAACTAGATACAAGTCAATCTCACAAAAACATCTCAAGTGCAGATACTCTGTGTTGATTGCTGAAGAGAGCTGCTTAGATACCACATAATCTGTGACAGAGTTACCATGGACATTTAAAAACTTGATCACATCTTATCCAGAGAGCTGTTCCCCTTTGTACTGGTACATAACAGCAAGGATGCCTGAGAGGAAGTGCCAAATTTCCCTCAAAATAAAGCTTCTAATTCACCCAGAACTGGGCCAAGTGAGACCTGACAATTCTGCACTAAATAATACAAAAGCGATGACATTGATCTGGGAAGACTGAATGAGTAGGGACCCAGAGAAGCTGCTTGGACTGATTTAGTTGGTGGGTGGCTGGCAGGATGGTAGAGCGGGCAGAGAATTAGCAAAGTTGACGTCGAACCACCAGCGTGCCTCTTTCCATTTACCTAATGCCCATCTTTCAGGTTCCTAGCACTTTGGCCACTTTAATCCGTACTGGAAACTCTCTGTACATACTTTCTCTTAAACTCAAGGACTTTGGGTTTTTAGGAATTTTTATTAAGAATTTTCAATTGCTCAGAGAATAAGGAAGAAAGAAAGAAAGGGAAAGAGGAGAAGGAAGGGGAAAGCAGGAGGGAGGAAGGAAGTTCACATGGTAAAGTACTTTGAGACTAGCTCAGTGTAGAAGGGCATTGACATGCAGGCCTAAGACTCTATCCTTGGAAGGAGCTGCCTGCAGACTCGGCCCTTGGCTGGTGTCTAGGAGCTTGGATTTTGGATTCTCACCATTCTGAGAATTAAGGGAATGGCTCGCTGTGTCTGGACTGTTTATGCAGGTAATGTGGTTTGTGCTGGGCATCTGCTTTTCCTCTGGGAGTCTGGAAAACTGATGTGTATTGGATGGTACATGCCTATGTGACTGGCCCCCAGTGAAAGCCTTGGTGAATTTCTTTGATAGACAGCATTTCACATATATTGTCATAATTCATTGCTGGAGAATTAAACATGTCCTGTGGTCTACAGTGGGTGAAGACCCTTGGAAGTTTGCATCTGGTCGACTTTGTCTCATATTTTTCTCTTTGCTGATTTTGCTTCATATTATTTGACTATAATAAATCTTAGCCATGAGTATGACTATATGCTGAGTCCTGTGAGTTCGCCTAGTGAATCTATAACCTTCCAGAGATGTATATGCCTTTATCCAGTGGAAACATACTATTCACCTTGTTCCACATTTGCTTTTCACAATATAAATTTTTTTGTTTGTTTATGGCTGCACTTGTGGCATATGGAAGTTCCCCAGACAGGGACTTCATCCAAGCCCCAGCTGTGACTTATACTTGCAGGTACAGCAATACTGGATCCTTTAACCCACTGTGCTGAGCCAGGGATTGAACTGGCAGAGCCACAGAAACAAGCCAGATCATTATCCCACTGTGCCACAGCAGGAACTCCATAATATAAAATGTTTGGAAGACAGTTTGCACCAACATTCATAGAGCCCATTCTTCTTCATGTTTGCGTAGTATTAAGTATAACTGTACTAGAATTTATATATCCAGATCTCAGTTAATGGACCTTTAGTAGTTTTTAGTATTGCTCTTACAATTAATGCTGCATTGAACTTTCCTATACATGTATCTTTTCATAAGAATTATCAGGTTGAATTCCTAGAGGTAGAATTATTAGGTCAAAGGATATATATGCTTTGCTTTTTGATGGATCTTGCAAAATTGACCCCCCTACCAAAGAGGTTGTATGGGTTTTTACTCCTACCAACATTCAATAAGTGCCTGTTTCCCCACATTTTTGTTGGTATATGTAATTTCTTTATTGAATTTCAGCAGAGTTCACCCTTTCTAGGTTTACAGTTCTGTGAATTTTGACGAATATATGTAGCCTTCTAAATACCAGCACAATCAAGATCCAGGGTGTTTCTCTCATCTCGGGAAGTTCCCTTATGGACCTTAGTAGTCAGTTCTCTGTCCTTAGTAGTCAGTTCTCTGTCCCTGAACCTCTGCCTACTGATCTGATTTCTGTCCTTAGTTTTGCCTTTTCCAGAATATCATGTAAATGAAATCATACATAGCCTTTTGAGTCTGGTTTTTTTTCACTTAACATAACACTTTTGAGATTCATTCATGTTATTGCATTTATGGGCAGTTTTTACCCTTTTTGTTGCAGAATAGAATTCCATTGACCATTCACTGGTTGATGCACATTTAGGTTCTTTCTTTTGAGTTTCTGGTGATGAATAAAGCTGTTAGAAGTATTTAGGTACAGATTTTTTTGTGTAGACACTCTTCACATGTGTAGACATATGTCTTCACTATTTTTGGGTAAATACCTAAGAGTAGGATTGCCTAGTCATGTGGTAGGGACATGTTTAACATCATAAGAAACTACCAAACTCTTTCCAAAGTGACTGTACCACTTCACATCCCCAGCAGCCGTATATGAGAGCTCCAGTTGCTCTACATCCTTGCCAACATTTGGTATTGTCAGTAATTTTTTTGCCATTCTAATGTGTAGATAATAATATTATGTATGTATCAAACTTTAAAAAACTTTTTGCTATTCTGATAAGTTACGGAAGATACCTTGTTTTTCATTTACTACATTTCTTTAGGTTAATTAGAATACGTCTAATATGTTGAGAATATTTATTTTTTTTCTTTTAATTGCCTATTTATCTTCTTTGCCCATTTTTCTACTAGGTGAGTTAATTATTTTCTTAATGATTTGTAGTGACTGTATATTAAGGAAACCAACTATTTCATAGTTATTACATACATTTTCCTCAATTTGTCGTGTTTAACTTTATGGCATAATTTACTGCAGAACTATTTTTACATTGCTTCTCACTTTTACACCTCATAGGTACAAAAATGAGGAGGTAGAAATAGAACTTACACAAGATATAGAAAACAATGGGCTGTAAGGCTGGGAAACCTGGGTGAATCAGTTTACCCAACCCTACACTGACCCCCCACACTAGTGATGTTCGGCCAGCACAGACTTTATCAGTCTTTCTTACCAGCAGCACATAACCAAGGCTTGCTGACAAATGCAGCTGCTTTGAGAATGGGTAGAATCTCCAGGGCACAATTCTTCAATTTCAGATGTGGAAGAGGATTTGTTTAGTAGAAGCAATGTGTTCATTGCAGAGACTGTCAATACATGAGATTGTTACACTTGTTGGCTAGGACACAGGGAATTCCCGTCTGCAGTCTCAATGATATCACTCTGCCGGAAACACCCCTCCTCCTTGCCAACCCTATACTTGAATATGGGGTCCATGGTGCCCACAAAGACCTATTGTGCTCCATGCAACCCATGGGCAAGAGAATTCAGGAAGGGCAGAAGGGGTGTGGGTGAGGAGGTAGATGGTATGGTGGGAGGAAGTCAGGAGGAGGAGAGATAGGAAAGAGGATGTCTTTGCTTCCTTATTTCCCACAACCAGATTTTCTGTTGACATTTGATTTTTGCAGTCATTAACATTTTTAGAGTCAGGCCCACCAGTGCAAAGTCTGTTCCTTGCTGCTAATCTGAGAAGAGAATAGTCCATAGCAAGAAGAAAGGTGGGGTGGAGAGTGTGGAGTTGGCAGAGTCTGATTTACAGGAAGAGCTTGTTCTATACCCGCACCCCAGTTCCATTGCTGGGGGTCACTCAATGAACTCTCCCCACCCAAAGCCGAGCCTCTGAGGGGTCCACTTAGGATTAACCAGGCTACTTTTAGGTTAAATGCACCCTTTTTCTAACTAAAGAGCTACAAACAGAGACTAACCAGCTAATTAACATTTCAAAGAGCAGAAACAAAATATCAGAAATAAAAGCAAGTAACTTTCTCTGTGGTTCAGGAGATCAGTGAATGGGACCGGTGACCTGTTTCTCTACCTCTCTTTCCATTCCCGCCCCTGCCTCTCCCTTCCCCTCTCAATCTCTGGCTCTCTCTACTTGCCTGTGTCTCCCACGTCTGTGTCCACCTTGTTTTCCCTCTTTCTCCCTTACTGTTCACCCTTTAACTGGTCATCAAGGCCTTGAAGTGTATTTTTAGCATTTGTCTATTTATTGACATTATACTGACTTCCTCAGCTTAAAAATAGGCAGGGAAAAATCCCCACCAAATTAATTAATTAATTAATTAATTGCTTTATTCTTAGACTTGACTCTGGATTTATTAATTGGGAAAATATGGAGAGGGGTGTGAAATAGAATAAGATCTTTTTATTTAAACAGAACTTTGGATGAATTCTTTTGCATTGTGTCAACTGAGAAGCAGTGAAGCCAAGTAATTTCTATATGTCTCTGATGCTGGGCAGTGGTTGAGGCCATGGAGTGGGGTTGGGAGACTTGGATCCAGTCGCTGCTCTGCCACTTGCAAGCTGTATGACTTAACCTCCCTGGGAACCACAATCCCAGCCTCTGCCTCTTAACTGCTAGCTTTTGATTATCAGGGCCTGAGAGAGTCCATATTTTAAAAAATTTAACATTGTCTGGTGTCATCAGTGACAAGTCCAGACAATCCCTTCAGCCAAATCTTCAAAGTGAGTCACTTTTCACTTATGGATGATGAGATTAGCTCTACACCTGGCACTAGTAGCAGGCACCAGACACTGTACTAAGCCTCAGTCACGTGATATAGAGTAAGGTGGTGGCTGAAAGCCTGGCCTCTGGGTACAGAATGCCTTACTTTATTTATTTATTTATTTATTTATTTATTTATTTATTCCATTTTTTTTTCAGAATGCCTTACTTTAATTCCTGGTCCCAGCATTTACATCAGCGTAACTTTGGGCAATCTTACTTAACCCTCTCTGTGACTCAGTTTCTTCATCTGTAGAGTGACAATATAGTAGCTATAATTGTGACCTTATTTAGAAATAGACTCTTTGCAAATATAATTAAGGATCTTGAGATCATTCTGGATATAGAATGGGCCCTAAATCCAAGGACTGGTGTCCTCATAAGGGGAAGAAGGAAATTTGACACACACAGACACAGGTGCAAAGGCCATGTGCAGACAGAGGCAGACACTGGAGTAATGTAGCCATAAGCCAGGGAATGCCAGGAGGCAAGAAAGGAATCTACTCCAGAGCTGTTTGCCCTGTTGATACCTCGATTCTGGATTTCTGGCCTCTGGAATTGTGAGAGAATAAATTTCTACTGTTTCAGGTCACCAAGTTTGTGGTAATTTGTGTGGCAGCCCTAGGAAAACTAATACAGATGATAATGACAGTACCACCTCACAGGAGTGTTGTGAAGGTTGAATTAGTTAGTTGCTATATTTGAAGTACTGAAAGAAGAATCTGGAATACAGCGAGGGCTCTTTGGTAGGTTATGTATTGTTAGCTCGTTGACACTTAACCTAGCAACCCCATGAAGTCAGTACTGTTATGACCACCATTTTGCACACAAGGAATTGGAGGCTTAGAGAGACTGAGCAAAGGTGCACTTGCCTGGACTCTGCTCTAGCTTGAGTCACCTTTCAGAAATCTTTGGAGTTTGCCTTTCTCCTGATGGATCGTGATGACTGTTGGCTTGGCAACCCCTTCTGATGGTGATCTCTTGGCAAAGTGTCCTGAGCCATCAATAAGACCAGAAAGTATAGAAGGTATAGAGAAGACTTGTCATGATATGGTCCTTATTCCTGGATCCATCTTCCCAGCCCAGTCTCGGCACAAACTCTCCTCCACCAGAGCTATGCTCTGTCCACACTTGGCTGTGTGTTTGTCCTATGACCTGACTTGATTGGGGTTGCCTCCATACGTCATCACAAGACAGGGGTGTGCTGCCTAAAAGGTCACACCTTCCCTCTCCTGGGACTTCAAATGTCTCTCATGGTTCCCGTGGTGCTGAGTGTAAATTATACAAATGATTAGAAATGAGTCAGATCCCTTAAAGTAAGGCAAAGCCCTTACCAGAACCTGCAAGGCCTTACAGTCAAGGCACCCAGTGACCTCCCCTGACCATCTCTTACTATTTTCTCCTTCATCACTCCTCCAGCTACCCTAGCCTCATGGCCAGGCACTGCTCCACCCCAGGGCCTTTGCACATGCAGTTCCAGTTGCCTTAAATGCTTTTGCCTAAGAAGTACACATGCTTTCTCCTTACTCCCTTCACTTTTAACATCATCATCTTGGGTCTTTCCCAATCACCCCATCATTCTTCTTCACCTTTCCTTTTTCCTGCTCACCCCTTACCACTCATAATTATGTAACATATTATCAATTTTACTTATTTATCTTGTTTATTATCTTTTCTTTCAAATTAGAGTATAAGCACTGTGAGGATGGGGACATTTATCTGTTTCCATTCATTACTGTATCTCAGAGCCTAGGGTGGGTCTAGTGAATGGTATGATTCATTCAAGAAATAATTGTTGACTGGCTGATTGAACAATGAATGAAACAGCAACAACTATAGAACTCCCAAACTGAATTAGGCCAAACCATTAAATATCTAGGCAGCACATGAAGAGAGGAGCACTGTGAACATTGTGCTTTGAAGCACATAGAGGGGAGCACAGCTTCTCACTGAGCTTGGTTTTGAAGGTGACAAGGAAGAAGGTTTGGTAAAGAAAGAGGGGAATAGAATTCCAACTGAAGGAAATCTCACATTGAAAAATGTCAGAATCCAAAATGTATTTATTCATTCAACTAGGAATAGAGCAATGAACAAGCCAAAAAAAAAATGTCCCTGTACTTAGGGAACTTAGTCTAGTGGTCCTACTGTCATGCATTCTAATCTTGACACACACATCTGCTTACTGGAATGGTAAATGGGAAGGGCTTAAATTTCTGAAGGGCTGAGAGGTCCAGGTAGATCAGTGAGGCTTTCATCTAGCAAGCACAAGAAAGCTACCTTAAATTCTTAATCAGGAAGAGCCATGGGAATGTCAATTATGGAGGAATTCTACACTCACATGAAGGATGAATTCTTGTTACATCTGCACCTGCAGTGTATGGAAGTTGTTGGGCCAGGGGTTGAATCAGAGTTGCAGCTGAGGCCTACGCCACAGCTGTGGCAACACCGAGCTGCATCTGTGACCTATGCTACAGCCTGTGGCAACACTGGATCCTTAACCCACTGAGCAAGGCCAGAGGTCCAACCCGCATCCTCACGGAGGCAGTGTTGGGTCCTTAATCCTCTGAGCCATAATGGGAACTCGCAAAGATGAATTCTGAAAGGAAAGGGAATTAGGGAAATAAGAAGGGGCTGTTGTAGAGGAGGTGGGGGGGTGACTGGAACAGGTGGCTGTATATTACGACTGAAGAGGTTGGGTCTAAGGGGCCTGGAATGAAGCATCTGAGAAAGGATCTTTTTTTTTTTTTTTGCTATTTCTTGGGCCGCTCCTGCAGCATATGGATGTTCCCAGGCTAGGGGTCGAATCGGAGCTGTAGCCACCGGCCTACGCCAGAGCCACAGCAACGCGGGATCCGAGCCGCGTCTGCAACCTACACCACAGCTCACGGCAACGCCGGATCGTTAACCCACTGAGCAAGGGCAGGGACCAAACCCGCAACCTCATGGTTCTTGGTTGGATTCGTTAACCACTGCGCCATGACGGGAACTCCTGAGAAAGGATCTTAAAGCCCTGGAGTGGGAGAACAATCTAAGTATGTGTCTCTGTATTTGCTATTTTGTTCTCTTTTGACAAGCCAAGCTTGGTCTGGATGTGACCATCCAAAAATTGGAAAGTTGAATATAGTGAGACACACTGAATCTGCAGAGCAAAACTCTTGTTGTTTTTGCCTGAAACCCACCACACCTGCGAACATGTCACATGTTTTTATTAATGGAGTAGAATTTTAAGATAACACGTCTTTGGTATCATGAAGTAGAGATGCTGGGATTTCTCTGTATAGCAGAATTTTGACTAAGGACGAATTACATAATTTTAATCTTTAATAGGATGCTAACTGTGGAGGTCATGATGACTCTTTCTGTAAGAATGAAAAAGAATGAACCTTTTTTGCCTCTGACATAATTAATTGGCTTGAAATCAGTCTGTGTTTTCTCCAAGCTTGGGTTTCCTTCAGTTTTGTCTTTTTGTCAGATGGAGAGCTGACGTTTCTACCTTTCTCACCAACAGAAAAGCTTTCTCATTTGTCATGTGAGAGGAGGAGAACGGGAGAGAAGTGGCGGTCTTGAATTCTCCCGATTGTGAAACAATTTGAAGGAAAACAAACACAACACTGCCATTAGATATTTTTGGTAAAAATGTTTCTCGAGATTGTTTGTTGAAATACTATTTCACATCGTATGATACAAACCACGTTTCTGTTATCCACCAGGGAAATGAAGAGCTTTTCTGGGGGAAGACAGTCATTATGAATTTTCCATTAATGTAGCAGTCGTCGCATCTGGGAAGAAGTTCCCTGTTTATGAGCACACCCTAGATAAGTCCACTTGGACCCCCATGTCTGGTACCCCTTTCTAAGAAGAGCTTGGCTTCCTCCCTATGATAAGGGCTTTTGAAAACTACCTGTCACAGTTCACAGAAAACACAGTATTTTAATTCTTCCTCTCTGGGTAATCTAGTCAGTGACATGAGAAACAAACTTAGCCATTATTTTTTGATACTACAGCTTTTGAGAATTGTGTGTGGAAAATTCCTAAACTTCTTCTCAGATCTAAGTTCCTTTTTCTATAGTATCTTTAATAAGGTGAATATGACAAAAGGCTTGAATAATTCTGATAATATGGGTATCATTGCAAAAGCCAGGCAAGTGTGGAAAAGTATACTTAACAACCATTCAGTGATAGTAATGAGTTAGCAAGTGTTCTCATTAGGAAAGGAAACAATTAGAGTCACATCAAGCTGTTTCCTACCTCAGGCTCTTGCAGTTGCTGCTCCTTCTTCCTGGAATATTCTTTCTCCTTCTCATAGCTGGTGTTTTCTCATCATCCAGGACTAAGCTCAAATGGTACCTTCTCAGAGAGACTTTCGTGACCTTCAGTCTAATCTCCCTACCCTAACTCTGCTGCAAGTCACTCTATCACATTCCTTGGTTTTAATTTCTTCTCAGCACTTAGTGTGACCTAAAGTCACTTATTTGCATGCACATCTTTTGTGGTTTTTCTATCTCCCTAACCAGATGTGAACTCCAAAGGGCAGGGACCTTGTCAGTCATTTTCATTGGATACTAAGGTTAATGCCTGAATGGATGGAAGGAAAATGAGATAATTAAAATTGTCATATTTATGGAAACAAAATAACTAAATAAGTAAACCTTTTGAGCAGTTTGGGGAGTAACACATTCAAAATTCTGCTTTAGTAGGAACATGGCTGCAGTGTGTGACCCTTAGGTATTAGATTTATAATTTCTTTGTCAAAAAATATGTGCATGTTATAAGCTGTGCTTGTCAATATTACAACTTTAGGAACTGAGGTAGTACTTAAGGAGCTCTTTTCCAGATTCCAGAGTGCTGGCAGCAAAAAGGACATTTCTGCCACATCAGTTGTATCAGGATGGTTTGGCTTCAAAGCATTTAAATCCTGACTCTAATTGGATCAAGCATAATTCTCATGCAGCATCAGATCAAGGTTAGTTGTTTTAGCAGCTCAAAATGCTTCAAGAACTCAAGTTTTCTCCATCTCTCTGTTCTGCTGTTATTGGCTGGACAAGGTCTGAGGAAGAAGAGAGAATACTTTCTTTCTTTCCTATCCTTGCCCCAGCAGACTTCCTCCAGGGTCTCACGGGCCATTTTTCTCCCTTTGTTGAACCAGTCACTAGAGAGGGAATAGGATTATGCCGAACAATCAGCCCCTTTCCAGGAGGTGTGTAGGCTGCCTGGGGAGTGGTAGGCATCTGAACAAAACTGAGGTTCCTTTGGGAGGGGAGAAGGGAGAAGTGCTATATACTTCATCTATTGTTCCTTCATTTGGAAGCAATAGATAGTGGTGTTGCTGAAACTTTTTCTCCCAAGTTTTGTACTGTTCAGTCTGATAGGTACAGACTGTTCTCGGGGTGGATGCAGACTGGAGACCCAGGCAGTTACAGTCCTTTGAAGTAAGTTCAAGCCTGTGCTCAGGAGCTGGAGGGGGAGCTCTGCATTGGGAAAGCTACAGCTGCTGAGCAAGAGGGAAAGAGGAGGCAGGGCCTCAGCTTCCTCTTTCAGCTGTTTTAATCCCATGCCCTGTCCTTAGAGAAGTGCAGACTATTTTGGAGAACCCATCTAATGTCCACATGCTTCTTTATTACTTGATTCTACTTTTCTTCCCTAAGAAGAAAGTTTGGGGATAATTTGGGAAGCTGAGAGGGGAAGAATGAGAATGGAGGGAATGGGGTAACCACTCCATCTCTTTTTCACCTCTGATCAAAGTAAATTTACCTTTTATAGAAATCTCCTTCTGGAGCTTTTTAATGTCCCATGATGGTGAGAGTCAAGATGATGTGAATGGTGAAATGTTCAAAACTCCACAGCCCCTGTGCTGTTATGCTGTTACCAGTTACTTCACATATAAGTGTGGTTGAAGTGCAAGGGTTGTGTCAAGCCAAGAAAGGCCACGAAACAGAAGGGTTTTGATGTTTGATGATATCTTCTGAATGCTTTTTAACATAGTAATTACTCTTGGTAGATTTTTAAAATGCAAATGGTATCCTTGTTTTCTTTGTTACTTGAGCTTTGATAAACTTATGTGACCTATTAAACTGCCAGTTTGGGATTTTTCCCTCTCCTCATCCCATATCCGATCACTGATCTCATTCTGCCCCTTCTTCTTACCACAGCCGCTGAGTCATTCTGGCCCTCAACACAGCACAGAGACATCCTTTTATTCTTATTTCCTACTTATTTTGCAAGTGCATCATGGACCAGATTTCTCTATCTTTGCTGTCTCCAGAAAGCCAGCATAAGACCATACAGAAGGGGAAGAAAAATAAATGTGTGTTGATTTCTTATTGATGTTTTCTCTTCTTTTGGTTTTAGAGTCTGAACTGAAGACATTTTGCTCCAAAAACATACTGGTTATCCTTGGCTTCTCCTCCATCATTGCTGTGATAGCATTGCTTGCTCTGGGGCTGACCCAGAACAAACCATTGCCAGAAAATGTTAAGGTAACTCAAACCCATGTGTGTAGTGTGTGTTTGTGTGTGTGTGTGAACACGTGTGTTTGAGGGGCCCTGAGTGGGACCTGGGAGGAAAGGGAGGTTATGGTAAACTAGAGCATCCAGGAGGGACTTTTCAGAAGCCCAGGAACAAGTCAGTCTCCTTTGGACTAAGAGAGTAAAGTGGCAGCAAATGCACATTTTGGAAGAAGGAATGACTTGAATCAGTTAGTGATGGGAAGATAATTGTCAGCAAATTAATTAAATCAGTATTCCAACAGACAAATGCTTTATCCATCACATGCAGACCTCTGATAGCCTGTGCTGATACTCTACAATCTAGTAGTATCTCTGCTTCTTACTCTCATTGTTTCATTGTGGAAACAATGAAGTCTTGTTTATTGAACACTGCACTCTTTGTTCTTCTCACTCCATTGTTATCACTGTCACAAAAATAATAAAATTTATTAGATAGCTAGCTCCATATACATTGTGGAAGTCAGAGATCCCCATCTCCAAAATATTCAAGGGATCAATTTTTAAAAATCACTTTTAAAAAAGCCCCCATAGAACATATTTATGTATCAACTATAGTAAGTTGCAGTGAATTCATGGATGGACAAATTTCTTATGAAATGGACACATTTGAAGAGCTAAGTTAATATCATTAAAGACAGTTAAGGTCATTTACTGTGATTTATTTCTGCTTCCTTTCAAATTCATCAAAGTAAAATTTCAAAGACATGAATATCTCACAAGTATCTTATAATATGGCCATTATTTTATTTAATCCATTAATTTAAAAGCATGTGGTAAGTTTAAATTTATATTGTGAATACACCATCTTAAATTTTCATTTGAATTATAGTAAATAAATCTACAGGGGCCCAGATACCAATATGCTAACGAAAGCATACATACACATGGGTGGTGACATATCTAGAAGTTGGCTACAGAGTCCCTGGAATACATATGCAGAAGTATATTTTCTTGCAGTTTATACTAAATTGTGATCCTGGAAAGATGGATGCAAATGCAAGCCCTCTGAAACTATTGCTACCCACCCAAGTCATTTGCTATATAGAAGAGGTCTGGATATTACACTGGCATCTGTTTGCCACACACATTCATCCCAGTGGGGCTGTGCACAGCAAACCCTTTGTCAGTACAGATGGCTGATACTATCTCATTGTTAATGGTCTTTTGCCTTTTAATATTGAGTGAAGTTGGCTTTCTTGGCAAAACTTCACTCACACTTGAAGGCTTATGACATCTTGGTTTTGCTATTTGTTTATCAGCTTCAAAAGTACATGATTCCCTTCTTGATTTGACCTTTTTTTACATGTTTATTATTGCATCATTGGAGAGGAAGACTGCCTAGGAGGCAAAATCCATGACAGACTTGGACTCTGTGTTCCCAGTGAATACTTGTGGTCATGGATGACCTTCTGTCATTCGTGATGGTTGTCTTCAAGAATTGTGATTCTGTGATGCTGTGCTGGCCTGGAAAATTGAACAAGGTCTTTGGCATCTGAAGTGAATCTTTATAGCAATGTTACTGGTTTATTTTAAACAAAGATCATTTTATACATGCCAGTTAGCCATTTGTTGAGGTTACACACTAATTTTAATAGGATTTCTGGCATATATTGAGGGCAAAATATTTTAGATGCTTGTATCTGGTGATGGCTTTAAGCTGGGTATGCTGTCCAAGTTGAAAGTTATTAGCTAAATGCAGCTCTTTCAACTTAATTAAAATCAAATAGCTTCCTGCGGCTGATGGACCACTAAATTGGACAATATGGACATAGAACATTTCTATTGCTTCAGGAAGTTCTGTTGGACGTTACTGCTTTAGAGTAATATAATATCTCTGAAATTATCCAAAACTAACACAATAAAGTGTATGATAAAGCATTTTATAAAATCTATAATAAGGAACAATAAATAAGACTTTCTTGTGTAGCTTATGAAGTCTACTACCAGGATCACCCCAAATATCATGAGGTATTAAATTGTTTTTTTTTTTTTTTGGCTTTTTGCCTTTTCTAGGACTGCTCCCACGGCATATGGAGGGTCCCAGGCTACTGGTCTAATTGGAGCTGTAGCCACCAGCCTATGCCAGAGCCAGATCTGAGCTGTGTCTGTGACCTACACCACAGCTCATGGCAACACCAGATGGTTAACCCACTGAGCAAGGCCAGGGATTGAACTCACAACCTCATGGTTCCCAGTCGGATTCGTTAACCACTGAGCCACAACGGGAACTCCATGAGCTACTAAATTGTTTTGAGTTAGTTTGTTTAATGTATTTCCTTCCAAGTATGATAATTTAAAAGATAACACTTATTGAGATTTTTGTACTTGGTGCATTTGTTTTAAAAACACATAACACCAGGAGTTCCCATTGTGGCTGACAGGTTAACGAATCTGACCAGCAGCCATGAGAACCGCAGGTTCGATCCCTGGCCTTGCTCAGTGGGTTAAGGACCCAGCGTTGCCATGAGCTGTGGTGTAGGTCACAGATGCGGCTCAGATCCTGCATTGCTGCGGCTGTGGTGTAGTCCAGCAGCTGCAGCTCTGATTGGACCCCTAGCGTGGGAACCTCCAAATGCCGCAGGTGTGGCCCTAAAAAAAAAGCAAAACCCTCCCCCCAAAACAAAACATAACACCATCTCTTTATTACTATATCTTATTCAGCATCTCTTTATTCATTTGTTCATAAGTTTATGTATCAATAGTTATTTATCAAGTATCTGTATCAGGTACTAGGCTATACAATTGGAAAGCCAATATAGATGTAATTGAACTTACTGTCTGGGGAAAGACATTTAATAGAAACATAAATTATTAATTACAGCTGTAAAGAGTGTCAGCAAGTAAAGGTTTTGGGGACCAAGAAAGTGTTTTCTGAAAAAAAATGACATTAACAATAATATCTGAAGGATGATTAGAAGTCAGCTAGGGACTAGATGAGTAAAGAATATTTCAGACAGAAGGAAAGCAAGCACAGGACTCTCACAGCAGAAAGTCGTTGGATACCTCCTGGAAATTGGACGGAGAGGGAGTGTGGCCATGTGTTGGTTAAGGATGGTAAGGGAGGTAGTGAGGGCAGCGCCTTGCATCAAGGCATTAAGGAGATAATGTGAGAGACAGTTAGACTGACCAGATCTTGGTGATCAGATTCCTTAGAGGACCTTTTCTGATAAAGAGGAACACCTTGAGACAGTGACCTTAAGAAAAAAACAACCTCTGTGTGCTTCTGTTCAAAGAGGGTGGTGGCCGTAAGCCTCTCTTGGTTCAGCCTCATACGTGGGAAGATTTTGAGCTGTCTACCACTTCCTCTGATTATTCATCCCTGACTTATTGCAGGGATAATTATTCTGCCTGCTCAGAATGTGACATAACATGGGTCATAGATTCATACTGCCTGGGTTTAAACCTCAGATCTGCTCTTAGAGTCACAGGGTATAACGTCTCTGAACCTCAGTTTCTCCATTTCTAAGACGCAACTGATCATTGATAGCTCATAAATTACTATAAGAATTAGGTGGGATAAAGTACATGCAGTGTGAAGGGTGGAACAGGATGCTGAATCACTGCAAATACTCAGTGGTTGATAGCTTGTTATGAGGTGATAATGATAATACGTAATCATCTTTGCAACTTGTCTGCCTGGTGACAAATTGCCACTTATCTTTCCCTGTCCTCTTCCCATCTAACTTTCCCTCCACTAGCCCAAGTTCAGGTCAGCCCTCCAGTCCTGAAGATAGCCATGTAGGCATTTAATTACACATCATGGTAAATTTTATCTTTAGAGGAAAAATACAGGCCCTCTGAGACATGCATTAGGAAGGTAGACTTGAATCTGAGAATGTCAGGGAAGACTGGGATTGTGGGCGAAGGGCTTTCTGGGCAAAGGCTCTGGAACAGAAGCCTTGTGGCCAATGGGGAACTGAGAGTAGGCTAGTGTGTGGGCGGGTGTTTTCTGAGTGAGGAGAAGGTTGAAGATCCCACCTCTGCAGAGCCAGGAATAGAAGTATGTCATGTGACATTCCAGTTTTCTCTTTCTTTTTCCATTGAGGGAGACTTACTCAGAAGCCTGATCTATGATATTTGCACAGGTAGAATTATTTCCATCCAAAGACAGGGTCTGTCCCACATCCACATGGCTTCCAGTCTCCCTGAGATCAGGCTCTGTTGCTGCCACGTTTCTAGGTCTTCACCAAGGACCCTACACTGGTGTCTCATGAACCAAGTAAGGTCACTTCTGCTGTCCCTCTTTCTAGACTATTGCTTCTGTTCACTCAGCATAGCTCATGAAGATCAGTTATGGTTGATAAAATCACGTGAATGATTAAAGACTTTTTTTTTTTTTTTGCTTTTTAGGGCTGCACCTGTGGCATATGGAGGTTCCCAGGCTAGGGGTCGAATTAGAGCTACAGCTATCAGCCTACACCCACAGCCACAGCAATTCAGGATCCGAGCCGAGTCTGCAGCCTACACCACAGCTCAAAGCAATGCCTGGATCCTTAACCCATTGAACTAGGCCAGGGATCAAACCTGAATCCTCATGGATCCTGGTCAGGTTTGTTAACTGCTGAGCCACAGAGGGAACTCCCTAAAAATTATCTTAAGATAAAGTTGCATACACAGTATGAGTACAACTATATAAAATTACTATGCATTAAAAAAGACCAGAAGGAAATGAAAATAATGGTAATATCTAGTTGGTGAAATCTTAAATGTCCTTTTTTCCTTTTCCCTTCATTTTTGTGTTAAGGGCCACACCCATAGCATATGGAAGTTCTCAGGCCAGAGACTGAATCCTAGCCGCAGCTGCAACCTACACCACAGCTTTGACAATTCTGGATCCTTCAACCCACTGTGCCGGGCTGGGGATCGAATCTTCACCTCTGCAGCAACCCAAGCCACTGCAGTCAGATGCTCTACCCTCTGAACCACAGCAGGAACTCCTTCCCTTCATTTTCTAGATGTTATTTAATAGACTTTTAGTACTCTTACAAGAGAAAGTAATATTGAAATAGTGATATTGGAGTTCCCGTCATGGCACAGTGGAAATAAGTCCGACTAGGAACCAAGAGGTTGAAGGTTCGACCCCTGGTCTTGCTCAGGGGGTTAAGGATCCAGCGTTGCAATGAGCTGTGGCATAGGTTGAAGACACGGCTCAGATCCCATGTTGCCGTGGCTCTGGTGTAGGCTGGCAAGTGTAGCTCCAATTCAACCCCTAGCCAGGGAACCTCCATGTGTTGCAAGTTTGGCCCTAAAAGGACAAAAGACAAAATAATAATAATAATAATAATAATAATAATAATAATAATAATAATATCAAGGGAGTGTCAGATCTCCTCCTCACTACTCAAATCTTTGATTTTTCTTTGATGTGAAGGACATACTTATAGGGCTTTTAGAAATATTTTAAATATGAGCACAGACAAACACTGGGTCCATGTAATAGCATGGCAGGGCACTGCATTTCACAAAGCATTTCTATAGAATAGAGATTTTATTATAAACAGAATTCTGTTGTCACTGAGACGGGAATGCTGGCTCACAGGAAGTTAAGCAGGTTTCCTCACTGTTCCACTTGCCCGAAGCAGTCCCTTCCCAGTGGCTTTGGGCACCCAGGATGAGGAGAGAGCATGCATCATCCCCCAAACTTCTGAAGATTACTTCACCCAGGTCCTTGCAGGCATGGTGTTCTCTGGAACATCCTTTGGAGAATGTGGTGTGGGGAAAGAGCAAAAGCTGGTGGCTCCCAGGGCTCTAGGTAGATTGGGGGAGGCATAACTCTCTTCAATACCCATTCAGCAAGTCCTACCAGTCTGGACTCAGTTTTTCCTATAAAATAAGAGGATTAGAGGAAATGAACTTCTAGCTCAAAAATGGGCCAGCTATAAAAAAAAAAAAAACAAGTGGATATGCATATAGTTTGGTAACAATGAAAGGCAAATTTCCCAAATGTTCAAACTGAGAATTTTCAGACAGTCAAGCTTTATCCATCCCTAAAGCAGCAAGCAATGCCAGTTTTTTATTCTGGAATCCATTTTGGAAGACAAAAACCATTTGGTACAATTGAACAGGTTAGCCTTCCAGGCTGCTGTATACACAAGGTGAAATGCCTTCAATTCCTGTCTTAAAGTGTGCTAGGGCACACCCACCCTTCTCAAGCACTTGCCAAATGAAACGTAGTAAAAGTTTTCATTGTTCCGCCACTTCACTGTGTAAGGACTAAGAGGAACAGGCTGATAGGAGCAAGGCTGGTTCCTTTGCTCTACTGGAAGAGTATCTTTCATGTTAACCTAGTAGGCAGAATAGAACATCCTGATTCCAGATAAAGGCTGCTTGCGGCTGCTGCCTCTCGCTAGCTTTTATCATAATGCCTCTGTGGTTGAAACATTTTCTGGCAGGAAGAATTCAGGGGCCCTGCTATGGAACAGCAGGATTTTCTGCTGTGTAATCCCTGAGGCTCTTTCTCTACCCCGGGAGGTTTCCCACGGGTTCAAAGGCCCCAGACATCAGTTAGACTCCCCTCTGCCCACAACGGTCACCACCTAAGCCAGTTATTGGTTTGATCTCACTGCAAGCCTGGTTTCAGAGGAGTCTGTGCTGCTTCCTTCTTTGCCATGCCCAAAGCAAGCATAGGCCTTTTTCTTTATAAGGGCATAACACTGATTACCACAGGGAAGCCCCACTGTGCTGAAGGAGTCAAAGAATACTGTGGAGGTTATGGAAGGTCAAGGATTCTCATGCATCAGCACAGTAATACTCCCTGGTGGTGAAATGAAAGAAAGCTTAACACCTCAATCAGCTGTATGTTTAGCCATCCCTAGTGGTCCAAGGAGGTCAGCTGAATTCTAATTCTTGTCACTTTTTCTTCCTGGAGGTTCTTAGGCCCTTCCCAGGTGATAAAACAAGATGAGGGCATCTATGTAGAACAAATACTGCATTAAGCATTATCAAGCGACAGACCACACTGTGGGAGCCACAGCTCAGATGAGCAGCAAAGTGTGACTATAGTAGTTGCCTCACACTTGAGAAGTATCTCCATGGTTTTTCTTCCTTTTGCTACTGCGTTTACTTTCCTCCACATTTCTCTGCATGTAGTACAGAGATGACAGATAAGTGCCTGAGCTGTGATAACCCTCCTCATAAGCCTCATAAGGCAGATACTGTTATTCAGTCATGACTTTTTTTTTCCTGATTAAACCCAGGGATGTCACCAAAGATGAATATTAATTGATCAAAGTGGGCATTCAGCAGTCTACTCCTGGGTAAATATCCAAAAGAAAGGGGAATGTAAGCCCACAAAATGATCCCATGAATGTTCCTGCAACTATATTCCCAGTCATCCCAAATTGGAAAAAACCCAAATGTCCATCAACAGTAGAATGGATAAAAATATAGTACATACTTACCCATTCTGAATGTAATAGTTTGCATCTACCAACCCCAAACTCCCCATCCATCCCATTTCCTCCCCATAACCCCCTTGGCAACCACAAGTCTGTTCTCCATGTTCGTGAGTCTGTTTCTATTCTGTAGATAAGATCATTTGTGCCATATTTTAGATTCCATAAGCAGCACAGGGAACTATATCCAGTCTCTTGGGGTAGAACATGATGGAAGATAGTATGAGAAAAAAAATGTCCATATACGTATGACTGGGTCACTATGCTATACAGCAGAAATTGACACAACACTGAATCAACCATACTCCAATAAAAATAAAAATTTTAAATAAAGATAAAAATAAAAAAATAAAAATAGAGTGCATGCATATAAGGAAACACTCTACAGCAACGACAAGGGACAAACTACTGATAACACACAGCTTGAATGCATCTTAGAGACTTGGAGACATACTGGAGAGTGAAGGAAGTAAGACATCGAGGGGGTATACTGCGTGAGCTCATTTATTGCAGTTCAAAAACAGGCAGAACTCATCCAGTGATGAGAAATCAAGACTGGCTATCTGTGAGGGAAACTGGCTGAGAGGGGCACTAGGAAGCCTCCTGAGGATTAGAAAATGTTACGTATCTTGATTTTGATGGTGGTTTATGTGGATATGCACGTGTGCAAAAATGCATCAGGTTGCACACCTAAAATTTGCACACATAGTTATCCGTCATTAAAAGTCCTTTAAAGGGGGGACCTATTTGAAAACTATTATCCAGCCCTTGCTCCTCTATTCTTCTTTATAAGGAGCACGAGGTCTTAGGTCTGACTCTGATCTAAATCCAGGCTCTGTCACTTATTCATTTTGTATCTTGAGTAAATACTACTTAACCTTTTTGTACTTTAGTTTCTCATCTGTATAGCGGGGGATGAAAACAGTATGTACTTTACAGCACTGATCTAGAGGTTAAGTCAGATAATTATTATAAAATACTCCCACACAACACTTGCCTGGTGCATTTAACTACCTCATGAAATGTGATGTGGTGACTTTGTTCTTCCCTTCTCTTCTGACTACCTGGTTCTTTCTCATATTGTTCCTTTACCTTTCCTCTTACCCCTCCTTCCTTCCTTCCTCCCTCTCTCTCTCTCTTTCTTTCTTTCTTTGTCTTTTTAGGGCCACACCTACAGCATATGGAGATTCCCGGGCTAGGGGTGGAATCAGAGCTGTAGCTGCTAGCCTACGCCACAGCCGCAGCAATGCTAGATCCGAGCCGAGTCTGTGACCTACACCACAGCTCACGGCAATGCCGGATCCTTAACCCATTGAGCAAGGCCAGGGATCAAACCTGCGTCCTCATAGATGCTAGTCAGATTCATTTCTGCTGAGCCACGACAGGAACTTTCCCCTTCTTTCTTACTTTATTCATCCTTTCATTGCCTTCTATACCTAAGAGCCAAAAGCATGAAGTTAAAGTACAATTTATAGTTACATTTGTAATTAGTATATTCTATGTCTTTCTTCTAGAGCTCAGGCCATATACCAGACCAATTAAATCACGTGTCTGGGAGTAAGACACCAGCATCAGTAGCCTTTGAAAATTTTCACATGATTCTGGAGTTCCCACTGTGACTCAGTGGTCAATGAACCTGACTGGACATGCATACAGAGATGGGAACTGCCAGATTAATGGTTTCTATTCCTTCCATTTTGTCTCAGCTACTTCAGTATATGGTTCTGAATTTTGGCTACAATTTAGAATCACCTGAGAAGCTTCTAATACAATGGATGCTCAAGCCCTACCTTACCTGGCTATTTTTGTCTTTTTTTTTTTTTTGGTCTTTTCTAGGGCTGCTCCCACGGCATATGGAGGTTTCCAAGCTAGGGGTTGAATCGGAGCTGTAGCCACCGGCCTACGCCAGAGCCACAGCAACTCGGGATCCAAGCCGTGTCTGTGACCTACACCACAGCTCTTGGCAACACCGGATCCTTAACCCACTGAGCAAGGCCAGGGATCGAACCTTCAACCTCATGGTTCCTAGTCGGATTCGTTATTTTCCACTGAGCCATGATGGGAACTCCTTACCTGACTATTTTTAATGTGCAGCCAACATTGAGAGCCACTGTTCTAGAGGGGTTGGTGTCCTAGTGGATCTTGTGATCAGCACAACTCCAGGCACTCACTCCACCCTAACCCAACCCCACTGTGAATTAAAATACTTTCTTCTCGTGTTTTTGAAAACCGCTGTCTTTGTCTCCTTTGTTGCAAGCAGAATATGGAGAATAATGATGTAATGCTGATAAGTTCTTCCTTTGTTTTGCCTTCAGTTTGGGATTGTGTTGGATGCAGGCTCTTCTCACACGAGTTTGTACATCTATAAATGGCCAGCAGAAAAGGAGAATGACACAGGTGTGGTGAGTCAGGTAGAAGAGTGCAAGCTAAAAGGTAAGATGAAGAAAAAGGGAGGGGAGAGCCTAAGAGGCATGTTGCAAGTGAAACACATGAGAAAAAGGGAGGCCAATGAGAACATAGTGGTGCTGCTATTGTTGTTATCTTATTATTATTATTATAAAAATAGCATTGAAATCAGTAATGATCAAGCCCTCAAAAAATAAACAAACTTTAAAATAATTGAGTCATAGTAGCTCCCATCAACAGGACACTTCTATGTGCCATGTGCCAAGTACCGAAAATTCATTATTTTATCCTCACAATCTCCCTTTGAGGAATGTATTATTATTCCCATTTTTTAAAAAATGAGGGCACTGAGTTTGAGAGAAGTTACTTGAACTAGTAAGTGATAGAACTGGGGTTCAAACTGAGATTTGCCCAAGTTTAACTATTGGTTATAGCATTAGCAAATATTTTCTCCCAGTAGGTTATTTTTTCATTCTATTGCTAGTTGCCTTTACTGTGCAAAGATCTGTCCACCTTTAAATCCATGTGTTTAGGTTGTCAAAGATGAACCTGCTTCAGAACCACCTGGGGCGTTTGTTAAAGCATAGATGCTAGGTCCCACCCCAAAGTTTCTGATTCCATAGGTCTGGGATGTGGTCTAAGAATTTGTATTTCTAACATGTTCCCAGGTGATATTGGTGCGGCCGGTCCAGAGAATTTCTGCTCTTAATCTTTGCCCTCCAATCTATGGCTTGGAAGAAATTTTCAAAAGCCTTTCGCTTCTGTATAGGCAGGCAAATTATAGACTCAGGGCTGGAAAAAGGACCTCATGGATCACTGAAATCTTGTTTTACAGAAAAGGAAGCAAAAGCCTGAAAGGCTAGTCCCTTGCAAGTAGGAACAGAACCAGGAGCAGAATCTAGGCCTCCTAATCGCACTCCAGGCTTCCTGCTACTCTGAGTCACTGAATTGCATGTTGAGCTTTTTTCCTAGTTTTCTTTTAAGGTCACAAGTTTAGAGTTGTTAACAACAGCTCTTCCTACTCCCTCTGATCTAACACTCCCACATACACTAAATGTCACCGTACCACACTGTCATCTTTCTGACCTTTACCTCTCCTGGTCTTTAGAACCAGGGGCCCACTGTTTATTTCTAATTGGACAAGTAACCTAGGCCCCAGAAGATAATTGACTTTTAGTTTAGTGTCCTGTAGGGTCCACTGATTTTCCTAGTTTGTCAAGAAAGTAGTAGATAGATGTTTCTGAGAGAGAAAGTCATTCTACCCAGTAGCCTGATGTCCTCAGCCTTTGTCCCCATCAATTCAGAGATAATACTTCAAACATTTTTAAAAATCCAAATCCTTTATTTTTTTGCAGCAACCATGGCATGTATAAATTCCTGTGCCAGGAACTGAATCCCAGCTGCAGCTGCAACCTATACCACAGCTGCAGCAATGCCGGATCCTTAAGCCATTGTGCCACAGCAGGAGCTCCAAAATCCCTCATTTTATTGACTTCTCTTTAATTCACTGCCTTTCATTTCCTAAAATGTTGTTGTGATGGCATAGCAATATCTTTGGAGACTCATCCCATAGGTGTTTGGCCTAATAAATATAGTAATTTTCCCCTCTCAAAAAAGAGAGCGTTCTCTAATTCAATATTTAAATAAAAAGGTGAATTGAAAGCCATTAGTTATTGAAGGCCAGACTTTTGAACCAAAACAGAAAACTGATAACTTAGAGCTGATTTTCTTATTACAGTTAAGTAAAGAGGCTGTTTAAAATCTGGTAAATGATATAGATGAGATGTCTGGATCTTTATTTATTTATTTTATTTTACTTTTTTTAGGGTTGTACCCACGGCATATGGAGGTTCCCAGGCTAGGGGTTGAATCGGAGCTGCAGCTGCTGGCCTGTGCCACAGCCACAGCAGTGCAGGATCTGAGCCTTGTCTCTATAACCTACACTGCAGCTCACAGCAATGCAGGATCCTTAACCCACTGAGCGAGACCAGGGATCGAACTTGCGTCCTCATGATACTAGTCAGGTGTGTTTCTGCTGAGCCACGACAGGAACTCCTCAGGATTTTTATTGTTAAAGTAAATCCTTGCTATAAAGCACTGAGAGTCTAGATGTTTATTTTAAAGTGAGCCCAAATTTTTAAGTGTTCACTTCAAAAAGCTAAAGGAATCTTGGCTCTAATCCTCTCCATAGCAAGTTAAAACTGCTCTGAAAGTGGACAGACAGTTTTACTCCAGAGACAGGGTGCCAGAGGGGAAAAATTTCTGGGGATACATGTATTTTCATTCCTTTTTCTTTTAATAGAGGAAGAAACTTAGCTTCAGAAATTTTAGGGGACTAGCCATGATTACATAGCTTGTTAGTTCCTTTTTTTTTTTCCTTCAGTAAAAGCCCATGTGCCTGGTGCATGTTTTAACTTTTGTTCTGAAAGTTATCTTTCAAGTCTTCTAGGAATTAATGTTGTTAACTATGACTTTGTGGAAGAAATGTCATAAAGCAGCTATATAGGGTAGTTGTCTGTTAAGACGCCCATTCAAATCTGAGAAACCCTGCTGGGAAAGTTATGCAATTGAATGTGACAATTGCGCCATCCAGTGGCAAAATTATTGAACAAGGAGCAGACCCAGTCCGAGGTCTGAAAATAAAACCTACCAAGGCTAAATTCAATGAGTTACCCTCTGAGTACAAAAACCTAATAGATAGCACAAAAAGAAATTGTCTCTTTGTGTTTTCCCTCGAAACAGCAATATTTTGCTCTAATAAGTAAAGATATGTCCTATACTTTAGAAAAAGATTTTCATCTGCTTTTACATTTTTCCCTAGGTCCTGGAATCTCAGAATTTGCTAAAAAACTAGGAGAAATAGATATTTATCTGGAGGCATGCATGGAAAGAGCCAGGACGGTGGTTCCAAAGTCCCAGCATGCAGAGACACCAGTTTACTTGGGAGCCACAGCAGGCATGCGGTTACTCAGGTATCATGGTGGCCTGTGGGGGCCAAGAGCAGCTGGAGGTTAGGTTTAGCAGTGCTAGAGCTTCTGCCTTATGGGCAAATGCCACATGTCTCTAACACCCCAATTCTAAGCATGCTATATGTCCACATCTAAGGAAGAAAATCTCAATAAATGGGTAAAATACCCAAACTCTTAAGTGTGTGTAATGGTGGGAGTCTAAGTATGTTAAAAAAAAAAAAAAAAGCCCTCTTGCTCATCTCCCCACAGGGAATTTGAGGGGATAATGGTACAAAGAGAGAAAGATTGAGTTTACATACCCTGGGGTTTGAGGCTATGTATTTAGCCATTCCATATCTGGGAGGAAGAAAGCCAGAGGAGCCTCGCAGATGTCCCAAGACACAAATCATCACAGCTAGTGCATCTTTACTGATCATCACTTAGAACCTGGGGGCATTGTTTGTTCATTTGTCTGTTCAGTCACTTATTCTGTGTGTATTGACTACCTGCTCTGTCCCAGGACATGGAAGTAAGTAACTCATCTCCCAAGATCAGATTGCTAATACAGGATGATCAGTTCTATGATAGAAGAGTGCTAAGAGCTGCTGTGGGAGCACACTGGCCTTGCCAAGAATGGGAGGAGGTTTAGAAGACTCAGCAGAGTTGGAGGATATAGGAGCCAAATCATGAAGGACTTGTTGGAGGATGGGGGGTGGAGTGCATTACAAGTAGAACAGACATCATGCATTCCATAAACTGTGTTTATTTGGTGCCTATTATATGTCAGGCACAAGTCTCTGCTGCCCTGGATCTTGTGTTCTAGTAGCAAAGGAGGGATATGTAAGAGACCAGAGCATGTTCAAAGAATATAGGGTGCATATAGTAAATATCAGTAATGACAATAATAATGATAGCAGCTTGTATCTGTGGAGCCCTTACTATGGTCTTAGCACTGTGCTTTTTTTTTTTTCCCCCTATCTTCTTTTCTTTTTTTTAGGCCGTTCCTGCGGAATATGGAAATTCCCAGGCTAGGGCTTGGATCAGAGCTACAGCCGCTGGCCTATGCCACAGCCACAGCAATACCAGATCCGAGCCATGTCTGCGACCTACACCACAGCTCACGGCAACGCCGGATCCTTAACCCACTAAGCGGGGCCAGGGATCCAACCTGCATCCTCATGGATACTAGTTGGGTTTGTTACCACTGAGCCACAGCGGGAACTCCTTAGCACTGTGCTTTAATCCCCATAACTCTACAAAGTAAGAGGTATTGTAACTGTTAATAACCAGATTAAGGAAGTACAAATGTTAGATAGCTCACCACAGGTCACATTCCTGGTAAGTGATAGAGCCAGGATTTGGAGAAGGGAAGGTTCAGACCATAGAGTGCCTGTGGACTATGCTAGGGAGGTTGGAGTTTATCTGGGAGATAATAGGAAGCTATTAAAGGATGTTACACAACTGGTGACACTGGTAGAGAGGTGGATTGGAGGGAAGAAAAACTGGAGATAAGGCAGCCAGTTGGTAAGGTATGGAAGCCATTCAAATGAGAGATTATAGGGGTCTAATGCCAGTTGGAAGGCAGCATTTTCTGACCCAGAGATTCTTAGTATTGTATTGCCTGGATCTTGGAAGCAATTGTATTCCATCTTCCTTATGACAACCCTGGAAGATTTCTTCTTTAGATCTCAAAGTCTCAGACCTAAAAACCAGGGTGCAATATGAGAAAGACTTTTTTTCCTGGTCTGGTACCAACTGAGGTTGGATATCAGGACATTTGCCACCTGGTGTCTACTAGAACCCTAAATAAAAATTTCAAGCAGGAGTTCCTGTTGTGGCACAGTGGAAACAAATCTGACTAGTATCCAAGAGGATACAGGTTCGATCCTTGGCTTTGCTCAGTGGGTTAGGGATCCGACATTGCTATGAGCTGTGGTGTAGGCAGACAAAGCTAGGATCATGCATTGCTGTGGCTGTGGTGTGGGCCAGCACCTATAGCTCTGATTCGACCCCTAGCCTGGGAACCTCCATGTGCCACAGGTACAGCCCTAAAAAGCAAAACAGAAAACAAAAAAACAAAAAAACCTTCAAGCAGAAGTTTTTATGTAAGCAGCCTGAGGCCATGAGCAGTGGCTAATGTAGCATATATTTGCTCTAGGTTTAGTGATCAAATAATATTCAAACAATATTCAACTACCACCACCACAGTAATCAAAATTACTCTGATAATTTCTTGGAGCAGGGAACAATGAAAATATTATTTTAAGAAGACCAACCTGTGCAGGCATTGGAAGGATTTGGATTTGGAGAGAAGGGGCCAAAAGAGTAGTTCTGCCTCACCCCAAAACAGGGCTTCTCATACAGCGTGTGTGGGGATCACCATCCTTCATCCTTCCAAAGAATTCCTAGGAGAACTGGATGGAAGCCCTGGCTGCATTGGGTAGTTGTAGTTATTCAAACAAAATCAGTAACCTCAGCTCTTTGTGCAGGATGAAAAATGAAAATTTGGCAAGCAAAATCCTGTCTACAGTGGCAGAGAGCATCACGAGATACCCCTTTGACTTCCAGGGTGCCAGGATCATCACTGGCCAAGAGGAAGGTGCCTATGGCTGGATTACTATCAACTATCTGCTGGACAAATTTATTCAGGTGATTATCCAACATCACCCAAGGAGGTGACGCCCTGGGGGCCAATACCATTGCTATCTAAGGATCTCTAAGCAGAAAGAATGATGGATAAATGAACAAATTAATTTACCCTCACATTTGAAAGGGTAGCAGAGGTATAATTCTCTTACAAAAACTCTTACCGTTGGAGAATATGGAAGCCATATCTTTACTTTATGGAACTATAGAAAAATTAAAAACTATCATTAAAATAAGGATAGCTAGTATTTGTCTAGTGCTGTGTGTCTTGTGCTGTGCAAAGCACTTTTCATGTATTGTTTCATTTAATCTTCAGAATAGCCATATGAGGTGTTCTCTCATTTTAGAACCTCAAATTGAGGCTTAGAGAATGTGATTGTTCTGCCCAAGATCACATGGCTAATGAGCAAATGAGTGAGGATTTGAACTAAAGTCTTTCTGACCCCAGACCTCATGTTTGTAAAGTGATTCTTTGTTGCTGCAGTCAGAGCTATGTCTTTGAGCCCCTGTTTTCTTGCTGTTGATCTGATGCAGACTCAGGAACCTCTGGTGCTCCTGCTCCTTTGCCTTAGGAAGTCCTTAAGTCTAAGAAATAGTATGAAAAGGGGGGTGTCCAGAGACTTCTACCACTGGTGACTGTACTTTCTTTCAGAAATCAGGTTGGTTTAACCTGAAGCCAAGGAAAGGTGATACTCAGGAAACCTATGGAGCTTTAGACCTTGGAGGAGCCTCTACACAAATCACTTTTGTGCCCCAAAACCAAGTGCTCGAGTCTCCAGAAAACACACTGCACTTCCGCCTCTATGGCAAGAACTACAGTGTATACACACACAGTTTCTTATGCTATGGGAAGGATCAAGCCCTTTTGCAGAAACTGACCAAGGACCTTAAGGCAAGTATAATGAATCCAGACTATGCTCCCCACAACTGGGCCACAAGCCCCCACATCCTGTTGTTTTCCCTTTCTACTTCAGTAATTGGTCTGAAGTTGGCTACTGGACTTTCCAAATCTTTTCAGGCAGGATATCTCACTACGTCTGGTCAACCCCTGTGAATTGTCCCATCCAGACTCTATCTCCTATGTTTGTTTACTGCATTGTCTCCAAGGACACGAGTCAGATCCTTTCTTGCAAAATAGTTTCTCACCCTGTGGGGTTGAATATGAGAAGTACAGGCTAGAGCACTGATGTGTGTGTGGGTGTGCACGCACGTGCACGCTTACGCAGACAACTTTAAGCTCTTTCTCACTTTTCCATCTCTGTTTCCTATGAACTTCAGAAAACAGGGTTAGAAAAAACATGGAAAGAGAAAAAAACTGCAGGGAAAACACAAAGTTTATTGATCAACACTTCAAATCTTGTCCCCAGACACTTTTTGCCTTTTGAAGGCAAGAAAAGTTAAACATAGAAAATCATGTACCCACCCAACACACTCAGACACAGAGCAAGGATGTCAAACCCAGCTGTTCCCAGTCTACTGAAGGGGCAACCAGTTATCTGCTTTCCTCCAAAGCACTCTCTCTGGTTCTCAGAAGCTAGATCAATAAGATGACTGCCATGGGAGGAGGGACTGCTGAGAGATACCTAGTGAGCCCTAAGGCTTCACTAAGCCTCTTATCCATAGCAGTCCCCTTTCTTCTCTTGAACATAGCAAGTTGTAGGTTAGAAATCATCTTGATACTCCTGCCTTAAATGATCTAAAGTGCTTCCAACTCTTGGAGATTTTGCTTTTTTTTTTTTTTGCCTTTTTGTCTTTTTAGGGCCGCAACCATGGCATATGGAGGTTCCCAGGTTAGGGGTCCAGTCAGAGCTGTAGCTGCTGGCCTATGCCATAGCCACAGCAATGCAGGATCTGAGCTGCATCAGTGACCTACACCACAGCTCACAGCAACGCTGGATCCTTAACCCACTGAGTGAGGCCTTGTATCGAACATGCATCCTCACGATGCTAGTTGGGTTCGTTAACCGCTGAGCCACAACAGGAACTCCAAGCTTTTGCTTTTTTGCTTGGAGGTTGGAGCAGGGATATAGATAGGCAAACTCCCAGCAAACTACTACTAAAACTCAGAATTTTAAGAGCCTTGGGAGTTTTCCTAGTGAATCTGCTTCTGACCTATGCAACTATTACTAGGCACTAGGGGACATATAAAATGAATGGAGTTTCTGGGTCTAGTTTCAACTATATTAGCTTTCTAGGAGTAGTGAAATTTCATTTATATCCGATACCACTTCTGGTGCCTATTTTACAAATATGACTATTCCCAAGGGTAAAAAAGGCATCACAGGGACAAACTACTGCCAGTACTGAGTACTTGGATGTTGTTCAATTGCAACACATTAATGAAGTCTGACTGGTGCTTTTGCACCCAAAACATTTGCACATGATGTCTTCAAGTGATTTTTCCATTTAGAATACAAATGGAACCATCCATGAACCATGCTTTCACTCTGGATACCAGAGGAGAATGAATGTGAGTCACCTTTATGAGGCTCCCTGCACCAGGAGATTTTTGATGTCTCTTCCATTTCCTGAACTTGAAATCCAAGGCACTGGAGACTTTCAGAAATGCCAGCAAAGCATCCGTCCACTCTTCAACACTAGTTACTGCCCTTACTCTCGTTGTTCCTTTGATGGGGTTTTCTTACCATTACCTCAAGGGGATTTTGCGGTAAGTTTGTGAAATGATGATGTTTTAGTTTAAATTATTTTGGTTGCAAACTACCAAATATGTACCTTCAAAGGATTCAAATAATATAACTTATTTTTCCCTCACATGATAGTAAGCCTTTTCTTTTTTCTTTTATCTTTTTTTCTTTCTTGGCTATACCCATGACAGAAGTTCCTGGGCTAGGGATCAAAACCAAGCCACAGCAATAACTCAAGCCATAGCACTGATAATACCAAGTCCTTAACCATTAGGCCACCAGGGAACCCTACATGGTAGTAAGCCTTGAGAAAGATAATTCAGGATTAGTTCATTAGCTTGACAATATCAGGGCTTGGGATCAGCTTTTCAATTATTTTCATGACCTTATTGTGGTGCTAAGATGGTAGCTACTGCCCTAAGCATTATGTCTTCACATGCAAAGCCATCATAGGAAAGAAGGAAGTTTATCTTGCATGTATCTTTCTCCAGCTTTGTAGAAGTACCAACAACCATCTTTTCTGATGCCATTGGTGAGAATTTGCTAAAATGCACACTTCTAAATCAATCTGTGATAAAGGAGAATGGGTTACCATGGTTGGTATAGACTAATCATTGTTTATCCCGTGGAAATGGGAAGTCTTCCTGAACAAATTGGTTTCCTCCACTGGGTAAAATCAGGAATCTGTAAGCCAGGAGGTGGGACTGGCTGTTGGGTAGGCATCCATTAGGATCTGCCACAAGTAGCTTCTCAGATGTCAGAAGAAGGAAAAGTAGCAGTTAGATGTTTTAGGTAAGGGTTTTCCTCTATAAAAACACTTAGGAAGTAGAAACTCAGGAAATCCCAAGGATACAAGAAGATAGCACCATTTTCATTACACCTTGAAGAGTTGGAGGACTATTTGAACCCCAACTCCAAATTCCCTCTTGATTATTCCAGAAGAAGATAAAATATTTGAGCAGAGGTAGAAGAGATGCTCCTTGTTCTACTCATTATTCAAATTCATATTTCAGTCCTAGAGACCAAGAATTACTACAGTCATAGTTTATTAGTATATTGCTAAACTAGCTATCATTAATTGAGTTCCAGTTATGGACTAATACATAATCACTTAAGATATTATTCAAAGAAACAATGAGCTTTTGTCTTGCCTTTACACTTTCTCCCTTTTTCAGAAAATAGATCAGCATGTGGGGAAGGAGGTTCAACTTTCCCTTTAGACCCCAGCAGAAGGGTTTCTCCCAAGGTCTCCTGGCCCAGCCCAGTGTCACAGAAAGAACTTCTTGAGAGAGCACAGGCCCTGTAGTCATCATACCTGGCTTAAATTCTGGATTTGCCACTTGTGAACTGTATGGAGTTCTTCGTTCCCTTGGTTTCTGGGAAACAGTGGGTAGAATCAGGAATCCTGGCATACCTTAACTATGACCCAGACCACAGTTTTCCTTCCCTTCCAGTTTCCTGAGGGAAATACATGACTACACAGTGACCGGCAAAGTAATACTTGGTCATTCGTTGGCTCCAAACCCAAATTCAGAACAAACTAGACTCTTAACGCTGAACTGGCACTGGCTGCCCATCTTGGGCTTTTTTTGGGCCAAGTCCCTTGCCTTGGATCTATCTGCTGGAAGAGAAGGGAGGTGCCACAAAAGGGAAAGGATGGCCAGGGATGCTGGGAACAGCCAAGGGCCTTTTCTATTCCAGTTATTGCTAGGAAGTACATCTGAAGAAAAAGGAGTATATTATTTTGTGTTGACTTTCAAACTTTTTGGAAACCTTTGCTTCTTGGAAAACATGGCCCGATTCTTGCCTTCAAGCTTGACAAACCCTTCCAATTTGGCAGGTTTAAGGCTGGAGGGGTGGGGCAGGGGTGGAATTTCTTGCCTTTGAATGTGATTCCCCCAATCACGACAGGGAGACATAGAATTGGAAAGGTGTGGGGGTGCCTTGAGCTTCTTCTGGTGGCTTTTCTGTTTGGTCCCTTAGTCCCTCAGTGAAATCTTTCTCACAGCCTTCTGAACTTTAGTTTGGCAGTCTCCTTAAATTAGCTCATTGCCTTCCTCCTAACAGGATCTTTCTTCTCTGAATATTGGCCTTAGGGTCAGCACTGCACCTGTACCTATTCCTGTTTTGGCATTTTCTTTCTGTTTCAGATTTTTTAAAGTCCCTTCTGTAATTTATCCCTAAAGCCTAAAGATTGTGGGGTTTTTTGGGGAGGGGGAATCCATTTTCTCATTAATGAAGTGAGAACAGAAATACCTATCTCACTGCTAGTTGTGAGTGATAAACTAGACAAGCAGTGGTGAACTGGTAAATGTCTAACAACCAGCTCTCTGGGAATGGAGGGGCTGATTTGTGGCATTTGCCAATTTGCATGATATGAGTACTCCCCTAAGGCCTGTTTTAGGCTGCCAACATGACATCAGCTGGCTCACAGAACTCCTGAAGTTTAACGATTAGGTCTTGTGAGTGGGTAAGTGCCAGCTACAGCATATCACTGCAGATAGCAAAAAGCTAACATACTACTCTACCACAGATGAGCACTTAAAAAGGTTAGTTCTTTCTCCTAACAAATAGTCTTCATTCTAGGCTGTCACTCTTGCAGTAAATCCCCATTGCCAGGTCTAGCATCTTGAAGTATAGCTGCCTGAAGCCCCCAAATCCAGTTGCATTCCCATTGTTTCCAGAACCAGTTAGCCTGGTTATTCTCAAGCCACAGAAAATTTGCAGGGAGGGAATTTACCACAGTTGCTTCCAGTACTGATGATCTAATTCTTAGTTTGTAAATAGAGTATTAAAAATGGTCAATACCCATGTCAGCTTGACTACACCGTGACCTTGGCTGCTAGACAGAATCCAATTTGTAGACAGATTAGAAACACCAAAAAGAAAGAGGAACGAACATCTTTGGGGAATTACTTATGAGGTAATTTAGGGATTTTTTTTTAAAAGATCACATTTTGTCATGTGTATAAATAATAAAGGGTATAAATAAATTCAATAGAACTGGGATGAAAGAACATTAAAAATAAAAAATTATTTATATATGTATACTGTGTATGTATGTGTGTGTGTACTTAGCTTTACTAGGTGAGTAGCTAAGGGGAAAAATAAAATGTAATCAGATACATAATTTTCATTATACCTATCATACCAGTCCTAGGACAAAGCAGAGCTGTTCCAAAATTAAATCCTAAGGATATTTTATTAGACAATGTCTTTGACCACATTAAAATTTTTTTTAATTTTTAAAAAGATTGACAGGTAGATGGAATGAAAAAAATAAATGAATATGAATATGAATGGACTGGTCCTGGAGCGGGGAAGAGAAATAGATGACCTTATTGGAACACTGCTATCTAAGAAGAAAAGAAAGGTTAATAGACACATTGCCACCTCTCAGACAGTAGGATTTACCCTTGATTCTAATTCTAAGACTTGAGCTCTACAGCGGCTACAGATAGTCTGTTTCCATGTATATGTATATGTATAAAGTAACATAACTATCTTAGAAATTTTTAATAATACAAAAAGGAGAAGGAATTTAAAACACTACTTCAAACTTGGTTCAAGTGTTTGTAATAGTCATTAAGCCATACTTAATTTACTTTCTATTCCATATATGACAATATTATTCCTTATTCCATATTGTTTATTTGATTGTTTTGAAAATTCTAAATTATAACCTACATAATCAAAGAAATATTGAGGCTATCTAGATAAATCATTCTACCATCTCTAGAACTTTTTCATCTTCCCAAACAGAAACTCTACCCATTAAGCAAAACACAAACTCCCCATTTCTCTTTCCCCTCAGCCCCTTGCAGCCACCATTCTGCCTTCTGTTGCTATTAATTTGACTATTCCAGGTACCACATATAAGTAGAATCATATAATATTTGTCCTTTTGTGACTGACTTATTTCACTTAGCATAATGTCTTCAAGAGAGCAGTCATTAACTCTTCAGAGGATCACAAGACTCTGGAGAATGTGATGAAAGCTAAGGTCTCCCAAGCAGAAAAATGGACGTATAAAGGTATACTAGAATTTTTGCATACAATTTAAAAGATCTCATGTTCCCTTGAGGTGGACCCATGAGCCCCAAATTAAGAGCCCTTAATCTAGAACAAATGCAGTAGATTAAAATGGAATCATGAGCCCAAGCAATGCAGTAGCTAGGGTTGAGTGCCATACAAGTGTCAGAGGTCAAGTCTGTTTAGAAGTATGGCGAGCAAATACAGACACATAAGCCAGAGACAGATAACTCTGAAATTGATGCTGCTCCTGTCTCTAAAATGCTTCCTTCTAGGATAGAGCCAACCTAATATCTATTAATACAAACAGATATATCATGTTAGAGAAGGAAGAAAGTTAGAATGAATAATCAAGTTAGAATAGGGGAGAGATAGAACTAGTACCCAAGTTAGAATGAGGGGTAGGGGAATAAGGTGGTCAGTTTGGGGCAGGATCTTGAGGTTAGACTATAATACGTGTTCCTTCTGTGACTACAAATGCTTCATTTAATCTTTTTTCCCCCAAAGTATTCTCAATATGTTCACAAATCTTTGGAAAATGATATAGCAAACCTTTTTTTCTTTCTCTATAGACAAATTTGGCTTTTGGTTAACTTTCTGGATTTGATTTCTTGGAAACCTCATAAAGGTGGGATGTTAGTTACATTACAAGCAACAGTTATAATAAAAATGACCCCTGAAATAAATTGCATCTGGACTGGAAAAGATTGTAAATGAATTATGCCTACTTTGCAAACTTCTCTATAATCTGATAAAGGGTTATATATATATATGCAGAATATATAACAAAAGGCTTTATCTTTATGGCACTCATTACCATCCATCTTCCTGTTGTTTATTTGTTTGAGTTCTGTTGCCTTCCACTGGAGTGCAGGGCTTTTCATCTCTTTTGATCACTGCTTGGAACATAGTTGGTATTCATAAATATTTGTTGATGAATGATATACAGCCAAAAGTCAAGAAAGAAGTAAATTTAAAAAAATGGCTGTTGGTTTAGATAGAACTGATGGGAGAATTAGATAGCAGTAAATAATAATAAGAGGCTTTAATACCTCACTTTCAATATAGATAAGACAATCAGAAATTTACCAGAGAAACAGCAAACTTGATCAAATGGACTTAATAGACAAATATATAGGACATTCCACCCAACAGCAGTAGAATATACTCCTTCCCCATGAGATAGATCATGTGTTAGGACACAATACAAGTCTCAAAAAAATTGAATAAAACTGAAACCAGACCAGTTCTTTTTTTCTAATCACAATAGAATGAAACTAGAAATCAATAGCAAAAGGAAACTAGAAAATTAAAAAACATATGGAAATTAAACAACACAGCTAAAATCCTCAACAAAATGCTAGCAAGCTGAACCTAACAGTATATTAAAAGGGTCATATACAATGACTAAGTGGGATTTATCCCTGAGATGCAATGATGGTTCAACATACAAAAATCAATTAATATGATACACATATTAAAATAATAAAGGATAAAAACCACATGATTATCTTAGATGCACAAAAAATTATTTAAAATAATAAAGGATAAAAACCATATTATTATCTAAATTTAACACTCTTATGATAAAAACTCTCCACAAACTAGGAAGAGAAGGAGATTACCTCATCACAGTAAAAGCTGTATGTGAAAAACGCACAACTAACATCATATTCAATGGTGAAAACTGAAAGCTTTCCTTTTAAGATCAGGAAGTGGTAAGATCTCTCTTACCACTTAAATTCAATATATTACCAGAAGTCCTATCCAGAGCAATTATGCCAGAAGTGTTTTTCCAAAAGAATTAAAGTCAGGATCTGGAAGCAATATTAGCACACTAATGTCCCTTATAGCACTATTCCTAATAGCCAAGATGTGGAAACAACCTAAAGGTCTATTGACGGATGTTGACAGATGATTGGATTTGTTTAAATGTAGAATATTATTTAGCCTTAAAAAGAAGGAAATCTTTTGATATGAGACAAAAATGAAACTTGTTATATTATGCTAGGTAAAATAAGCAGTCACAAAAGGAAAAATACTGCATGATTCCACTTATATGAGGTATCTAAAATAATCAAACTTATAGAATCAGTCAGAGAGTAGAATGGTGGTTGCTAGGGGTTGGAGGGAGGGGAGAAATGGGGAGTTGCTAATCAATGGGCATAAAATTTCAGTTATGCCAGATAAGTTCTAGAAATCTACTGTGTAACATTGTCCTTATGGTTAATAGTACTGCATTGTAAAGCCAGGGATCAAACCCACACCACAGGAGTGAGTGACATGAGCCACAGCAATGACAATGTTAGATCCTTAACCATTTGGCCACACGGGAACTCCCATGAGAAAAACACTCTTAATAGTTTTAATTAATAGGGGAGAATCTTTTTCAGGCATTAGCTATACATATCATAGCTCTCCAGTCTCTGGATTTATCCAGTCTCTCAATCAACAAAGATTCACCAAGTGTCTCTTACATTCTAGCCAGTGCTCTAGGAACTAGAGAGCAGTTTTCTGCCACTTACACATTTATAGAGCTCTTCCATGTGCCACATGGCATATTAATACGGGAGATTCAGCTGAGAACATGGCAGATATGGTCCCTGACATCATGTAGCTAGTATTCTAGAAGGCAGGCAGATGAGAGACTGGAAAAGCAAATAGACAAAAGCAAATCAAACTGTGGCAACTGCTGGGAAGAAAGAAGCAGTACTGTGAAAGGGATTAACAGAGTGTCCTAGTCCAAGTAGGTGATTAGATCTCTCTGAGGAGGCGACGTGGAAGTCAATAGAACTCCAGCAGAGGTGATAGCATATGTACAACAAGAAGAAAAGCTTGGCATGATGAAGGCCGGGGTGGCTGGGATGTGGTGGGCAAGGTGGGAAGTGGTATGAGGTGGTATTAGCCTGATGGGAAGGGTTAGAACATGCCTGGTCTTGAGACATCTGGTAGAATTTGGACTTAATCAAGGCATAATTAGGAGTCTCTGAAAGCTTTAAGCAGAGGAGTGATATGATTAAATTTGTTTTGTTTTTGTTTTTTCTTATTTAGGGCCACACCTGCAGCATATGGAAGTTCCCAGGCTAGGGGTCAAATCAGAGCTGCAGCTGCTGGCCTACACCACAGCCACAGCAAGGCAGGGTCTGAGCCACATCCGCTGTCTATGCCACAGCTTGCGGCAAGGCTGGATCTTTAGCCCACTGAGTGAGGCCAGGGATCGAAGCCAAATCCTCATGGATTTTAGTTTCTTAACCCAGTGAGCCATAATGGGAACTCCCTAATTTGTTTTTAAAAGATTCCTATGACTGCCATATTCAGGGTGGATTGGAATAGGACCAGAAAGGTACTGTGGAGACCAACTAAGAGGTCACTGCAGTGTCCACACAAGAGATGATGGTGACTTGGGTTAAAGCGGCAGAAAGAGGGTCATACCATGATCTTGTTCTGCAACTGGGATACAATATTTAAAGTGTTGGGATTCCTGAGTTCAAGGGATGTGGAGGCTGCCTTTCAGAGCTCCTAGGGAGCTCAGCTTCCCCAGAGGAATAAGCATGCCAGTTCAGAAGCTAAATGTTGAGAGGTATTTATAGCAATATTGCCTATAGGCAAAAATACTGGAATCAAGGGAATGCTCACCAGTAGGAAGTTATTGAATCAATTGTGTACATTAACAGTGTGGACTCGCATGTAGCCATTAGAGTGTCCCCAGCTTAATTGGAGGGATTTTCACAAAGTATTGCTGAGTAAGAAAAATAAGATGCAGGAATTCCCATTGTGGTGCAGCAGAAACAAATCCAGCTAGTATCCATGAGGACGCAGGTCCAATCCCTGTCCTCACTCAGTGGATTGGGGATCTGGCATTTCGATAAACTGTGGTGTAAGTCGCAGATGCGGCTTGGATCCCATGTTGCTGTGGCCGTGGCATAGGCTGGCGGTTGCAGCTCTGATTTGATCCCTAGCCTGGGAACTTCCATATGCCATGGGTGTGGCCCTGAAAAGAAAAAAAAAAAAAAAGAAAGAAAGAAAAAGAGAAAAGAAAAACAAGATGCAGAATGTGTTTAAAATTTCATGTAAAAAGCACTTTTCATATATGTGTGTTGTATATGATTATATGAGCAATGGGGGAAAAATGGAAGATCATATTAAGTTGTTAATGGGTGTTTCTGTTGGAACTAGAAGTGGAGGAGAAAATCAAGCCAAAAAATAAATGAAAGAAAACTTATTAAAAAGGACAAATGTGGAGTTCCCATCGTGGCGCAGTGGTTAACGAATCCGACTAGGAACCATGAGGTTGCGGGTTCGGTCCCTGCGCTTGCTCAGTGGGTGAACGATCCCGTGTTGCCGTGAGCTGTGGTGTAGGTCGCAGATGCGGCTCAGACCCCGAGTTGCTGTGGCTCTGGCGTAGGCTGGTGGCTACATCTCCGATTAGACCCCTAGCCTGGGAACCTCCATATGCCGTGGGAGCAGCCCAAGAAATAGCAAAAAGACAAAAAAAAAAAAAAAAGGACAAATGTACTCACATTTAGTCATATTTGTTAAATCAGATATGTTATATATGTATAAAATATTTTAAAATATTTTTTAAGTAACGCAGCAGGTTTTTTAGATTTTTATTCTGTTGCCTTTTTAAAACGATTTTTTTTCCCATTATAGATGGTTTACAGTGTTCTGTCAATTCTCCACCGTACAGCAAAGTGACCCAGTCAAACATACATATGTACATTCTTTTTCTCACATTATCCTCTATCATGCTCCATCATAAGTGACTAGATATAGTTCCCAGTGCTATACAGCAGGATCTCATTGTTGACCCAATAGTGCAGTTTTAAAGAAGCTGGCATTGGGCTTATTTTGGCTGGGATGAAGCATAAGGCCTATTCCAGCAGGAATGTTGCTTGGTAGAGAACACTTTTCCTGTTCTCTGAGTCCTGTTCTCAGAATTGAGCCCTCATTGGGATCCCCTCTAACCTGTTTCTTTGCCACCAAAAGCTTGTTTCTTTGCCCTCCTGGATCTTTGTGCTGATGAGAATTACATATGAACGTTGCTTGGCTTGTTTTGAGAATCACATTTCCTTTCTACACTCATTTTTGATTTAGTAATTTTACAGGAGGCAAAATATAATCCCTAATCAAAACCAATTCTAGTATAGCAAATGCTTTTTTTCCCTCTTTAATAATCACAGTAGTAGACTGACTCAGCCGAGTGCCTAGCACACAGAGCAGTGTTCGTTGAATAAATAAGTGATGTGCTCCTATGGCCTCCAAAACGATTCTGTCTAAAAACTGGCACATTTTTAGGGCAGGTAAGAAAGAAAAAGTACTAGAGTTGGGGTTTGACTTGCCTTATCTAGCAAATGATGCTCAATTATTTTTTCCTCTTTAAATCCATACTATATTAAGAGGGTCAAAAAAGCAGCTATAGTGTGGTATAAAGTATAATAAAAATTATATGTATAAGAGTGGAAGAAAAAAGTTTAGAAGCCTATATGTCATAGTTAATTGCAGTTCTCTTTAAGTGGTCCTTACTGTTTATCTATTTTTATACATAATTGTGTGTATATGTTAATTCCAAACTCCTAATTTCTCCCTCCTCTCCTCCCCCCACTTTTCCCTTTGGTAACCATAAGTTTGTTCTCTATGTCTATGAGTCTATTTCTATTTTATAAATAGATTCATTTTTATATCATTTTTAAAGATGTAAGTGGTATCATATGATATTTGTTTTTGTCTGACTTTCTTCACTTAGCAGGATAATCTCTAGGTCCATCCATGTTGCTGTAAATGGCACTATTTCATTCTTTTTTATGGCTGAGTAGTATTCCATCTCTCTCTCTCTTTCTCTCTCTCACACACACACACACCCCATAGCTTTCCATATACCTGTTGGTGGACACTTAGATTGCTTCCATGTCTTGGCTTCCATGTCTTATTAAGCTATGGTAAATGGTGCTGCCATGAATATTAAGCTGTATGTATTGTTTTGTTAAATTTTTTTTCCCTTTGGAGTAAAGCAGGCTTTTATGTTCACAAGGTTATTTGTGAGTTGCAAAATATTTCCCCCTGTATTCCCCCATTCAATCTGGGCTGCCACAATCAGACAGACAGAACGTGCAAGGATGCTTTCTTCTTGCATCTGTAGTGGAAACCTGAGTGGCAGACAGTAATTGCTCCAGGCCTGTCAAATAGATGCATTGTATGTTTCTTTTTGAATTAGAGTTTTCTCCAGATATATGCCCAGGAATAGGACTGCTGGATCACATAGGAACTTTCTTTTTTAAGGAACCTTTATACTCTTCTCTATAGTGGCTGCTCTAATTTACATTCCCACCAACAGTATAGAAGGGCTCCCTTTTTGCTGTACCCTCTCCAGCCTTTATTATTTGTAGACTTTTCCCTGATGGATATTCTGACTGGTATGAGGTGATACCTCATTGTAGTTTTGATGTGCACTTCTGTAATAATTAGTGATATTGAGCATCTTTCCATGTGCTTTTAGGCTATCTGTCTGTCTTCTTTGGAGAAATGTCTAAGTCTTCTGTCCATTTTTTTAATTGGGTTGTTTGTTTTCTTGAGATTAAGCTGTACGAGCTGTTTGTATTATTTTGGAAATTAATACCTTGTTGGTTTCATCATTTACAAATATTTTCTCCTAGTCCATAGGTTGTGTTTATGTTTTGCTTATGGTTTCCTTTGCTGTGTAAAAGATTTTAAGTTTAATTAGGTCCCATTTGTTTATTTTTGTTTTTATTTCCATTACTCTAGAATGTTTTTTTTCGCTCATTCATACTTTTAACTTTTTATATAATTCTCATGTATGATGATGATTTTTAAAAACTTTTGAGTTGTGCTTAGCTCATGATAGACCTGCAATAAATATTTGTTAAATAAAGATTGGCTAGTTAAGGAAAACAATACATGTATGTTATAAAAATGGGCAAAAGGGGGCATAAATAAAAAGGAAAAAAATCTTATAATTTTGCTATAGACCACTCGTATTACCTTTGTAAAGAATTTCCCAGCTTTTGTTTTTAAAAACTTTATACATAATACATAGTTTTTTAAAGATAGGATTTTTGTAACCTCTTCTTCTGTCTTATCTTCTCTTTTCCCCATCTTTCATTCTCCCTGATTCTCCTATTAAAATTATAGAGAAAATTACCTACCAGGTGGCTCAGAAATGCATGTCAGCAGCAAAGTGACCCCTCTTCCAGGAAGGAAACAGCTCTTGGGTCTGGAATATCACCTGGTCCAGGAATTTATTTCATAGTGATTTCTGGGCACTTGCACTAGGGGTTCAGCCTTCGGGACAGTGAATCAATGTCCTTTTGTTCTGGACACCGCACAAAACTCAGCATTTTTCTCTTGCAGGCATTTTCAGCTTTTTACTATGTGATGGGGTTTTTAAACCTTACATCAGAGGAAGGCTCATCTCAGTCAAAGATGACTAGCACATTGGAAGAGTTCTGCTCTCGGCCTTGGGCAGAGGTAAGTGACTAGAAACGGCAGCTGTTACCAATGCCCTGTGCCCTTGACAGCATGAGGATGCTAGTCTGCTCTTCAAGTCTGTGCTAATGTGACCAAGATTCAGCACGCATGTTAGAGAAGCCCAGATGGTACAACACCCAGTTAGGAATATGTTCACTGACAGTCTTTGAAACTTGGCATACAATGGCTTAAACAAAACAGGTCTTATTGTTCTCACTCAATTGGAAATGCAGCAGTAGGCAGCTGCTGGCATGGGGTTAGCAGCTTGACTATCTCAGCCATTTTTCTGTTTTCTCATGGAAGTAAGGTGTGGATTCGGGGATCACAGCTATGTTCAAGGACAGAAGAAGGGTGGCACCAGACACATCTGTTCCTTTTTACAGGAAAGCAAAAGTTATCCCAGAAGCTCCTTAACAGTCTTTTTCTTATGTCTCATTGGCCAGGACTGGCTGGGAAGGTAGGGTGCAGGATTTAAGACTGGTTTAGAGCCTTAGATCTATCAGAGCTACTTCCTGGTGCTGAAAACATTGTTGCCTTCCTCGAAGGAAGACAGGCAATTCATAGAATCTGCCACAGACACCATCATGGTTAAGACCCTTTTCCATCAGGCAGGTCCAAGATATCCCCTACTTACTCATAAATTTGAAGTACAACTTTTTTCTTGCCTGAGGGACTGAGTCATTCAAGATCCAGCTCCACCTGACAGAAGTTTGTAGGGATGAGAGAGAAAGATATGGCGCCTACTCTGATTAAGAAAAACAGATCATCAGAGTTCCCTTGTGGCAAAGCAGGTTAAGGATCTGGCGTCGTCACTGCAGTGGCTCAGGTTGCTACTGTGGTGCACATTTGATCCCTGGCCCAGGAGCTTCCACATGCCGCAGATGTAGCCAAAAACAAAAACTAAAAGAAAAAAAGAAAACATCATCTAGGAGTGGCTCAAAACAGCAGCTCTTTTTAGTTGACACTTGGAATGGTAAATGGTGCTTTCATTCTGAAGATATGCAGTTAATTAAAAATGAATGCTGTTCTCGTGGGCACTAACAGGAGGGAGGAAGATTGTGCAAGAGCCTGAACATTTCACAGAGCAACCAAGATGGCCGAGTAGGAGGATGTGGAGCTCCCCACTTCCCACAGATACCTCAGGAATATATCTACAAGTGGAACAGGCCTCACAGGACACCTGCTGAACACTGGCAGAAGAACTGAAACACTTGAAAGGACAGGAGGGATCTTCACGTAACTGGCTAGGATGAAGGGAAAAAAGAAAAAAAGGGAGAAGCAGAAGCAGGTGCCCCTGGGAGGGAGCTGAAGGGGAGGAGAGATTCCTATACTAGGGGGAGCCCCTCACCAGTGAGGAGATAAGCTGAGAGTAGAAAGGAGCTTGGAAGGCTTGGAGGAGAACCGAACAGCTGCTCTGTGGCAGGTGAGACAGATTGAGACCTCACAGATGGTCCATGCCACTGCTCTGTGTGCCCTAGCCTGAGATGCATGTCTGCTGATAGGGGCAGGGGCTGGGTGCTGGAACAGGGGTTTAGAGAACAGACTTGGGGAGAAGACTTCTGTTGGCTGTGTGGAGGTAGCCTGGAGGGGCTGGGGGGGCAGAGTACTACAGTTGGGAATGTTCAGGGAGGAAGGCTAAGTATCATTGTTAAGTGGTATGTGAAGGGCGAGGCCACCATTGCCACTTCTTTCCCCTCACAGGCCCCTCCCTCTGTGGGCCCTGGGAAAGGCTCCTGCCTGGGCTGGCCCACTTGCCCTGACCACTGTCCTGCACCCCTCTGCTGGAGTGAACCTGCACACCTGGTTGCCACACTCACCTCCCACCTCCCACACTCACAGCTGGGCTGGCTCATACACCCGGATGCCACTCCACCCTCCTCCCTTAGGAGGAGGCACAGAGGGAACCTACCTCAACATAATAAAGGCCATATATGACAAACCCACAGCTAACATTATTCTCAGCAGTGAAAAGCTGAAAGCATTTCCCCTAAGATCAGCAACAAGACAAAGATGTCCACTCTTGCCATTTTTACTCAGCATAGTTCTGGAAATCCTAGCCATGCCAATCAGAGAAGAAAAATAAATAAAAGGAATCCAAATTGGAAAAGAAGAAGCAAAACTGTTGCTGTTTGCAGATGACATAATACTATACATAGAAAATCCTAAAGATGCTATCAGAAAACTCTTAGAGCTCATCAATAAATTTGGTAAAGTTGCAGGATATGAAATTAATACACAGAAATCTTTTGCTTTCCTATACACTAACAATGAAAGATCAGAAAGAAATTAAGGAAATGATCCCATTTGCCATCACATCAAAAATAATAAAATACCTAGGAATAAATCTAACTAAAAAGGCAAAAGACCTATACTCTGAAAACTGTAAGATGCTGATGAAAGAAATTAAAGATGACACAAACAGATAGAAAGATATACTTTGCTCTTGAATTGGAAGAATCAATATTGTTAAAATGACTAAGATAGATTCAGAATAATACCTATCAAATTACTAATAGCATTTTTCACAGGACTAGAACAGAAAAAATTTTTTAATTTGTATGGAAACACAAAAAAAATCCTGAATAACCAAAGCAATCTTGAAAAAGAAAAATGGAATTAGAGGAATCAGGCTCCTTTAGACTATACTACAAAGCTACAGTCATCAAAACAGTGTGATATTGACATAAAAACAGAAATATAGATCAATGGAACAAGATAGAAAGCCCAGAGATAAACCTACACACCTATGGTCAACTAATCTATGACAAAGGAGGCAAGAATATATAATGGAGAAATTACAGTCTCTTCAATAAGTAGTTCTGGGAAACCTGGACAGCTATATGTAAAAGAATGAAATTAGAACAATTTCTAACACCACACACAAAAATAAACTCAAAATGGATTAAAGACCTAAACATAAGGCCAGATAATATAAAACTCCTAGAGGAAAACATAGGCAGAACAGTCTTTGATATAAATCACAGTAATATCTTTTCAGATCCACCTCTTAGAGTAATGAAAATAAAAACAAAAATAAACAAGTAAGACCTAATTAAACTTAAAAGCTTTTGCACAACCAAGGAAACCATATAAAAAAAACTGAAAAGACAATCCACAGAATGGGAGAAAGTCTTTGCAAACAGGTGACCATAAAAGGATTGATCTCCAAAATATACAAATGTCTCGTGCAGCTTTATATCAAAAAACCAAATAACAATAAAAAACTGGGCAGAAAACCTAAATAGACATTTTTCCAAAGAAGACAGACAGATGGCCAAAAGGCACACGGAAAGATGCTCAACATCACTAATTATTAGAGAAATGCAAATCAAAACTGTAATGAGGAATGACCTCACACTGGTCAGAATGGCCATCACCAAACAAACAAACAAACAAAAAAAACCTCCAAAAACAAAAAAGCCTAAAACAATAAATGCTGGAGAGGGTGTGGAGAAAAGGGAACCTTCCTACACTGTTGGTAGGAATATAAATTGGTGCAGCCAGTACAGAGGACAGTATGGAAGTTCCTTAAAAAACTAAATATAGGCATTCCAGTCATGGCTCAGTGGTTAACGAATCCGACTCGGAACCATGAGGTTGCGGGTTCAATCCCTTGCCAGGCTCAGTGGGTTAAGGATCTGTAGTTGCCTTGAGCTGTGTCGTAGTTCGCAGACGCGGCTTGGATCCCGTGTGGCTGTGGCTGTGGCTGTGGCTGTGGCTGTGGCTGTGGCTGTGGCTAAGCTCCAATTAGACCCTTAGCCTGGTAATCACCATATGCTGCGGATGTGGCCCTAAAAAGACAAAAAGACAATAATAATAATAATAAATAAAGAGACAAAGAAGTAAAAATAAATTTCCTTAAAAAAAAAAAAGTAAACATATTGGAGTTCCTGTCGTGGCTCAGTGGTTAACGAATCTGACTAGGAACCATGAGGTTGCCGGTTCGATCCCTGGCCTTGCTCAGTGGGTTAAGGATCCGGTGTTGCCGTGAGCTGTGGTGTAGGTTGCAGACTCGACTCGGATCCCATGTTGCAGTGGCTCTGGCATAGGCCGGCGGCTACAGCTCTAATTAGACCCCTAGCCTGGGAACCTCCACATGCTGCAGGAGTGGCCCAAGAAATGGCAAAAAAAAAAAAAAAAGGTAAATATAGAACTACCATATGATCCAGCAATCCTGCTCCTGGGCATATATCTGGAGAAAACCATAATTCGAAAAGATATGTGCAACCCAACATTCATTGCAGCAGTATTTAAATTAGCCAAGACATGGAAGCAACTGAAATTTCCATCCACACATGAATGGATAAAGAAGATGTGGTACATATATACAATGGAGTATTACTCAGCCGTAAAAACGAACAAAATAATGCCATTTGCAGCAACATGGATGGACCTAGAAATTATCATACTAAGTGAAGCAAGTCACAGAGAAAGGCAAATATCATATGGTATCACTTATATGTGGAATCTAAAAAAAAATGGTACAAAAGAACTTATTTCTAAAACAGAAACAAACTCACAAATTTCAAAATCAAACTTATGGTTACCAAAAGAGGAAATTGGGAGGAGGGTGGAGGGGTAAATTAGGAGGTTGGGATTAACATATACATACTACTATTATATATAAAATATATACTTAACAAGGACCTACTGTAAAGCACAGGGAAATCTCAATATTCTGTAATAGCCTATATGGGAGAAAAGAATGGATGTGTGTATAACTGATTCATTTTGCTGTACACCTGAAACTAGTACAGCATTATAGGTCAACTATACTCTAATAATTTTTTCTTGAAAAAGAGCCTGGACATTTGGAATTTAATCTAGTATTTTGTCTAAGTTAGAATATGAAAAATGGGCATTCATGGCATTCAGATAGAGCCACTCAAATATGCCCCATCATTTTACAAAATGCTTAAGGGAGGCTTTTTGCACCTCGTGATGATCTGTGGAGAAAGATGAGCATCTTGGAGTCTTGAGCAAAATACTTCCTCAACTGGGTTCCAGAGAAGCTTTTATTAAACATTACTGTGTATGTGATCATGTGGAGATCATATTAGAAAGCACATCTGCAGTGGCAGATGGGGATGAAAACTAACAAGCTCTCAGGGGATACTGATGCTGCTAGTCCAGAGACTAAACTGAGTGGCAAGGCTTTTGATGACACTCTTTCCCTGAGATGCTGAGAGGCTCCAAACAAAAGACTTTGGTTGAGAGCATATAGAGAACTCTAATTAAACAAAGATTAATAGCTTTCATGCAAGATTTTCCACATCTTTTAGCTAATGTGATTGTGAAGCTCAAATTTCACAAGGGATGGGAAACTCGTAAAATTCAGTGTTTCTGAACCTATTAGACTACAGAAACTACTTCTTTCTGGGAGCACTTATTAATATGTCACAGAACCCATGGAGGAAAAGATTCCTTAACAGACCCTAAACTATGAGCCCTTACGTTCATTGAAGGATTGTAGCACCACTCCCAAAGCCCTGTACTGGGGCCAACTCTCAGGCCCATGTGAGCTGGGCCGTTCTTCTGTCTTGATCAGCTCTAATGGTGAAAACGAGGGCTCTGGAGAAGTGCTTGTTGTTGTACAAGTATGATGTTTTCTTCACCTCACTTCCAGCTGCAGATGTATTTTGGTGACGTGAAGGAGAAGTACCTGAGTGAATACTGCTTTTCTGGCACCTACATCCTCACACTTCTTCTGAGTGGCTATCATTTTACAGCTGAGACCTGGAAGAATATTCATTTCATGGGCAAGGTTTGTTGGGTTGAGGGGGAGGTTGGGTGGTAGTGACTGAAGCAGCTTTGGGCTTGAAAGAGGTAGGCGTCAACCTGATTTAAGTTTTGGCCTTATGTCCTGATCTACCACTTTACCACTAACCCAAGCTAGCATTTGTTTTAAGCCCTTCTGGTATATTGACCAGCAAGTTATGGGTATCCTATCTAAGAAGAGCTATCTGCATCCTCAGCCTCGCCTTTCTGCTCACACAACAGTGACCAATCCCTTATAAAACAAAAAATGAGATACTAAAGTAACATAAGAGTATTTCAATAGCCACAGTAATTCTACATGCTGGCTTCAACATCCATCCCAAAGGCTCCTTCCACAAATCCAGAAAGGGTGATCATGGTTTCTCATAAGGGGTAAAGGCCTTGTTGGTTGTAGCTTTAAGACTGACCTGTCTGAAAGCTCACTGTGAATAATCGGATAAGTGACTGTGAATGGGGGTGCTTGCTTAGGAGCCAGGCTTAGCGTGAGCCTTAATAAAGCAACCTCACAGCTATGTATTATCTCTGCCTCACCTGCAGGTACCCAGGCATAGACTAACATCTGCATTGGCAGTGAGACTCATGGGCACACTTGAGCTCATTGAAAAATATAAAGAACAGTGTTTCTCTACCTTTTAAACCCCATAACCTCTTTAATAAGGAGGCAAAAGAAATTTACCTCTTTATTAAATATGGTGACTTCAAGTGAAAGAAACTTTGAGGCAGAGGCAGAAAGCTGTAGTAGCCTTGAAGATCCTAGTTTCATTACACTCTTATCAATATTGACCTTGCTAATTTAAATCTTTTCCTTATTTTAACATCCTAGTCTTTCTTCCATTCCATCAAGTTTATTTTGTCTGTTTGAGGAATATGTCTATGTCAGATTTACTAGCAATTTGTATTTTTTGAGCTCCAATCAATGATCCATTATTTCTAAACTCTAGGTGATATCTTCTCCAACTCTGGAGCCTTCCTTGACACATGCAGTCAGATAAGACTCCCGTTCCCCAGAAAGGGAAGTGGGCCTTTTACAAATTATTAATTCCTAGTACTGGTAAAAGTTTAGGGGAGAGGAGCATTCCACACGATATTGGTTGGAATACAAATTGGCATAACCTTTGGGAAGACTGTTTAGGCAATCTATGCTAGGAGCCTTAAAATATGTACATCATTTTACCCAATTACTCCATTTCTAGGATTTATAAATAATTGAATAAAGTGAGTAAAAATGAACACCTAAGGCAGTTCACGCCAGTGATGATTTGCAGAAGTGTCCCTTAAGAGACATGGCATGATGTTTCAAGGAATTGTTAAGTAATTCTACATACAATTTAACTCCATTGTTTTGGTGAGGAAAAGCATGCACAGAGGACTGGTAGGATATGTCACAAAGTAATAATAACAGCAACTTATTATTTTCTTTTTAAGGATTATCTATACTTTGTGAATTTTCTGCCATGACACACACAACTCGTGTAATAGAAACATTTCTGAGAGTTACCCTTGTGGCGAAGCAGAAACAAATCCGACTAGTAACCATGAGGATACAGGTTCAATCCTTGGCCTCACTCAGTGGGTTAAGGATCCAGTGTTGCCAGGAACTGTGGTGTAGATTGCAGACATGGCTTGGATCCTGCTTTACTGCAGCTGCGGCATAGGCTGGTGGCTACAGCTCTGATTCAACCCCTAGCCTGGGAACCTTCATACGCCGAGGGTCCGGCCCTAAAAAGCAAAAAAACAAAAGAAAAGAAAAGAAAAAGGAAGAAATATTTCCCAAATTATCTATTATTCATAGACTACCTATATTTCAGTACATTCTGAGATGGCTTGAAAATATTCCTAAGAAGATGGTAGGGTTGGAGAATGTTTTTTCATTTAAGAAGAATCCTTTCCTGTGCTTATGCGGTCTTTCAACTTTCATAAAGTAAGATTGACTTGTTGCCATTATTCCCCAATTTTCCCTAGCTGAATCATAAAGGAAGTCCTGGTTTTGTATGGGTGAGATTCCCGGGCCTCACATAGATGTAAAAGGCCAGGGACAATCATTGTTCTCTCATCCTTTGGTGCTTCCTGTCTCCCCTCAGCCCCCTTCTCCACCCCACATTCACATAAACAGCAAAAGAAGAATGCAAATCTCCACCAAGGCCTATTTGAATGAAGCTTTTGTGGCAGGAACACTGGGTGGTCATTCACCAAATTCCTCTCTGAATTTTAGGGATATAGTAGTGAGGCCCCACACTCTTCTTTGTAACCAATTGCTCCTGCTCCGTTTTCCTCACAGCCATATCCCAATTCAGAATATAAAAGTAATCCATTTAGAGAACTGAACATGGTGCTCACTTCCTGGTCGCTCTGTGTCCTGGATGGGGTTGCATGAAAGCTCGTTTAATCTTCAGACCAGAAACAACAGACTTTGCCTACTGTTTGCAGGTCCAGAGCACCAGTGTCGGGTGGACTTTGGGCTACATGCTGAACCTGACCAACATGATCCCATCTGAAGAGCCATCATCCACACCTCTCTCCCACTCCACCTATGTCTTCCTCGTGGTCCTTTTCTCCCTAATCCTGGTCATAGTGGTCATCATCGGCCTATTTGTCTGCCACAGGCCTTCATATTTCTGGAAAGATATGGTATAGCAGGAGCAACTGAAATCTGCTGGCTGGAGTGAGAAGAAAACTCGCTCAGGGAGCACTTTCCTCTGCAGTGGTGTACAAGGTCATCGTTCCTTGCTCACCAAGGCCAGTCTTGACCAGCATGAAGTTTCCTTGGCTTCTGCTGAAGCCTTTCTGTGGGAGGTATTCACCACCCTCTGCCTCAAAGACTTCCTGGCAGACATTATCTCTCTCGTGAGTCTTTCCAAACACCCCCTTTTTCTTTTGTACTCTGTGCTGGGTAGGTCTTAAAGACCTGCCTCCTTTCATGATCTTTGCTTTATAAAGAGCAACATTGACCTGGTCCAGAAGAACTGAGAATCCTGAGTCCTGTGCTGGGAAGTTGCACTCGCTAAAAGAAGAGTCTTGGGAACTGATTAAGTTGTGGTCTTACAGACCCGCTCTCTCTCTCTCCCTCTCCCGTTTCCCATTTTTTTAAGAAAGCCATAGAATGCCTTTGGAGAAGACAGACACGCATCCCATTCCCAGCCTGCCCTTTGCATGGGAGAATTTTCTAGACTAGGAGAATTTTCTAGACTAGGCAAATATGTGCTAAGGCAAAAGAGGCTTGCGAAGGAACTTATGTGCTTAGGCAGTTAATACTGTAGTTAATCCAAGCCAAAAGAAGAACGTGGATGAGTCACATATTCCTGGGTGATGTCAAAATGCTGCAAAGTGGAATACTCAGACCAGAGATTATTTTAAAAGCTGCTGTACATACAAATAGGCATTCAGATATCAGGGCATATTATCTGTGTACATACAGAGGTACACGTGTCAGGAAGAAAAATACAATTACAGCACAAGGTCGGGAAAATGCATCCTCAATACATCTATTGGGATTTTGTTTTTATTGTGGTAAAATGCATATAACATAAAATTCGCCATTATAACATGTACAATTTAGTGGCATTTAGTACACTCACAATGTTGTACAACTGTCACCACTATCTAATTCCACAATGTTTTTATCACCAAGAAACTGGCTGGAGACAAGACCATCCTGGGGTAGGCTTGAACCATCATCCTGGGGTAGGCTTGAACCATCCATTTAGCCAAACACGCTAACCAGTTGCACCACAAAGATGCTCACTGAGTTTTAAAACCATGCCATAGCTTACTGTCCCAGGGCTTAATTTAGTGAGAGAGTCACATCTGCAAATGTTGTTGCCAGTTCTAGGTATTTTTGCTTTAAGCATCTTTGCCATAAACATCTTTGCCACAAGCACTTTTGCCTATAAACATTTTCGCTTCATAACCAATTGGCTGTAAAGAAAACTTTCCATAAAAGATAAAATAATGAAAAATAAAAGAGGGACAATCAGAAGGGCATAATGAAATGAATAACAATTTGATTTTATTGTGAAATATAAAATATTTGAGTACATTTAAAATGTGTGTGGATTCCTGGCAATACTGCAAATAATTTTTATTTTGTGGGTTATACCCAAGCACTTGTCTTCCAAGTCTTTCATTCATGGCATTTTATACCACCCCACCCCACCTCTTTTGGCCCTGCCTATGGTATAAAGAAGTTCCCAGGCCAGAGATAGAACTTGAGCCATAGCAGCGATGACACCAGATCCTTTAACCACTAGGCCACCAGAGAAGTCCAGTCTTTTCATTTGCTTTGTTTTTTTGCTCATCGATTTCTCCCCTTGTTTGGCATTGTACTTTTTCTTTTTCATTAAAATTTCTTCCTTCATTAAGGTGACTATCGTTTCTAAATACTTGGAAGCATCTCTGTAACTGAGCTTTGTGCTGTGTTTTGAAAACTTCTACACACTTGTTGTTTGTTGTTGGCATATTGTCACATGTCCATTGATAGACATTCCAAAGTTCTGTGGGAAATGTGGTTCAATTCTGTACTTTCCAGGATCTTGGCCTCTTTCTTCTCCAATGTAGTGTGTTTCAAAATAAGAAAACAACTCTTGGGGCAAATCGTTGTCATCTGACAGCTTGATACAGCCATTAGTAATGTTACCAACTGGAAAAATGCTAATGCATTTCAGCCAGTTGAAACCAAGTTGTCAAACCAAAAACTGTCCCTCAATTATTTTATTTTTCATGGGAATATGCCTTACAGCCGATTAGTTATTCGATGAAAATGTTTGCAGCAAAAATGCTTGTGGCAAAGATGTCTATGACAAAGATGCTTATGGTGAAGGTACCTAGAACCCATTTCAAAATGTAATTAAGATATGTTATTAATGAGATAATTTGTTTTTCATATTGTTTTTGAAATCTGTTGTGCATATTATACTTACAACACATGTCAATCAAGACTACATTTCAAGTGCTTGAGAGCCACCTGTGACCAGTGACTACCATATTGAATAGCAAATGTCTAAAAGGACATTCAGAGCTAAAAAGACACAGGCAAAAATACTTTTTCTTTTGAGGGAGGATTTTTTTTACAACAGCTATAGATGCTATAACATTACCTACCTTAATATGAAATTTAACATTATTCTGAATAAGCTTTTAAGATCTCAGCTCAGAATTTCACTTTATTCCTGGTTTTGTTGCCTTTTTTTGAACACAGAGATGCCTGTTATTCAGGCCAACATGCCTGATGAAAGACCGCTGGGAAATTTAATCTGGATTCAAAGATAATACAAGATAATCTGGATGCTTATATTCTATAGTCAAAATGTAAATTTAAACATTAAAATAAATGTCTCCTAATAGCTCACAGAGCAAAATTTACCATATAGTAGTAAAGTTACTATTAAAATATATTCTCATTTATTGTCAGTTTGAAAGATGAGATGAATTTCACCCAAACTGGTCTCATCCCTCTCTGATTTAGATTCTAATAGTTGCTATGTTACTAAAACATGACAGTTGCTCATAGTTAGCTGTGCTCACTAGCCGGGTATTTCTTTCGGTTTGGTATTTCTTTCAGTTAGTGCTAGTTTTCTTGTTTTGTTTTGTTTTAATTTCTTGTAACAACCTCCAAGTTTTGGTGCCTTACCACAATAAACATTGATTTTCATGTTCATGGGTTGTAGGTCAGCTAGTATCTCTTCTGCAGGCAACAGGTCTGGTTCGGCCTGCTCCACATATCTCCCACTCTCCCTGTCTTGTGGTTTCCTGAGCCATGTTCCCATGATGAGTGGCAGGGCCTAAGAGAGGGAGAGAAAATAGAGGACATCTCTTTGGGCCTTAGCCAGCATGTGCGCCCTGACATTTCCATCCACATTCTACTGACCAGAATAAGTCATGTGACCAAGCCCATCATTAGCAAGTCAGAGAAACACCGGGAGGAATGGCAGAGTCACATGACAAAGGACATGAATGACCAATTCTAACACAGAAAAGTCATGGATCCTAGTTGGGATTGTTACTGCTGAGCTGTGACCGGAACTGCCAGAATATTCTTTTTGAAAAGTGTCATTTCTTCCAAGACATCATCAATTGCAACTTCTGAGAGCCAGTGGAAAGAGCGCTGTGGAATGGTAAGGTAGTCTAGATCTTTGATACCCGAAGTTTGGTTCCTAGACATCCTGAAACTCGATAAAGAACTGGTATGCCTCAGAGGGGTTTCCCCCAGTTCTCAGACCCTGGCCCTGCCTTCAGTGCATTCCCCCTGTGCTCTTGGTAGAACCCCGTGGAAACAGCTGGTAGGTGATCCACAGTGCAAGCCTACATGCAACTTTTAAAAATTCTTTTAAGAGTTCAACCGGTTTCTCATTTCTATGACAGCTTTTCCTTTCCTTTCAATCTACCGAGGATGAAAGAGTTTTGATAGGCTTTAAAATATTATGATTCTGGGAGTTTCCATTGTGGTTCAGTGGTTAGCGAACCTGACTAGCATCCATGAGGATGCAGATTCAATCCCTTGCCTTGCTCGGTGGGCTGGGGATCCGGTGTTGCCGTGACCTGTGTCGCAGACCCAGCTCGGATTCTGCATTGCTGTGGCTGTGGTGTAGGCTGACAGCTTCAGTTCAGATTCGACCCCTAACCTGGGAACCTCCATTGTGATTTTGTACTTTAACCAGCTTGGTAGAAGTTACAGTCTCTTGCTATATGCACACAATAATTATTTGTAAAGTGAAAAAATGAATCATAAGGAAATTATTTTTTACAAAGTTTGTAAGAAGAAATGCAATTCATTAGCATATGTAACTAGAAGTAGAGCCTCAACAGATTAGATTTCCAGTATTGAAAAAGCAACAGTTGGTGTTCCCGTCATGGCTCAGTGGTTAACAAATCCGACTAGGAACCATGAGGTTTCGGGTTCAATCCCTGGCCTTGCTCAGTGGGTTAGGGATCTGATGTTGCCATGAGCTGTGGTGTAGGTTCCAGACACGGCTCGGATCCTGCGTTGCTGTAGCTGTGGTGTAGGCCAGCGGCTACAGCTTCAATTCGACCCCTAGCCTGGGAACCTCCATCTGCCACGGGAGCGACCCTAGAAATGGCAAAAAGACAAAAAAAAAAAAAAAGAAAGAAAGAAAAAGCAACATATACTTCATATTGTTAGTTTCATTACATTTACAAATGCTCTTACATTTGTTTAATGTAGATGGCTAATTTTGTCATCATACAGGTTGCCTTTTGACATAGAACTTAATTTTTTTGTTATGAAATGATTTTTCGTGCAGTTACAATGAAGAAGAGGCACTCTATATAGATTAAATTGTAGGCTGTAAAGTGAACTATTCAATACCAATTGTTTTTTTCTGGGTGGTAAATCAAAATTTTCTCTTTCTCTTCAGCTCTTCAATCTACAGGTATACCATAATTATAATCCAGTAGCTTAAAAATATAACCTTTTGTGCTGTTCCATATCTCTTGGATTTCTAGCTCTACGTTAGTCATTCCTTGAACCATCTTCGAGGAATACACATGAAGATGGAAGTCCCCATGAAGAAGATGGTGTGAATCTTCTCTGTCTCCTGCAGTTAAATCCATCTAAAGGATGTATGCTTCAATTACCCTCTGGACAGAGAGATCTATAGAAACAAGTTATTTTAACTTTTTAGTATTAGTATTTTCGAACATTAACTAGGATAATACAATACACATCCATGTGCCCATCACAGAACCTCATCGATTGTTAACATTTTGCCAATCTTGCAGAAACAAATATTAATTATAATCAGAGATAAAACAGGATCGAACTTCATAGAAAAGACTAAAATATACTTTCTTCTACGAGCAGTCAAATGGTGAAGGTGGGTAGAATCATTGCATGGTGTAACATGGTAAAAGTAAATTGAAGGTTAATGTCCTTAATAGAAGGATGCATCTTGCATAAGAGGACGTATGTCATATTCTTTAGGCCCCTCTTCATGCTGCAGGAAGAATCAGGACCACAGCAGCTATATTTGCCTATTTTTCTTTAGATCATGAAGTTAAAGGTGTAGCAGAATCATTTTGGTATAGCAGCAAATCAGTGCATTGTTTACAGACAATCTCTAAAATATTTCTTTGACACAGAAGCTGAAGAAGGCTAGTGACGCACCTATTTTGAATTGTAATTTTTGCTTTTTGTGTACATTTAAACCTAAAACCTCTCTTTTGATAAGCCTCTACTGAAATTTACATTTGTGGGAAATTTTTAGCAACTTTTTTATGTAAACATTCAATAGTGTCTATAAAGAATTGTCTTTTTTTTTTCTGCTACAGTCCTTTCTTATCCAAATTGCTAATGTGGAGTGCTAGTTAGGGCTGCCAATACTGGGTAAGTTGAAAGAGGGAAGGAAGAATCCTGTCCTGGCTGTCATCTGGTTCCCCCCCTCCAAAAAAAAACATGGTCTCTTTTGGTCTAAGATTTTCCTTTAGGCTTTTTCCACCTAAGTAGAATATCTTTGAGCCATTTTAATCCCGTATCCAGTATTTGAAGAACTTAGAAAAGTAAGAAGGGAGTTCCCGTCGTGGCGCAGTGGTTAATGAATCCAACTAGGAACAATGAGTTTGAGGGTTTGATCCCTGGCCTTGCTCAGTGGGTTAAGGATCCGGCGTTGCTGTGAGCTGTGGTGTAGGTCACAGGTGTGGCTCGGATCCTGTGTTGCTGTGCTGTGCCTGTGGTGTAGGCCGGTGTCTACAGCTCCGATTAGACCCCTAGCCTGGGAAACTCCATGTGCCGTGGGAACAGCCCTAGAAAAGGCAAAAAGATTAAAAAAGAAAAAAAGAGAAAAAGAAAAAAGTAAGAAGAACTACATAATTTGAAACAAAAACTCCAATATGACTTCTTCTGAGTAGTCTTATATCAGTATGGGATATCCTTTTCTATGGAAACCTACACTTTTTTACATAAGATCCTTGTAACCTGGACCCCACATTTGGTATTCACAAGACGGGAGAAAAAGCAAGCCAAAAAAAGACCTTTTATTTTCAGTGCTCTCTGTTTAATATAATCCTCTGAACCCAGACCATCATTAGTAATAGGTTGTCCTAACAGAAGTGAAGAGAGAGATTTTTTTTTCATTTTTCTTTTTTGGCTGTGCCTGTGGCATATAGAAGTTCCTGGGCCAAGGGCTAAACCCGTGCCACAGCAGTGACCCCAGCCACTGCAGTGACAATGCCTAATCCTTAACCCACTACACCACAAGAGAAATGGAAGTGAGAGATTATTATTTACCAACTCTGTCTTTTATTTTGTCTGGTGGAAAACTGTTAGCATATAGACTTATAATCATGGAATAAAGCTAAGTTATCTTAAAGGAAATGACATTTCAATTTCTGTCTTAACTGGTACCTGCTGCTAGCCATTGGAAACCCACGTTCAGATGAACTGATTAATTGGTTTTGCAACCCCAAACCACAAAGGAGAAGTGATGGGCATTTCACAAGGTTGTGGCCTGCAGCACCTGCAGAGGTTGTTTATAAACCCTGAATACATGTGAATTCACGAAACATTTTTCTAACATGTTTACATGTCAATGGTTGCAATTAAGGACTAACTTGAAAAAGATGGTTTCATAGCTAAATCAGTATTTACCTCTTACCTCGGCCTCTGCAGTTATCAGTGCCAAAGTTCCTGTGAAGATAGTGAGGACGATAAATGAACTGTTGGTAGAAAAGTTATAAGAGAAAAAAGGACACTTTCTAAAGAGAACCAGATAACTAACACTAGATTTGAGTAAGAGTTCAAATCTACCTAGGTGTGTGTAGAATAATGTTATATAACTAGAGAAAACATTCTAAACTGGAAAGGCACATTTACCTTTCTAAATATCTCTTCATCTCCCTTCCCAAACCTCTTTCCTCTGTGGCCTTATTTTCTGTTTTAGCACACTGCTCTTTTTCTGGCTTGTCTCTTTATTTCTATCCCTTTGTATATCCTTTTTTCCTTATCTCGTTCTTTCCCTTTAAGATGTCAGGCTTCACCTTTTCCCTTCTTGTCTTGCACATAAATTTCACTGGGGTCGGTGTTCTCCCAGTGCTCCCATCTAATGGCACAAGTGAAAATTACTGAATGATAGAAAAAAGGACTACTCAGTTGGGTATGTTAAATATTTCATTAGAACATCTCAAAGGAATATTTTTTAAAATTCTTACCTAAAAATTGTGGTATTTCTGTGAAAAATCTGTTTCTGATTTTTATCTTTTTATTGATGTATAGTTGATTTACAATGTTGTGTTAGTTTCAGGTATATAGCAAAGCAATTCAATCATACATACATACATATATATTCTTTCAGATTCTTTTCCTTTATAAGTTATCACAAAATATTGAATGCATTCCCTGTGCTATACAGTAGCTCCTTTTTGGTTATCTATTTTATATATAGTATAATGTGTATATGTTAAACATCCCAACCTCCTAATTTATCCTAATGTTTCTGATATTTTTTACTTCTAGTTTATCTCCAAGAATTAAACCACTTGACTCTAATTTGTTCCTTTAATCTTGAGAAATAAAGGTAAACTTTTAATTCATAGCAAAGAGAAATAAATCTTGATTATTACTGAATCTATACAAGAATGAATCTGAATCTTAGTTTTGTGTGATAGTTTATAATTTTGAATGTTTATAGAAATATTCTAATTTGAAAGAAGTTTGAATGTTTTGTTGGAATCAAGTACTGTTGCTTACTGTAGAAAACAAAATCAGGATTTGTGTTATCTGGATGTGGGTGGTCCTGAAAAGATCTTAGTCTTAGTCCTGTTCAAAGTCCAAGTCTTCCAATAGCATCCGTTCCGTGATCACTAGTTGGATGGTCATAGTAAGATATTCGCTTTGGTCCAGTTCCATTGCTAAATCAGAATTCCTTCACTGCCTTTGTTTTTGAAACTTTTGAAAGGGTGGTGGTCTTTTTCTCTGATTGGTATTAACACATTTTTTTCCAATGGCATTTTCTCTGAGAAATCAGTTGGAATGGTCACGGGAAGGCACTAGTGTGTGTTCTAATACTTCATCAGTATAATCTAAATCTTCCAAATTCCTTTCATCATGAGAATAGTGCTGGTGGAAAAGTTTTTGCCTTTGAAAATCACCTTTACTGAGGTAATGAAAACCTTGGACATAGCAGAAATTGACAGAACACTATAAATCAACTATAATAATAATAAGAAAGAAAGAAAACCTTGAACAGGTAACTGGTTCAGAAAGTCACCATGAGGTGAGCACTGATGACAGTTATATTTGAAAAAATAATGATAACAACACTTGAACAGTTATATGTGGAAGAAAACAACTGGATATATGTGCAACAGTTCAGTAATGGCTGTAAACGGCCTTGAAATGTAGATAGATTTTGGAACAGAGATAGAAAAAAATTCCAAGTTTATGGAACAGTTTGAGGCACAAATCAAGAATAAGCATTGAATGTTCGTAAGGTAGTGGAGAGATATACCTCACTAGAGGCAATGGTATATTTCAAGGGACTGAGAATAGCAAGATGAGAAGGGCCCTTGAAAGACAGGAAGAGATGTTTAGATGTTATACATGAATACCAGGGGGGAAGGCAGAGAGAGCTGAAGAGACTTTTTAAGGAAGGAACTGGAATTAGCACAAAAATTGTGCCCAAGGACAACTAATTCAGAGAAGAATGAAAAAGACTAGCTGTTCAATAATCGGGTAGAAGACCTGGAGAATATGAGGCATATTTCAGAAGAAAAAATTCTATAGGCTTTAGTCCTTGATCTGATGTAGGGTACTAGGAAGACAGGACTCAAGGGATTTGAACCTAACAGGCTGAATAGTGATGCTTTCAGAAGAAACAGAGAAGGTGGAGAGATTGCTAATTCATATTTTGGGGAGGGAGTGGTGTGGAAGTAAAGAAATGATGTAATTTAGTTTCATGTATGTTGAAATATGACATGACAGTAATGTATTTAAGACACAATGTCAATCAGGGCAGAAATGACACATGACATCTTTAATGGCACCAATCCAACATAACAGCAAGGCTCAAAAGTTATTTTTCTCTAGAACAAGGTTTTAAAACTCTTGCTCTCCAAAGTCCTACTGTCTCTAAGATTGAGGATGAGGAGGGGAGGACTGGAGAATGATGATGAGGTCTCACAGATCCTTAATCTTTTGCCTCAACAAACACGACTTCCTATTTGTCTGTTTTATACAATGGGCTTCGGACTGAAACTTAATTGAAAGGATTTTGCTGATAAAAAACGTTCAAAAAACACTATTGTAGAGCAATACCCATATCACATTTTTATTTTTTAATCTTTTTTCTCTTTTGCTTTCTTTTCCATCTTAGTGCTATCTTTCCCTCTTTTGTTTTCTTGATCCATTTTTGCTTTCCTTTCTACTCAACATTTCCTTTTTTCAAATTATTTTGTTCTCTTAAAAGAATAAAATTGTTTTTCTCTCTGCACAATCCATGATTTTAGGAAAAAGATAACTATATGACAAAGGGAAGGATTAAGAAGATTTTTTGTCCATAAGAGATTCTGAAATTTATGTTAAAATATCCAAGAGAATATCTCAATTCACTTTTCACATTAAATATTTTAAAAAATCTGTTATATTTCAAGACCCATCCATGATAATACATTTGTAAATTTACCTTAACTTCATAATATCTTGTAGTGTATGTTAAATCAAAATTAAGCCAAGTTCCACATTGAGTGCTTTTATTGCACTAATCAAGTCTTTCGGTATAAACTTGTGGTTTGGAGTAAGTCTCTGATTAACTGCCTTTAATAAAAAATGAGCAATAAGAATACAAAATACAGATAAAATGTACATATTTAACATAAAAGAAAAAAAATAAGGCAAAAAGAATTGGTGAAAACTTTCATAGCTTTAAGAACAATGACAAAGCTTTTAGCTAATAGGAACTGTGAAAAGAGCCTAAACATTTTTACATCCTTTGATTCAGTGATTTTACATCTAGCAAATTATTGTAAGACAGTTTTCAGATATGGGGGGGCAGGGACTGGGTATAAGAACACTCACTGTACCATTATTTAGAATACTAGGAGTTCCCGTCGTGGCGCAGTGGTTAACGAATCCGACTAGGAACCATGAGGTTGCGGGTTTGGTTTCTGCCCTTGCTCAGTGGGTTGACGATCCAGCATTGCTGTTGAGCTGTGGTGTAGGTTGCAGACTCGGCTCAGATCCAGCATTGCTGTGGCTCTGGCGCAGGCCTGTGGCTGCAGCTCAGATTCGGCCCCTAGCCTGGGAACCTCCATGTGCCACGGGAGTGGCCCAAGAAGTAGCAAAAAAGACAAAAAAAAAAAAAAAGCAATTCTGAATCCTATTCTCTCACAAGAATCTGATATGCTGGTGTTTTATATCATTTGTCAAGAGATGACAACTGCTAAAGCACAGCAATGAGGACCAAAACAGGCTTCAAAAAACAGCTGTTTATGACTCACAGACATGGAGAACAGACTTGCAATTGCCAAGGGGGAGAGGGAAGGAATGGGATGGACTGAGAGTTAGGGGTTAACAGATGCAAACTATTACGTTTAGAATGGATAGACAATAAGGTCCTACTATTGTTGCAGAAACCGCAAAAACCGTGACAATGGAAGGAGACAAACAGCACTCGGAGATATGGAAAAGCAAGGTTTATTCAGCACCAGTGCGGGCTCAGAGGAGTCACCTCCAGAGTCTGAGCACCAGGTCTTTGTTCTCAGTAACTTTTATACACTACAAGGTCTTGATTCTCCCATGTAAGCATCCCGGACCTCCCCCCATCCCCAAGCAGACAGTGTTCCTCCCTAAGAAACTGAGCAAGCAAGGTTACAGAAGCGGAACTGATAAGCAATGTTGGGTACCTGATTAGCAGGGCTGCTGGCTTGGACATAGGGCACACAGTTGTTACATTATTACAAGAAGGGTGGTATAGTGATGAGCATAGCTGGAAAGGCTTGCAGCTGCTTTCTCAGCCAAGGGGGGTTGTTCTTTAGTTAAAACTCTATTTCACTATAGCACAGGGAACTATATCCAATCTCCCAGGATAGACCATGATGGAAAATAATATATCAAAAAAGAATGTGTGTATATATATTATACACACACACACACACACACACACATATATGAATGAGTAACTTTGCTGTACAGCTCACTGTAAATCAACTATAAAAAATTAAAAAACAGCTGTTTGTGATTCAGAATTAAATAATCACTGTGTGTGGAATGTTTTTAAAAGTGTAATTTTAGAGTTGTTCTTAACAGTTTCAACTAGCTTCATTAGAAAATAGGAAATACAGAGAGAATAAGTTTTGTAAGGCAAAGTTGGTTTTGAATTCCACACATTCTGCATGTTTTGGACACTAGGTTAAAGAGGCCATAGACAATCTGGACCATGGCTAAAGCATCTGGGCTAAGGATAGATTTGGGAACAATTATCCTACAGATGGTAGTTGAAGCTATGATACTGCCCAAGAGAACAATATGAAATGAAAAGAGAAAAGGATCACGGAGAAAACTCTAAAGAGCAACAATTAGGGCAGAAGAGGAAGAGTTTTGGTTTGTGTTTTGTTCTTTGCTTTGTTTAGATTAACTTGACCATGTTTATATGCCAAAGAACTATAAAATTCCAGAAAAAGAGATTAGGGGAAGCCCCCGGGAGAATTGGTACAGAAAATTTTAAGTAGTGTAAGAGATGGGAGAAGAAGAGTAGAAACTTATGTTAGAGAACCTTAGGAAGGCAAGTTCAAGACAGCAAAGTGGTCTACAGAGCAAAGTGCACTTAAGAGGTCTAAGACCAGCCTTAGCAATTAGCCAGTCTCTGGTGGCATAATAGGCGATAGAAGCCAAAATATTATAGGTGGAGGAGTTAAATAGGTTGCTGAGGATGGGGAAAGCTTACATTTTCTGTAAGTCTGGCTGTAAAGGAGAGGAAATGATAAAATGAAAAGACACCTGACACTTAGCCTCAGTTCTGGAGAGGTGGGGGCGGGTAGTGATAAACTGGAGCACCGGACAACTGGAGAGGCTTTCTCTTCATAGCAAAGACAGCTGCAAATCACTACTGACTACAGATTTTTATGTGAAGTCTCCTGGCCTTTAAATAACAGCAACTTAAAAAAAGAACTGAATCAAAACACTGGCAGGTGAGATTTGACCCACTAGTCTGAAACATCTGCTGGATATCTATGTTGCTCTTCTCCCTTAAACACATAAATTTCTCTTTAAACTTAAATATATTTAGGGTTGATTACCCCTGTAAACTAAAAACTGTCTACTATTAAAGCTCAAATCCTACACTGCTTCTCCTGAGCCTGTGCATTCTTTGGGTCTCTCCACACTCTGGTATAGTTACATCTTATTAAATATGTACATGTATTTTTATAAACATGGACCAATGCATAATAATAACTCCAGATGCTAAGTGAACTTAACACCAAAGACTACTGATTATTTGCACATGCACACTCTATAACGCTGCTATTTAAGGGAAGTATTTCTAGACTTTCATCTTTCTCCACTATCACTTGTTCCTAAATTTCTATATTAGAACAGCCCCGTGGAATGCTCTACATATGGGGAAAGTTGCAAAAATTCATGATGGTCTGATACCCACCTGTTGGGGATAGTGTTCTTCACCATGATGGGAGAGGAGAGGGGCCCTTACGACCCCCGGCCATACCGCTCTCAGGTCTTTTACAGAACGGGCCCCCGGTGAAGGGGCGGCTAGTGGGGCACATACACAGGCAGTGATCAAAGCCCGTGGCTCCCGTGAGGCGCACTAAGAGGGTACCACGGCAAGAGTGACACGACGCCGAAGCCTCAATTCGAGCCACAAGCGCAGGCCGTCCGGGGAGCAGTCATAGCGCTCAGAAGATTCGCGAAGAAACGCTCCACGCTCCCTCGCCACCGGGGCTCACTGAGAGCCCGCACAGCGCATGCTCCTGGACCACCTTGCCTTGAAGCTCCGAGAAGCGAGCGCGAGGCGGACGGCAGGCGTGAGGGCGCATGTCAGGAGCGGTGCGGGCGGTTGGTGACCTCTCAGAGTCCGCGGCGGATCGTACGTCGTGCGTTCGTTGCCCAGAGCAAAAGTGCAGTGTCCATTCAGGTGAATGTCTTACTGCCCCTTAAAACCTCTCAACCCTTGCCTGTCAGGATCTCCACTCTCTTGTCTGGTTGGAGCCTTACTCTGTGAAGGAAGCCAGCTGGGTGCCCCGCAACCGGGGCCAGGCTCGCAGGGGCCCCTGGGACTTGTAGTTCCTAGAACCTGGCCCACCCATAAGCCATCCCCTTTGGGAGTTTAAATAGAGGACCACGCCATTGCACAGCATTTGGGGGCAGTGCTTGATTTGCTTCGAATCCAGGTCCAAATTATTTCCTGAGGTACTACCGTGTGTTAACACTGTGCTAGGATTGGCGGATGGTAGATGAAATCATGCCCCAGCCCTCGCCCTCACTTTACGGTAAGCAGAAAGTGAGCCTGCAACGTAGAATATAATGAACAGAAATTACATGTTATTAGTGCTAGTGGAGAGTAGCAAAGGACCAGAGTCAGAAAAAAACTTCCAGGAAGATGAGGGTTTTGAATCAGGCTTTGAAACGTGGAATGCTCTAGATTAGGGGAAATTTGCAAAAATCAAAGGATGGAAGTGGCAGAGAATATAAAGAAAAATTTGATCTGGTATAGTTGAAGGTTTATTTTGGAGAGTGGCAAGTAGGGCTTAGGTGGGGAAGTAGGCACAAGGGTCTTTTGGCCTCACAGAAGGTGCTTCTGTTTTGAGTTTCTCTTCAGCAGAGACTAAATATAGGCACTGAGGTACATCTTCAGGTTTAAATAAAAGATAACATCACAGGACTTAATTGTGTCCAGTTTCTGGACCTCATGGCCCTTGTTAGTCTATGAATGAATACATTTTTATTAATCCTGTGATGAACTTGTGGGTAGCAAAATTACATTGCGTTGTGTGTTAGGTATAGTCTTTCAAAACGAACTACAGTTTTTATAATTTGTTTTGTCACTTATTTAGTTTTTATATATCAGAAGTCTCAAGGGAAATGGACTCAATATGTCTTGACCTCTGGAAGTGAGTGTGATGATTTCAGACTTAGTACTGAGAACAATGGATGATTTAGTTTTGATATCTTTCAAAGACATGTATGCAGTCACAGATCAGAAAGTCCTTTTTTGTCAGGCCATCAGTTCCTCGTTTTTCATTTTACAAAATAAAATCGTAGTTAACTGTAAGATACTATGTTTCAAACTGGATTTTGTACTGAATTCAGTGCTGGCCTATGCCACAGCCACAGCAACTCAGGATCCAAATCGTGTCTGCCACCTGCACCACAGCTCACAGCAATGCTGGATCCTTAACCCACTGAGCGAGGCCAGGGATTGAACCTGCGATCTCATGGGTAAAAGTTGGGTTCATTACTGCTAAGCCACCATAGGAACTCCCACAGTTTAGTATTTTTAATCATCTTTTGGACCTCTCACCCTGATGCCCTGTAGAGAGCTATAAGCAGCCTCTGAAAACTGAACTCATTAATCCCTTCCCCAACTATCTTCCTATTTTGACAGTATTCAAAATGATACTACCTCTCGGTTACTCAAGCCAAAAACCTGAGGGTCTTTTATTCCTCCTCCACTTTGTCCTGCATATCTAATTGCTCACCAAATCCTGTGAATTCTGCCTTTTAAGTGAATCTTTCCCCACCTTACATTCCTACTTCCATTTTTGGATTCAGATCTCCAGCATCTCTCATGAGAACCATTATAATGGCCTCTTAGCCAGTCTTCCTGCCTCTACAGAATAGCTCCATGTTTAATCAGATTTTTTTCTTGCTGTGAAGTTTTATAGTTTTTATGAGGGGTTGCCACATATTTTCACCGAAGTTATTCCTAGGTATTTTGAAAAATCAATTATGAAAATGATTTTTTCTATTAGCATTAGGAAAGCTATTAACTTTGTCAGATATTCTCCAGTATTCTGTGACTTACCAACTTTCTCATTAAATCTAAAGTTTTCTGATTGAGTGTTTGGAGTTTTTGTGTATAAAACCTACCCTCTACAAACAATGATAATTTTGTTTTCTCCCTGCCAGTAGTGTTACCTCTTACTCTTTTACATATCTTATGCACTAACTAGAATTTCTATTTATTAATAAGATGATCGACTACTAAATACTAAAGGCAATAGCATGTTTCTTTGTTTAGTTTTTGGTTAAATTAAAAAATTTGAATAGCATACTTTCAAGTATCAAAATAGTTGTTTTCTTTCAGTACTATGTCATTCTTAAGAATGTTTCTTATTTATTTAGAAAGTGGAAATGAAAGAGGCATCATGAAAAAGATTTCAAAGAGAAAAGAAGATATTTTTAGAAAAGTAAGGAATTATTGAGATTATATGGATTTTGATTATACTAAATAGTTCAATTATAAATGTAGGATACTCTTGAAAAAAAATGTGGTATCTTTGGTTCTATATACAAGTCATACAGTTCATATGTTTAAAAATAATGAAAATTTAGGGATGAATTATACCCTAGTCTGTCAATTATGTAACAAAGAGTATTAGAGGTGAGACATTTTTATATTTACTTATTTATTCCCTTATTTAAATATTAATTTTTTATCTGTTCTCTCAGCCAGCCAGCATTCCATTATCTGCTTGGTAAAAACAAAAAAACAAAAAACAAAAACCCAAACTTTTTCTTTTATTTTAAGTCAATAAGTGAAACATTTTTAGGACCGATTATCTATATGTTGCCTAGACTAACTCCAATTAAGATTCGTATTTTAGGAGTTCCTGTCATGGCACAGTGGTTAACGAATCCGACTAGGAACCATGAGGTTGCAGGTTCGGTCCCTGCCCTTGCTCAGTGGGTTAACGATCCGGCGTTGCCGTGAGCTGTGGTGTAGGTTGCAGATGCGGCTCGGATCCCGTGTTGCTGTGACTCTGGCGTAGGCCAGGGGCTACAGCTCCGATTGGACCCCTAGCCTGGGAACCTCCCCATGCCGCGGGAGCGGCCCAAGAAATACCAAAAAGACAAAAAAAAAAAAAAAAGATTCGTATTTTATTGCTGCCTTCTACACAGAAATGGGAAGCTACGAAAAGTGTATCCAGGATGCTGAATGAAATTATTGTGAACCAAAGGAGACTTCTATCAATCACTTACTGGGGTTGATGTTCCATCACACCTTCAAGGGTTGCTGTCCCCTTGGTCAAGAGTAAAATTAGGTATTTTTAATTTTGTCGAGGCAGATACTGAAGGTTTAGTAAGAACAGAACATCTGGGAATTTGGGACTCGCAGATGCAAATTATTATATATATAGGATGAATAAACAACGAGGTTCTATTGTATAGCACAGGAACTATATGCAGTATCCCATGATAAACCATAATGGAAAAGAATATGAAAAATTATATATATATCATATATGCTTATATATACTTATTAATATATATATGAATGAATCACTTTGCTGTACAGCAGAAAATAACACATTATAAATAAGCTATATTTCATTAAGATAATAAAAAAAAGAACAGAACATTTAGTTCACATTGACCTTATTCAGTAGTTCTTAAGTGTGGTACAAGAGACCACTGGTGGATTTGGGAATTTTCAGAAACTCTCTAGACTAGGCTGTCATTGTGATCATGTCAGTGCCCTGCTTTTGCTTTTGACATGAATCTATGTGTTTTTAATGTGGTTGGAAATCTGATGTGTGTCTGCTTGCCCTTCCCACTGCAACTGCACATTAGTTTGGTTTAGCATGTATAGTTGTTATTTGAGGCATCTTTTGTGTTCTTTTAAACTTAAAGTGAAAAAAAACTTATCCATATTGTCTATGAAAGAGTTTACCATAACTAGTATGGTTGAATTTTAGAATATTGAGGTTTAAAAAGTGGTAAAAGAGGAGTTCCTGTCATGGCTCAGTGGTTAACGAATCCGACTAGGAACCATGAGGTTGGGGGTTCGATCCCTGGCCTCGCTCAGTGGGTTAAGGATCTGGCATTGCCGTGAGCTGTGATGTAGGTTGCAGATGCGGCATGGATCCTGCATTGTTGTGGCTCTGGCGTAGGCTGGAGGCTACAACTTTGATTAGACCCCTAGCCTGGGAACCTCCATATGCCACGGGAGTGGCCCAAGAAATGGCAAAAAGACAAAAAAAAAAGTGGTAAAAGAAATACTTGTTTTAAGATATTGAGTTTTTTTATCATTTACTTATATATATATTTTTTCTAATGTACAGCATGGTGACCCAGTTACACTTACATGTATACATTCTTTTTTCTCACATTACGATACTGAGTTTTTGATAATGGTAGGACATTTCAATTAGAAATACCAGTCGACAACTAGAAATATGGGATTCAGGAGTGCAGTCAAGGTTGGAGAAAGATTTGGGAAGCCATGGGAATCTATGCACTCTCCAAAGCCTTGGAATGTGCCCACATTTAAGCTATGAGAAGTGTGACCAATGAGGGATACAGGGACCAAGTGGCCAGAGAGGCGGAAGGGTAAAGAACAAGGACTTTGAAAGTTTTTAGAAAGTTATCAGATGCTACAGAGTACTTGAGCAATAGCTAACCTTGATGTAGTGTTGACTTTCAAAGTATTTTCATAGGCTTGATCTCATTTGACCCTTCTAAAAGGTATATGAAGGCACTATATGAACACTAAGAACTAATGACTGAATTTTATCATTAAAAGTTTCTTTTTGATATTACAGAGAGCAATTTCCTAGTTTAGAAGTCTGCCATAGGAGTTCCCATCAAGGCTCAGGGGAAAAGAATCTGACTAGTATTGATGAGGATGCAGGTTAGATCCCTGGCCTTGCTCAGTGGGTTGAGGATCCGGCGTTGTCGTGAGCTGTGGTATAGGTCGCAGACGCGGCTCGGATGTGCGATGAAAAAAAAAAAAAAAAAGTCTGCCATGTATAAAGAGCTAATACCCATTTGATAAAAGGATGAAATTTAAGAAAAAGGGCAAAGGATATGAATTGGCATTTTATTTTATTTTACTTTACTTTATTTATTTTTTTTGTCTTTTTAGGGCTGCACCTGTGGCATATGGAGATTCCCAGCATAGGGGTGGAATCAGAGCTACAGCTGCTGGCTTATGCCACAGCCACAGCAACACCAGATCCAAGCCTCATCTGTGACCTACACTCAGTGCAGCTCATCGCAACACCGGATCCTTAACCCACTGAGTGAGGGCAGAGATTAAACCCGCATCCTCTTAGATACTAACTAGTTGGATTTGTTTCTGCTGTGCCACAACAGGAACTCCAAAAATGAGGTGACTTTAGAAGGGCTGATGAACATATGAAATGCCAAAACAAAAAGAGCAAGGTAACCCTTCCCCCACTTTTTTTTTTTTTTTTGCAGATTTTGGAAGATGCAGATAACATTGCTGTAGAAGAAAATATAGACAAGCATCTTCAAAAAGGTTTGCAATAAGTATACCACAGTTCTGATAACTGTTGTACTTTATTTTCCAAAGATATAAATGACTAATCCTATCCCAGGGTTTCATTTGGGAAATTTCTTAATGGGATGAATTCAAACAGAAACTAACCTTCCTATGTATTACAAGTGGGCATAAGGAAATACATGCTAAAGTCAATGCAAGTAATAAAACTAAGTTTTGTTTTCTCTCTCTCTCTCTCTGCAAACGTGGCGAATTCACTAGTTCTTGAGACTGTGTTAGGCCATAACAATACATAGATACAGAACCTGCTACAGAAAGCTCCAGATCTCAGGGAGAAAAATATGTAAATAATGGTTGACCCATGTTTCATTCATCCAGCAAGTATTTATTAAACACCTACTCTGTGCTGTCTGTCATTTTAAATTCTGGGAATCAAGTATAAACAAACCAGCTAATAATTTTTATACCATGGAATACTGTAGCTAAGAATGAAGATTCTCATGACCTGTACTGATTTAGCTGTATGTTTGCCCTTTATTTCTGACATTTTGTATTTAACCTTTAACTACTCAAGGGCAGGGAGAAGAAAAATGCAAGGCAAAATGACCCCTAGGGCCCCCATTGTCTACTCTACCTAGGACTATATAACCCCTGACTTTCTCAGCCTATGTGGTAGATCAGCTGGTAGATGAGCAGAAAATAACATGGACTTGGAGTGCATTCAACAGCTGGAGCCTTCTTTATGCCCAACAAGGCTATTTCATTTCCTCTAAGATCTGGCAGAGATGGGGATTGGAAGTATTATACTGACTTTACAAAACTGACTTAAGTAGTTAAAATGGTGCTTGGAGACTTACTTCTCCTTTTTTTCAGATTCCTTCCTCTTCAGTTTAATCAAGTTGAAGTAACCTGGCTTTGATAGTTGTATATTTTGTAGACTGTAGAGCAGTTTACATAGAATATTACTGTTCTCATGGATTTTTTTTTCCCTAAAAGGAAAAAGGTGAAGGTTTGCTTATTTAAGCCTTTTTTTTTTTTTTTTTAAGGGGCACACCCTCGACATGGGTGTTCCCAGGCTAGGGGTCTAATCGGAGCTGTAGCTGCCGGCCTTGCCACAGCCACTGCACCCCAGCATCTGAGTTACATCATCGTAACTCATGGCAGTGATGGATCCTTAACCCCCTGAGCAAGGCTGGGGATTGAACACACGTGCCCATGGATACTAGTTGGATTCCTTACCACTGAGCCATGAGGGGAACTCAAAAGCCTTTTTTTTTTTTTTTTTTTGGCCTGACTACAAAATTCAGCCCTTATTACGCTTGAGCATTTGTCCCAGATGGAGAAGGGGGAAGTTCTAAGCTCTGTTTTCTACATTCTAGGCGCTCATGGGACAATGATGACTCAAGTCTTCGTAATTGTCCATAGTGATCCAAAGAAATGCATGCTGTTTAGCTATTTAATAAGAACTTTTAATGCTATTGCTGTTTAATTATATTGTAAGAAAGTGTCATAATCTTTGTATTATGTTGACTTCTTGATAGATTCAAATATAGAAGAAAATCAAAACATAATAGAAACTCTGAGAGGCAAAGTAAGAGAAAAGCTAAAAAGTGCCAAGGTAATGCTAAGTTTTTCTTGCCTATTTTCAAAGTTACTGTTTATCCAAAGTGTCATGATAAACTTTTCTTTGTCAAAAGAGCCACAATTCAATTTTAATATAGCTCCTTAAATCCAAAAAGTTTCAAGTTCTTTTCCATGCTTTTTGTTTCGAACCTAAAGCCAAGAAAAGTTAAGTAATTTGGTTATGGTCACTATATATTTCAAATCTCAGGAGAAAACATGTATATACTTTTTAAAAGAAAAATGTTAAAGAGTCTTTGTTTTTATCCATTTTGGGCAAAAGGCTTATGAGTGTGATTATATCTCTATCTCTGAAGATTAAATTTTCCATTCTGTTTATTTACATTGTGTTTCAGGTCAATCAAGGTGAAAAGTCTTCAACTCGGCTGCTCATTGATGACAAGATATATCAGTGGTCTCAGGTGAATAGCTTCTTAAAAAACTTTTTAAAACAGCTTTATTGAGGAGTACTTTGCATAGCAAAAATTCACCCGTTTTAAGCGTATGTTTCAATGCATTTTAGTAAACTTACAGAATTATGCAATCAACACGATAATACAATTTTAGACCATTTTTGTCACTCCAAAAAGATCTCTCACACAAGTTTCAATCACTCCCTATCTCTACTTGACATTTTTATCCTAAAAAATTATAAAAATATTATAGGTGATCCCCAGCTTACAGATTTTGTTCTAAAATGGAATGTGTAAACACATACTTGAAACTTGAAATGACAACTCATATTTGGGAGGAATTGTATTATTTAGGGTAAAGGCTAAGCAGCTTTAACAAAAAGATTCAAAGTAAAATGTCCTAAGATAGAAATTTTATTTCTCTCTGGTGTAATAGACAAATCGTCCAGGTTGCCAGGAGAGCTCTGCCATCTTCAGCACTTGGTTTCCATCTCTGAGTGCAGTGGCAAAGCTCCAGTGTCTTCATTTGCTGGCCAGAGGGAAGAGGAGGGAAGAATATAGCATTGCAGATTGGTCTCTTACAGGACAAGACCTGCAGTAGAACACATTATTTCTGCACCAAAATTTCATTCTTTTTGTGGTAAATAGTACTCCATTGTGTTTTTTGTGTGTGTATGTATAAATCTGCTCTGTCCATTCACCTACTGGTGGGCACTTAGGTTGTTTCCATATCTTGGCTATTGGATATAGTTTGAAGTAATTTATTGTTTTGTTTTTGTTTTTGTTTTTGTTTGTCTTTTTAGGACCATAATGCAGCATATAGACGTTCCCAGGCTAGGGGTTTAATCAGAGCTGTAGCTGCTGGCCTACGCCACAGCCACAGCAACGCTGGATCTGAGCTGCATCTGTGACCTACACCACAGCTCACGGCAATGCCTATCCTTAACCCACTGAACAAGGCCAGGGACTGAACCCCCAACCTCATGGTTCCTAGTCGGATTCGTTAACCACTGCGCCACGACGGGAACTCCTGATTTTTTTTTTTTGTCTTTTCAATTTATTGGTTTTTAATTGCAGTTACCAGAACCTTAAAAACAAAACAAAATATGAAAATAATTTATGAATCAGATTCAAAGTTAAATATAAATAGTCTCTCCTACTGGTCTTTGTTCTTAAATAATATAACAGTTACTATTACCATATTATAGAAAAGTATTTCTTTCCCTTAAAAGCAGAAAGTGTTCATTCCAACACTGACTACAGTTTACCATTGTTTAATCCACAGACTGAAGTCTCACTGGATAAAGGTCTTTCATTTTTCATTCAGAGTGATGAAGAAGACTCAGCTTTAGACCAGTCTGCAGAGCAGGTTGGATTTGTTCCCCTTCCTCCCTCATCCAAATTCTCAGGAAAAATAGGCATAGAATGAAAATATTTGATGGGAGATGAAATTTTTATTATTGAGCTGCCTTCTCTCTGAATTGAGACGCTGTTCGTAAATTAATGATTCCTAACATTTACTGAGTGCTTAGTGGATGCCCAGTGCTATACTGAATGTTTAACATGGATTGCATCATTCAGTCCTCATAATAACCTGTGAGACAGACTTTATTATCACCTGTCTTTCAGAGGTGAGGAAACTAGCACACAGGGTAAGAATTGATAGAGCTGAGAAGTATGGGCTGTCGGCTCCAAAGCCTGTGTTTTCTTTTGTTCTTCCTGTTCTTCTCTCCACATGCTCCGCATTATTTTCCATAATCTCTCTTACTCTTCATTGCGTCTCCATTCTTCATCCCTCCTAGTCGAATCTCAGACCCTTCTAATTTCTGTCATTTCTTCCTAGTTCCTCTCAAACTCCTTACCCTTGTAATTCTTTGCTGCCCTTTCCTCCAGTAACAATCTCTGTCTCTCTCCATCTCCTGACTTGTCAGTCTCATTGGTCTTCCCTCTCCTCCTGTTCCTCTGACCTTTCTCCAATTGCTCTCTGCCTTCAAATCTCTCCACAGTTTCCTTGAGCCCCCCTCCCTGTTCTCAGTGCGCTACCTAATACTTCTGACATCTCTCAATTATTTCCAGATCCTTCAGGGCCTCCTGAGTCCCTCTTGGAACCCCATTTGCCTTCCTACTTGCTTCTCAGTTCTCCCATTCCCCTTGCTTTGTATCCTGCTTCAGTCCTTTCATTCTTTTTTTTTTTTTTGCTATTATTGTTCCACAGAAAAGAGCCTTATCTTTTAAAAAGTGAACAAAATATATACATTATAAAAACTTAATGCACAAAGCATGAGGAAGAAAATAAAAATCATGTGAAATGCCACTGCTCTGAGATGAACCACCATTATCTTTTTTCTTACCTTTCTCCATGCGTTTACCCATATAAGCACACACAGGCTTTTATATAGTATAGCAATTCCATTGTTCCAATTGCTCAGCCAAACCTTGGTGTCTTCCTTGGATCCTCTTTTACTCACATGCCTCGTATCCAGTTTGTCACAAATCCTATTGGTTCTACCTTTAAAGTATTCCAGAATCCGACCCATTTTTCACCACCTCCTCTGACACAACCCTAGTCTAAGCCACTGTAACCTCTCATCCGGATCATCACCATAGTCTCCCTCTAGTTTTACTGTTACCCCAACCGTCTTATTTGCTGTGCCATGCAGTGGTCAGAGTGATGGTATTAGAATCTAAGACAGACCCTTCTCTTAACACCTTCTGATGGTTTCCCATCTTACTCAGAATAAAAGCCAAAGTCCTTATTGGGGCTTCCAAGGCCGACATGACCTGGTCCCCTTGGAACCTCTATGACTTCCTTTATCACTACTTTTCCCTTCTCCCACCCAACTCCAGTGACATTGGCTTCTTTCCTGTTCCTGCCTCAGGGGCTTTGTGCCTTTTAACTGTCTAGAAAACTCTGCTCTTATCCTTATGCTTTCTCCCTCATTACCTTTGGGTCTCTGTTCAAATGACGCATAATTAAAAATACTGTGCCTGACAACCCTATTTAAAAGAGTACATCCCCCACCTCCAATCCCAGTATACTCAGCTGCTTATCTTGCATCATTTTTTTTATGATGCTCAAAATCACCACCTCTCATGTATTTCTCTTTATTTTCTTCCTTGAATGTGTTTGACACTCTATATTTGAGTGAATATTGAGTAAATGAGTATCAAACATGCACTTGCTCTACTAAGTCACCTGATATCCCAGAATCCCATGATGTTGGTCGAGGAATGGACTTTTCTGGGAAAACAAGAAGAGGTCCACCCAGTAGAGTGCACCAGGGTGATTGTGGCTGCTTTTTCTTCTCCTAGGGAAGACAAGAGAGGAATTAGATCAGTGGGGTAAGGAGGCTGTTTGGACATGAGGAAGTCCAGATTTGGATGTGGGTTGTTTAGAGGAGTTGTTATGAGAAACCATCTGCCCTATACCTGGTGACTTTGGGGCCCATGGGAAACTTCATCATCACAGGGAGGAAAACAGAGAAAGCTACTGTTTTGTGGGAAGCTGAGTTTGACTGTGGCTTCCTCCTGCTGGGAGAAAGGAGAGAATCTCCCTCTCTCTCTCTTAACCACATCATACTCATATTCATCTAGACCCACATGGAAAATTAGATGAATGCCTTCTGACCTCATGCTCCCTGTTACGCAGCGGCTAACAGCACAGACACTGCTCTGCTGTGAGCTGCACAGTGAAGACCAGAAAGGTGATTATGTTGGTTGAGGTAATAGCTTGTCTAATGCTAAACATAGGCAGATTTGGTAGGGTAGGATTCATAAAGGACACCTTCATGATCATAAATAAAAGGCTGGGATCCAGAGTTCCTGGTGGCTCAGCAGGTTAAGTAACCAACATTGTCACTGCTATGGCTTGGGTCACAGCTGTGGCAGGGGTTCGATCCCTGGTCTAGGAACTTCTGCATGTGGTAGGCCCAGCCAAAACAAGGAATAAAATCTTGCCGTGTGTGACAACACAGATAGCCCTTAAGGGCATTATGTTAAGTGAAAGACAGAGACAGAGAAAGACAAATACCATATAATCTCACTTATATGTGAAAATTTTTAAAAGTGAAACAAAAAATCAAGTTCATAGGTCCAGAGGCAAGATAGGGAGTGGGGGGCAGTGGACAAAATGGGTGAAGGGGTCAAAAGGCACAAACTTCCAGTTTCAAAATAAGTCGTGAGGATATAATGTATCTCATTCGTGAATGGAATCGTCAAAGAGATCTCCTATGTGAAGAGCCCCCAAGTCTTGCTCCTAAGTGTCAGTGTCATACCTTGTTTAACTTCTGGAAAAGATACCACAAAGATTTCTGAATATAAAATGATTTTACAGCAGGGATATAGGGACGGTATGATATGATGATTTGATACGAACCTAGGTGATGTTTAACCGTGTTACTCAATTTTGTCAGAGGTGATCAAGGCTACGTAAGGTTATCTATTCAAAGGAATCCTATGATTAATTCTTTTTATTTAATTATTTACCCCTAAATGTATGTTTTTGAAAGTTAAAGATTTGCATGACTCACATACTCTGTCTTCTTTCTTTCAATGTGTGTAGATTTTTAAGCCAGACAACTAAAGTCATCCAAAATAAATTGGTGATTTTTTTTTTTTTTTCGTGAAGAGACTCATATAAAACTTCTGAGGGAGTGCCCATCTTGGTGAAGTGGAAACGAATCCGGCTGGGAACCATGAGGTTGCGGGTTCAATCCCTGGCCTCGTTCAGTGGATTGAGGATCTGGCATTGCCGTGAGCTGTAGTGTAGGTTGCAGACACGGCTTGGATCTGGCGTTGTTGTGGCTGTGGTGTAGGCTAGTGGCTACAGCTCCAATTAGACCCCTAGCCGGGAACCTCCATGTGCCATGGGTGCGGCCCTAAAAATGACAAAAATAAATAAATAAAATTTCTGATATGACATAAAAGTATGCATTTTATTTTTAGTAATGTATCTGTTTCAATGCCTGTATTCAGATTGTAACTTTTATATATCATATTTCATAAATTTTCTATAATCAATCACCCTGCCATAGATTTTCATGTTGTATCTTTACTTTTCTTTCTTTGTTTCTTAAATATAATCCAGAAGACAACATGACTGCTCCACGTCCTCTTAGGTAGTCTAGCTTTTTAAATGGTGAAAAAAATGGGGCTGACAACCACATGGCTTAATGTCTCTAGACTTTGCCCCACACTATGAATTCTTAGCATCATAGTCCAGTATCTCAGGAAATTTTCTGTGTGAGAGGAAGGACTTGAACTGTAGTTCTTTTTCAGTAGTCTTTCATCAAGACTTGCAATGAAGGGCTACAGAAAATTTATATTTTATAATATTAAGCCTTAAGTGAGTTCCTTTATGTTCAGTGAATGTTCATTGTAACGCAGTTCTAACCTGAACTTGTGGCATAGATCAGAAAGACTTCACAGCTAAGTTCCAGTACATTTCATTTATCTGCATATTAATCATTGGGGACAAGGATATATACTTATTTTTCTTTTTGGTATTCCACAGACATCAGTAAATGGTAGTTACCACAAACATTCTTCACTTGATGATAATTTACAAAACTTTGTTGAGGGCCAAGATGAAGATTTTATGAAGGAAGTCATTTTCCCAGATTTAGTTGAAATAAAGGCTGCTGATTATGAAGATGATCAGGAACAAATTAAAAGACAACAGGCAAATATTTTTGTTCCAAGTAGTTCTCCAGGTAAAGTTATTTTACAAAAAAAAAAAATCATCATTAATTAATCGTATTATAGGATAGCAGTTTCTCTGTATGCTGGGTAGATTTTTAAAAAGTATTCATCTAAAATTATAGAAAGTTTTCTATGTTTGTTTTCCATGCTTTCTCTGAGTTTAGGGGAATTGTTTAAAGAAGCTCATTTACTCTCTGTGTGTGTGTGTGTGTGTGTGTTTAGACTTTCTGCTAGACTTTAGTGGTAGCCTGTATGACAGTTCTTTGCCTTTTGCTTCTTGTTCAGTCAATACCAGTTTAATACTTTGGACTTTAAAGTAATATCTAGGTTTTGTTATTAAGTGAACACCCAGCTTAAACTGCCAAAAGATGTGATGCCACGCATTTTAGAAGAAGAAGGAATCTATGTGCAGAAAAAGCCAAGAATATATAAAAAGACCTGCAACAAAATGGAAAATCGCCTGCTTAAACTAGAAGAGGCAAGTCCACTAGCTAACAAGCTAAACCACTCACTGATAGTGTGTGGCATTTGTTTTCAGTGAAATATTTAATTACTATGTTATTAAATATTTTTGATAGGGAAAGTGTTGGTTTGAAGAAAGTGGAGAAATAATGTCATTACCTTCACCTATTAGACAGTCATGGAATTTCAGACTAAACAAAAACAAGGAAGCTTTAAATCCAGCATTGAAGACCATGTACAAGAAGGTAACCAACAATAGTTTATTTGTGATTATGGTTAGAGTTCTCGTAATATCAATTATAACTTTATACTTATTTTCTGTGGTGTTAATTTACCCTTTGAAGATACAAGTAAGCCTAGTAAAGGCAAAACTATGATGAAATATTAAGTAACCATTAAAATTATGTCTTCAAGGAAAATTTAATGATATGGGGAAATGCTCAAAATAAAATGCCAGCTGAAAACATAATGCAAAATTTCATATGATTCTAATTTTATAAAAATAGGTAATGAATGAAGAAGTACATATCTATATATAGAGATAGATAAAAGGATTGGAAAATATATCATAGTTAATAATTATCTCTAGATAGTAGGACTTAGGATTACTTTTTTTGTCTCTGTGGTCTTTTTAGGGCCTCACCCGTGGCATTTGGAGGTTCCCAGGCTAAGGGTCGAAATGGAGCTGCAGCTGCCAGCCTACGCCAGAGCCACAGCAACGCCAGATCCAAACTGCATCTGCAACCTACACCATAGCTCACAGCAATGCCAGTTCCTTAACCCACTGAGCGAGGCCAGGGATCAAACCCGCATCCTCATGGATACTAGTTGGGTTCGTTAACCACTGAGCCATGACGGGAACTCCACTTTTATTTTCTTTTTTATACTCTTATTTTCTAAATTTCAAAAGTGAATATATATTATACTTATAATCAAAGAAAGAAATTTTATATGTATTCAAAAAGATACTATGAAAATTAGCAGTCCATTAACCTGATGAAAATAAATATCTAGAGAGAAACAGTTATATTAAAAATTTGGCTTGAAAAAAATTTAAGAATTATATACAGATATTTAATTGTTCACTTGCTTTAATCATTCCATATATAGAAAATATGGCTGTAGGTAGATACAAAGTGGAAATAGTATTTCCTAAAAATACAGTTGACCCTTGAACAATATGGCAGTGAGGGCACCAACCTCTGTGCAGCTAAAAATCGCTACTATATATGGAGTGGATGGTCAATGGGGACCTGCTATATAGCACAGGGTATTCTGCCCAATATTCTGTAATAACTATATGTGAAAAAAAAAGGATATGTGTATGTTATACCTGAATCACTTTGTTGTACAGCAGAAATTATCGCAACATTGTAAATCAACTATAACTCAATAAAACTTAAAAAAAATTGCATACTGCTCTCCCTGTCTCCAAAATAAAGAAATTGACAAAATGACTCACCCAAGGGCAGGAAGCTGAGACAATTTGGATGGAATCAGTGTTCAAATCTTATATTCCATACACCGTGATCTCTAGTTGAACACCAACTTTCCCCCTCACACTTAATTAATTTAAAGATCTGTAAAATGAAAATACAGATGCTATATTTATTGAATAAATTTGTGTATAAATGGACAAGCTCAGTTCAAACGCATGTTGTTCAAGGGTCAGCTTTGTACTTATAGGACTTTGTTCTTTATTCCCTGTTTCTTTAAACCTGTGAATTACTTCCATTCTTCTAGTAATAACACACCTTCTATAATACTTTTTCTTTACAATTGCCTTTCAGTATTTCTTGCATATTCCAGTAGCTGCAACATTTTAACAGCGAGGACACTTAGTTCCTTATAAAACTGATACTTCTCAGCCTACAGAAGAAATGAGGTTTTTCCCTAAGGTGAAAAGATTTATACTTTTAGAGGTCTCCTTACCTTTCTGTAGCATGTGAGGAGGATCTTCTTTTTCTACGATATATATTGTCTTTTTTCTCCACAGTTTCTATTTCTTTCCTATAGAATCTAGAAAAATTTTTAAAATCTTCTTTATGTTGTAATATATTTTTTATACTTCATACCACTTATAAATTTCTTTCAGGATCTTCTAAAAAACATACCAAAACCTTTTGCTAAGAATCTCCTTTTACCATTTTACCATATGAAATGCATTTAAGCTTTAATTGACTATCCTACTTGTAAAATTAAGGACATGTACAAAGATTTTTTTTTTGTCATGAATGAGTGTCGATATTTATCAAATACTTTTTCTAAGCCTATTAAATGTTGTAATGGTACATTCTTCTTTACTTTTAATGTGGTGAATTACACTGGTTTTCAGCTATTTCTGAAACAAATCCCATTTGTGATGCGTTTTCTTTTTATACATTACTGGATTCAATTTGCTAATATTTTGGTTAGGATTTTTGCCCTATATGTTCCTGAAGTAAATTTGTCTTTAAATTTTCTTCCTTGTAATGTTCTTGTCAGATTTTCAAGGTTACACTGGCTTAAACAAAATTTGGGGAGTGTTCCCTCTTTTTCTTTTCTCCAGAAGGATTGTATAATATTGGTATTACTTCTTCTTAAAATGTTTTGGAAGGTCTCACTGATGAATCCATCTTGGCATGGAAATTTATTTGTGGGAATGTTTTTATTATGGACATATTTCTTCAAAGATAAAAGACTGCCCAGTTGAAAGATATCCCATGTTTGTGGGTTGGAAGACTTAATACCGTTAAAATGTCCATACTACCCCAATCAGTCTACACATTCAGTGCAATCCCCACCAAAATCCTAATGGTACTTTTCACAGGAATGGAAAAACAGTCCTCAAATTCATATAGAACGACTAAGGGTCCTGAATAGCCAAAACAACAATAACAACAAAAACAAAATAAAACAAAAAAACTCCACAACCAATCTGGATAGAGAAGAGCAAAACTGGAAGGGTGGCATCATTATCATGGCAGAATAAGAATTTTCTACTGTTTTTCTCTCCAAAGAGCAGTGATGTTGACAATTACCCATAGATAAGAGTGCCATTATAGGAGTCTAGGAGTCCATTGGAGAGGTTCCATCACACCATTGAAGTGAAAAAAAAAAAAAACCTGCATATTTTTTGCTAGGTCTAGAATTCTAGACCAAACTAGGCTGTTATTTTGCTTTTAGCACTTTAAAGATAGCTTTTAATGTATTTCTGAATCTCCTTATTTCTATTGAAAAGGCTGTTTAAAGTCTTATTCCTGATTTTCAGTTTTTCTTTGTCTTTGATTTTCTGCTATAATATGTTAGGGTGTTATTTCCAGTGTAACGTGTTAAGGCACGATTTTCCTTTATAAATATTCTGCTTTGGGCTATTAGGACTTCCGGAAGGTATGACTCCATGTGATCTATTGGTTTTGGAAAATTCTTAGTCATTATCTTAGCAAATACTGCTTCTGCCCTAATCTCTTTCCCTCTGTGTTCTGGAACTTCAGGTACGCATGTTCCTTGTGTCTTCTGCTTTTCATTGTTTTTTACCCCTTTTCCTCTTTGAGCTTTAGTCTGAATATTTTCTATTGCCTGTCTTCTAGTTCACTCAGCTAATTTTCTGCTATGTGCAATTTTCTCTATTAAATATATCTGATAAATTATTTCCCTGTCTTCATTTCTTATTTAAGAAGATTTCTCCTTTTTAACCTTAAGAAAAAGGTATTTATGTGGTCTTTTTTTGTTTGTTTGTATTCCTTCTAGTTTAGGCTTAATTTCTAAATTTTTTAAATTTTAAATTATTTCTGTCATCTTCTGAATTTTCCAAATTCTGTTCTGTATTCTTTAATGTCTCAAAATTTTCCTTATGTCTTTTGGCTTGTGTTGAAAACTATGTTTCTATTTTATGTTTTTTAGTGTCTTTCTGGCATGCTTTGATTGTGGGGACATTATGTTACTGTTTATTCATTTTTATTAGGAAACTTTCTCTAGATTTAATCCTGAGCCTTTTCGACTGTTCACTTTATGTTAAATTAGTTTTCCTGACATTTTAGGGAAAAGGCTTGGTTCAGATAACTTTTATAATGTTACGGAGTTCTGTTTTTGTGTGTGTGTGTGTAGTGTTAAAAAAAATATAGTGGCTGTATTCCCCTACCCAGATTTTTTTTCTGTACCTTCTTGTAGCCTCTGTGGTCCCTGACCTTCTCAAGTTTTATTTCACCTCCAGTAGTTTCTCTTTTAGTGTGAAGCCTTGTCCTAAAACTTCCTAAGGAGTAGGCTCCCCTAGCTGCACCTGTTCTTAGCAAAATTCCTTGCTCTCACCCACAGTTAGAATAGATAAAACCCTTTCTAGGTTTTGTCTATTTTGCTGTTTTTATTTTATTTTTTATTTTATTTTATTTTATTTTTTTTTTGTCTTTTGTCTTTTGTCTTTGTTGTTGTTGTTGTTGCTATTTCTTGGGCCGCTCCCGCGGCATATGGAGGTTCCCAGGCTAGGGGTCGAATCGGAGCTGTAGCCACTGGCCTACACCAGAGCCACAGCAACGCGGGATCCGAGCCACGTCTGCAACCTACACCACAGCTCACAGCAACGCCGGATCGTTAACCCACTGAGCAAGGGCAGGGACCGAACCCGCAACCTCATGGTTCCTAGCCGGATTCATTAACCACTGCGCCACGACGGGAACTCCTATTTTGCTGTTTTTAAAATTGACCTGTTGTACTTCTGGTGAATATCTGTTGGCTCTTTCCAGTTCTCTTGTTGTTAGAACCATCTTATGTTCCATTGCTTCTTTCTGCTCTGTCCTACACAGTCCCAGTGCTATACAGATCTTATTGTTAGTGGTTTATCTTCGTCTATTTGCATTTTGGGTTTCATGGCAGCACACAGAAGTTCTCATGAACTCGAACCTGAGCCACAGCAGTGACGTAACCAAATCCTTAACTGCTTAGCCACCAGGGAACTCTCTGTGATATAGTTTCGTTTTAAATCTTATCCATGGATTTTTGGCTTTGCTATGTAGTTGCTGCCTGTTTTATGTAGAGATTTGGGAATACAGGCATAACAAGATATTGTGGGTTCAGCTCCAGACCACTGCAATGAAGCACATATCCCAATAAAGCAAGTCAAATGATTTTTTTGATCTCCAGAAATTCCAAAAGTGCATGCAGAAGTTATGTTTATACAACAATGTAGTATATTAAGTATGCAATAGCATTATGTCTAAATAAAATGTATATACCTGAATTAAAAAATACTTTATTGCTAAACAATGCTAACCGTTATCCAAGCATTCTGGTAGTCATAATCTTTTTGGAATAGTAACATCAAAGATCACTGACCACAGATCACCATTACAAATAAAATAATAATGAGAGGAGTTCCTATTGTGGCCCAGCAGGTTACGGACCCAACATTGTTTCTGTGAGGATGTGGGTTTAATCCCTGGCCTCACTCAGTGGATTGGGGATCTGGTGTTGCCACAAGGTGTGGCATAGGTTGCACATGCAGCTCAGATCTGGTGTTGTCTGATTCCACCTTTGGCCCAGGAACTTCCATATGCTGCAGGTGCATCATAATAATGAGAAAGTTTGAAATATTGCAAGTATAACCAAAATGTGATACCAAGGCATAAATTGAGCAAATACAGTTGAAAAAGTGGTGCTGACAGACCTGCTCAGCACAGAGTTGCCATGAACCTTCACTTTTTTAAAAACACAGTATCTGGGAAGTATAGTAAAGCGAAGTGCAATAAAATAAGGTATGCCTGTATCTAAAATTGTACTGCCACCATATTTCCAGAATCATCCATCTGATGAATTCTTAGTTTCTGATATTTTCAGTATATTTTTAGGTTTAAAATATTTATGTGGGGAGTTCCCTGGTTGCTCAGCAGGTTAAAGATTTGGCATTGTCACTGCTGTGGCTCTGGTTACTGCTGTGACAGGGGTTTGATCCCTGATCTAGGAACTTCTGCATGCTGTGGGCACATCCAAAAAAAAAAAAAGTACTCATTTGATATTTGATTCTTCTGTATATACCCCAGTTTTCTTTTGGAATGCTCCATGTTTTCATCTTTTCATGTTTTTTTTTTTTTTACTCTATTTTTTAAAAATATGTTAGTAATGGCTACTTTAAAGTTCATGTTTGGTAAGTCCAGTATCTGGGTCCTGCAAGTCTGTTTTTTTCTTTATTTTGCACATTTAGTCCTGTCTTTTATTATGGTTGGTATTTTTATTGTATTCCATATATTATATACTAAAAGTTATAGAAACTCTAGATCCTATCTTCTTCCAGAAAAGTTCTGTCCTTTGTTTTTTAGGCATATTGAGTGGGGGTGATCATCTTAATCCTGTTGGAGACAACTGATTTCAGACTGGGCTGCAGTTTTGTTAAGGCTCAGTCTATATCTCTATCTTCTGTTTACTTAATCTCTCCCTGGTTTAACTGTAACTAGGGTAGGGTTTTCTTTTCTTTTCTTTTCTTTTCTTTTTAAATCACTAACACATATCCAAATACCTAGCATATAGCAGACACTCAGTGGGTGCTTATATTATTTGTAATGGTACTTATCGCTTCAGTAGATGTACGCTTTTAGGGTCCAAGTATAATTTAGAAGGGAAGACACTGGTTGACTGGCATAATCTTAGGAAATCCTATTTTTTGCATGGTGCCTATCACACTGTGAGAGACTGGCAATGTCTCTACCCCATCCTAATTCATATTATAACACATTTACCAGGATTTTATAAATGCCTGCCCGGCCCAAAAGTGCAATATGTTTCTGTTTGTCCCCAGTTTGGTTACTATAAAAATCCATCTCCATTAAAAAATTAAAAAATAACAGAATAAAAGAGGAAAGAAGGGAAATCTCTGGTATTTAGTTTATCTTGTTCATTGCTGTTACCTGGCATAACTTTTGTACTTTATGATGGTAACAGTGTGTTTTATTTCAATTTTGCTCAAGATATATAGCACAGATATTTTAACATAATTATCTGAGACCAGTGTTCTTGGGGAAAGAGGTCCTTGAAACAATGGCAGTTTGTTGAATGAATGAATGCATGAGTGTCTGAAGGAATGAATGAACAAAGAGATGATAAGTAAATGCAGAAATATAATTCTTAGAGAAACATCAAACACTATTCAGATTAACCTTTGTAACCATCTAGAATCTCAAGTTGGAAACCACTGGGCTGATCAAGTAACTTTTCCTCCAGTGCGTTCTAGCTTCATCCAAGCTAATTTCACTACTTTATGGACTCTTATTAGAGTTGGGAATAAATGTAAATGTCACTTCACCAAGGATGTAAACTGAGTATTAAAATTCATTCTGTAGCTGCATCCTTAACAGGCAACGTTTTGGAATTTGTGTCAGACAAATGCTTGTGCCTGCCTTTTCCTTCTATCTTCACCATATTTTTTACTCTGCTCAGCCAGCCATGGAGGCAAGGTATGTTTGGGATTTCTCACCTGAATAAAAGAAATGCAAAGGCAACCGAAGCAGAGATAATAGCTGTCTGAGTATTAAAGTCTTCTCTTTGCCGTTGCCTCTGCCAGCTTTAATGCCCTGTCATACCTCAGGTCTTATTTGCTTGTTTTTCATTGACTGGTTTTGCCTACGCATTTGGCTATGCCCTTTACTCCCTCTTCCAGCACTCCTCTTATATATTTACCTAGATCTTAAATGTGTCATCAACTTGGATGTTTTTGTGCTTTCATCTGGTTCCTGATTCGCTGTTACCTAGATCTTTGGTCTTATGGTCTAACACAATTACTTAGTTCTAGAAGGTCACTTAATCCCCTCAGTCAACTTCTGCTTTTAACCAGTATCATAGAGCTTACTATCTCCCAAGAGAACTTCAGTATTATCCCATTCGAATTGTTTGTTTTCTGTGTTGAATTAAAATCTCCCTTCTGGATCACTACTGCTCTTTTGACCTGGGCCATAAGGAACTCATGAACTACTTCACTTATGTGACAGCTCTTCAAATAGTTGAAGTTTACTTTTACCTTTAGCTTTTGCTGTCCAGTCTAAACTTACTTCCTTTGACCATTGTTAGGTTTTTCCATGATCTCAGCTATCTTCCTCTAGCTTCTGAGCACTGCAGTCAGTAGTGCTGAGTAGGGCAAGACCAAGGGCAGAGGCTTGTGTTATTCCAATAGAAACTCAAAGCAAGTTATGCAGTTGTTTGTCCTGTGCTAAATCTGCTCAACAAAACAGGCATCTCTAACTTAACCACTTTAATTTCCAAAATTATTCATTTGTCATTTGGTTGTTTAAAACTGAAACTGTTTATTTCCTTTGTAGTTTTACCTGGTTCATGACCAATTACTACTGATTACTAAATTTTATATGTGGAATTAAGTGTGGGTTTCCCCCTCTGAGTTGGTCTTTACACTGAGAATAGACACTTATAGGAGAAGGATAAAATAGAAACAAGCTTTATGACTAATCTCTTGTTTCTTCTCAACCCAATGAGGAAAGAGGAGAGGATTCCTGACTCAGGAGAGAGGAGGGAGGGAGAAATGTAAGCATCATACTGGTGACCTACAGTCCTTGAGAAATACTGGATATGCCACACCAGGTTAAGGGTGGAACAGCAGTTTTTTTCAGTGTAACAGCAGGCATAATAGCTGCCGGAGACAGCAAATGGCACAGACTGGAAGGTATGCTCTGCTGCTGCAGACTGGATCTAGGGAAAGGGCTTATGCTCTTTTTTTTTTTTTTTTTAATAGGTAGATGCTGTCATGACTCCTATCATGGCGAGGCATTCATGAATTAGGCTGTATGTGCTAAGCAACCCACTAGCCTTCTCAAATTACATCACTAAAAACCATCTGCATCCATATTCAAACATATATGCTTAAATTAAAAGTAGGGTACTACAACATGGTTAAATTGATTTGAATATAATCTAAGGCCTACAAACTTCAACTGATTTAGGGGCAATCTGGTATATAAACGGAGGCAGTCTCATGTATAAAGAAAGATGATCTGCTTATAAGGTAGGATTTGCTTAAAGAGTCCAGTCACCTCCAGGGAACTTTCCTGGGGATTACCAATGTGCTCACTTAGGAACAATGTTTTTATGAGGATTTGCCACTTACCTCTGTCCACAGATGACTATTAGATCATCACATAGTGAACTATTGTCCCACCGGTTCCAAACACCATTTGTCATAGCTTTCCTATGGGAAATTATTTTGGGGCTTATAACTTGAAAGTTCAACCTCTACACAACAGTAAGGTAGATGACAGTAATTTATAGCAAGATAATTGAAACACTGCAATATGAATACATTTTATGAAATAAAGGGCTATAATCAATTTCAAGGAAGAAGGAGCAAACAGTTGTTCTTTGCTTTTTCTGTGTCTCTTAATTTTCTTACAGTTAACATATTATTTTTATAAGAAGTTCCTTCTAATTTCAAAAGAAATAAATCAAATTAACATTGCGTAAATATTTTTCTTTAAAAGGCAGTGAAATCTGACCTAGAAATCTCTGTTAGGAACAAAATGGAAGGTCAAGGGGAAATGTATCATTTAGATCTCAACATTGTGGGTTTGCAATTCAGTCATCACCCTCTCTTCAATCAAGAACAAGTATTATGTGCCAGGCTGCTCCAACTTTATGAGTGTTTTCAAGACAGGCAGCAACAGAATTTAACTCAGCTGCTGTATGAGAAGGTGAGAATGACTTTCACTATATTTACAGAGCTGAAACGTTAATGTTGAGGGAGGAAACAGACTTCCTAGTACAGAGCAGGCTATCCTAAAGTATTTTCCCACGGCATTTACTCTTAGTCTGAGAACGATGAATACAAAGTTATCTAATGGCATCATGAAGGGGACATGAAGTCTGAAGAGAAATCAGAGTATCCACTGATTGTTTTTATGAATTTGTATCTCTCATTTAAACTCTGTAGCTGTCTCTGATATATGAGTTTTTGTGTTTTGTTGTGTTTTGTTTTGCTTTTTAGCTCCAGTGGCATATGGAAGTTCCCAGGCCAGGGGTTGAATTAGAGCTGCAGCTGCCAGCCTACGCCACAGGGATCCGAGCCACATCTGTGACCGACACCATAGCTTACAGAGGCTTAACCCACTGAGTGAGGCCAGGACTCAAAACTCGCATCTTCATGGATCCTAGTGGGGTTCGTTTCCGCTGAGCCACAACAGAAAATCCTATATGAGCGTTTTGTTAACTAGTATTCTCTCTAAAAAGATATTTTGATAGGTCTTATTCAACTAATGAATACATTTTAAGAATGAATATTTAGCAAGGTATTTAGTTAAGTATTCAAGCCTGACAGAGTTACCAGGATGTTCCAATAAGCTAGAAATGAATTGTACCTTAATATATCTCCTTTTAAGAATACAAGTGCTGAACCCACAGGACAAATCATTTGATTGAATTTTCATGTAGCAATTGTGTGAGAGAACTTAATGGATGAAGAACATGCATTAATAATGTCAGAATATTTCCTAAGGCAAATATTGAGTATTCTAACTTTTAGTTTAATATTATAACCATTGCTTTTGTGAATGAAGGAACCAACTTTGAAATAAAGATCTAGGTGATTGAAAAGTGATTTGATTTATAGATTTCTACTTAATAGACCATTTTCCAACAGTAATGTATAATCTTTGAAGTCTGACCTAGCAATATCAATTTTATTTCACTAGAGTACTATCTATTACTGTACATTAAAAAATCCTCTACATTCATTTTTCATGTAGCATGGCTCTCTGTATAAAATAACATTTGGGGATCATTTGTAACATTTTAAAATATTATTATTTTATTAATTCTTGGGAGACAAAAGTAATTTCTTAGTTGATCTTTACTTTTCTTCACTTCTGCTATTTTTCCCCTCTATTTTTTTTTCTTTTTTTACATAGACAATACAGGAATACATTGTATTGGAAAAGATTAAGTATAGAAGTTTTAACATATGAAAGCCCTACTTAATCTTCACCTCAGCTACAACCTTAAAGTTTGAACTACAACCTGAAAGTTCTTTTTTCCATGTATCTCTGTATATACATAAGCCATGATGGTTTTTAACATAAATTGGATCTTCCATATATATTATTTGGTAACTTGGTTTTTAAAAATTAATTCTGCATCTTGAAGCTTTTCTCATATCACTGTACATGGACCCATATATACCTGTATATTAATATGCTTAATCACTTCCCATTCATAACATTTAGGTCATTTCCATCTTTTATGATTATAAATAATTAAACAATGTACATGTAATTAATCCTTGTACATGTATATTTGAACACACATTTGAAAACTTCTGTAGGGTAGAGTCAGAAGTGAAATTTCTTGGTCAAAGGTAAAGGTGCATGAAGTTTAAATTTTATTAGAGAGTGATGAATTGACTTTCCAAAAAGTTTTTTCAGTTTGAATTTCCACTGACAGTACAGGAGAGAGGACACTTCCCAGAGCCTTACCAAAAGTTGATATTATTTGCCCATTTTTCTGTAGCTTTATTTATCTTTAACTAATTACAAGAGTTTTCATACACACACACACACACACACACACACACACACACACACACACAGGATATAAGTCCATACAATGATATGTGTCTTTTGAATTTAATATATATATATATATATATACATACATATATATTAACCCTATCCTGTTACTTTCTTTTTAATTTTTTTTTCTATCTCTTGGAAATATTTAACAATTTTTTGGTCTTTTTTGGTGGGGGGGTGCACCCACAGCATATGGAGGTTCCAGGCTAGGGGTCTAATTGGAACTGTAGCTGCTGGTCTTTGCCACAGCAATGCCAGATCTGAGCCGCATCTGTGACCTACACCATTGCTCATGGCAGTGCCTTAACCCACTGAGTGAGGCCAGGGATTGAACCTGCGTCCTCATGGATACTAGTCAGATTCGTTTCAGCTGAACCATGACTGTAACTTCAGTATTTAAAATTTTATGAGGTCAAATCTTGTCAGTTTTTTTGCCTTGGGGATTTTAGGTTTTGTTGTTCACTTAGAAAGGCTTCCTAGATTTCTGTCAATCAGTATACCTTTGGTTACAATTCACAGAAAACTCTTTCTCAAACTGTATCAAAATTCCCAAGTTAGGGCAGCTATAGAGTTGGTTAATTTGGTGGCTCAACAATATCATCAACAACCCTAGCTTTTTTCTCTCTTTCTAATCTTTATCTTCAGCAAATTGACTTGGTTGGCTTCTCCTATGGGAAAGAACAGAGTGGCTGCTCCAGTTGAAGGCATGCTGACCAGACACAGAATATGCAGCCTAGAGTCTCAGTTAAAGCCTTCACCAACCTTCCCCCACACCTCAAAAGATTGCCCCTCATGTCTCATTGACTAGAATTGTATGACATGATTATGCCTAGACCAGTCACTAGTGAGAAGAATGAAGTTGCTACAGATGGCTAGACTAATAAGGGTTTACCTCTGAAATAAATGGAGATTGGGCAATTGAACAAAATTGCAGTTCTGCCAACCAAGAGAAGTGAGCATTCAAGGGCAATCAATAGTGTCTGGAAGACCAAAATTATAAAGATGTCTTTCTGTATATTCTTCTAATAATATAGTATGTGTGTGTGTGTGTGTGTGTGTGTGTGTCTAATTATAGCTTTTAATTCTGTTTGCAGTTTGTCTTGTGTCTTGTGAGGTTGGGCTCCAACTCTATTTCTTTTTCCCCAAAGATTAGCCTGATATCTAAACATCATAATTTTCTGACTGATTTAAAATCCTGTCTTTACTAAGCTAGCTTCACATATTTACATAGGTTTGCTTAAGGAGACTCTATTCCACTGACATATTGTCTAGTCCTACCCTGTTTTAATTACTATATTTAATTATTAAATTATGATCTATAAAAACAAGTGCCTTTTTATTGTTTTTTTTTCCCTAGGATACTTTTGTTATAGGTACTTTTGTTTTACTTATAGGTTTGATCTTCCAGATGAACCTTAGAATTAGCTTGTTAACTTCTATTTAAAAATCCTAACTTCTATTTAAAAATCCTGCTCCAAGGCGCTTTTATAATTGCATTATATTATTATATGAATTTTTAAAGACATTTTATATTTATTAAAAATTAGATTTCCTCATCCAGGAATGTAGTATGTCTTCATGTTTGTTGAGGTCTTCTCTTATGTTTTCAAGTAAAAGTTTATAGCATTTGACTCTAGTCTTGGAGTTCCAAGAAACTGTCCCTCACTGACAGACTTCTGCACATTTTAGGGCATAATTTCTTCTGGCTTTATTTTTCTGTGGATAGTTATCTCGTTTTGCGCTTTGCTCAGTGTATTTTGTTGATTTTACTTGTTTTCCTAACTTATTATGCATTTATTATTTTATAGAGATATATAGATATAGATATAAATACATATGTAGATATGGTTGTGATGATGGCAGTGGATATGGATAAAGATAGGTATCTTTCCTGTAACCATGGGATTTTAGGTATAAGATAAGATACATTCCTGTGCTCAATATGCCATCTCAATTGATTGCCATTTTTTTCATATTAATTGATAAATGATTACCTAGAAATTTCAAGGTATAACGTTTATTTCTTAGACAAACATTGAGATTCTTCTCAGTTCTGCTCCAAGGCGCTTTTATAAAATATATTTTGGAAGACAAGATAGTAATACCCCAAAAGTTATATACTTGTACTTCTGCTGCACATACCTAGACTGACAGGTAAATAGAATAGTAACAAGTGGATAAAATGTACCAAAAAAGCTCTTTTATTTGTTGTAGCTTAAAGCACTGACAGATGCTACCAAATTAGCAAATGAAAATTTGAAAATAAGCCAGCTGACCAGAAAATCTTTACAGGATTATTATTGGCAGATAAGGTAAGTTTTAGGCCATTCATGTATTCATCAAGCATTTATTAAGCAACTTCTTTAGATAAACTATTGTACAATGCTATGGAAGATATAAGAAAATGACGTGTATATGTATGTTCTAAGTTTCTTTTCTACGTCTGTATGTTTCTATTTTGTGTATAGATTCATTTATATTATTTTTTAGTTCCACATGCAAGTAAGGTCTTATGATATTTGTCTTTCTCTATCTGACTTCACTAAGCAAAATATTCTCTAGGTCCAAAAGTTTCCACAAATGGCAATGTTCCATTCTTTTTTATGGCTGAGTAATATTCCACTACAGCAGCACTATACTTCTTAAGCCGATCATGTTTCCATGTCTTGGCTATTGTAAATAGCGCTGCTCTGAACATTAGGGTGCATGTATCTTTCTGAATTAGAGTTTTCATTTTTTCCAAGTGTATACTAAGAGTGGAATTGCTGAAGATCCTTACTCTTTAAGCAATTATGGAAATGGTTCCAACCTTTTGTAAAGACACATTTTTGTGTAAAAATATTTCACAAAAGGGCCACATGAAAGTAATTGTAGTTTTACTATCCACTTATTTAAAAAAACACATGTTGATTAAAAACTACTGAGTTTACTAATACCTTTCAGTTCACTTGGATTATATTTATCTCAAGTATTTGATATGTTTGAGAATTGGCCCACATATACATATGTGCAAGATATATTTTTAATTAAATCTAATGACAGTACTCAAAGAGCATATAGAGTCAGGGACCCCTATTAAAAAAACATGGTCTAAAAATTGGGAACCATTGGCTAACAGACTGATTTGGAAGAGAAGTTAGGAAGGCATAAAATAATGGGAAAAATAATGTCAAGACAACACATGATTATGTCTCAAGGAATCTCCAAAAACAAGAAAGCTCTCTGGGAGGTACTTATTGGGTAGAAAGTTAAGCTATGCACAAAGATATGATAACTGTGAAAGTGATTTGATAGTTAAAGAATTTTCCTGACTCCCTGCGCATTACCTGAAACTTTCTACAAACTCTTAAGCACTAGAGGAAAGTTGTTTTAAATAATTGGTTTCCTAGAATACCCTAGTTAAATGCAAACAGTACTACTAGAGGAAGTTGACATATGCCTTTTGTAAGTACTGGCACACAGTGAGCACTCAGTTGGATGAATGAATAAATGAATGAATAGAAGCCATCACTATTTATAAAACAATAAACTAGTATTATAAGATTAACTAAAATTTAAGGCAAAGAACAGTCATTGACATAAGGAACACAGAGCAAGTAAGGAAGAATTGAGGAGCAGAGAGAGTGGGAAATATGTGGGTAAGTCTCTGAAACAATCATGTAATGATGGAATGCTGTCTATAGGGTATAAAAATACAGAAAGAGTTAAAAATATTAGGGACCCTTTTCTGTGGAAAGGTTCATTTGTGCCATCATGGACTTGGAGAATAGACTTGTGGTTTCCAAGGGGGAGGAGGAGGGAGTGAGATGAATTGGGAGCTTGGGGTTAATAGATGAAGACTATTGCCTTTGCTGTGTAGCACTGGGAACTATGTCTAGTCACTTATAATGGAGAATGATAATGTGAGAAAAAAGAACGTATGTATGTATGTGTAACTGGGTCACCATGCTATACAGTAGAAAATTGACAGAACACTGTAAACTAGCTGTAATGGAAAAAAATACAAATCATTATATATATAAAAAATAAAATAAAAAGATTATAGCAGAAAAGTTTGTGCTCATATATAATAATAATAATCATTTATCCATTAATTCTAAAAACCTTTATTGATCAATTCTTATATGCTAGGCCTAAGCTAAGAATACAAAGGTCAGTAAGACACTGAGGATGATGTTCAAGTGAGCTGTTCTAATGTTTTAAAGTAAAATTTTTCCTATAATGAAGATCCTCCTAATAGAAAAAAAAATATTAAAAACTCCTAGAATGGAGTAAAGGATGGAGAAGGGTAAATATAACTAAAGATACTTCCATTGACTAGGAGGAGAGTGAAGGTAAAGCTTAATATTAGATGTTGATAAATCAAGGACTTAAAAATTTTAGCTTATAACCTCTAAAGGAAGAGAATAAAAAATCTAGCTTCTAAATCAACTGAAGAGGAAAATGGGATAATAAAAAATATTCAACCAATCTAAAATAAGGTAAAAAAAATAGAGAAAAAGTAATATAGAAACAGATGAGACAAGGGAAAAGCATAAAAGAAAATGGTGGAGTTAAATAAGTGATCCATTTTTATCTAGACTAGATTAGAATAATTGAATTAATCCATCATATGTTATTTGCTAAGAGACTTATCTAGACCATAAGGATACAGAAAGTTAGAGAACAAAATAATGAAAAAAAATATGCCACATAATACTAACAAAAAAAGCTGGCAAAGCTATGTTAATATAAGGTAAAATAGATCTTTAAGGCATGAAGCTTGACTAAAGCTAAAAGGCCGCATCAAAATACATGGTTTAATTCACATGTATGTATGTATATGCATATTATATATGTATATGCATATAATAATATGGCTTCAAAATATAGAAAGCAAAATTTGACAGAAATGCAAAGAGAAATAGAAAATTCACAAACATATTGGGCAATTTTAACATACTCTTCAGAGCAACTGATGGAACAAGGAAGCCAAAAGATCTGAGGACAGAAGATTTGAACAACATGATTAATAAACTTGACTTAATTGTTTTATAGTTTTTGTTAAATTTTATTGGAGTATAGTTGACTTACAATGTTGTATTAGTTTCAGATATACCTCAAAGTGAATTAGTCTTGAATATAAATGTATCTATTATTTTTCCCCATATAGGTTATTACAAACTATTGAGTAGATTTTGTTGTGCTATACAGTAGGTTCTTGTTAATCATCATTTTATACAGTCATGTGTATGTGTTATTCCCACCCTCCCAATTCTCCCCTTCCCCCGATGGTTTCACAAATGAAACCATAAGATTTGCTTTGAAATTTGTGAGTGTGTTTCTGTTTTATAAATAAGTTCTTTTGTATCATTTTTATTAGATTCCACATATATGTTATCTTTCTCTGACTTAACTGACACATATATAAAATTTTGCAGCCAACAACTGCAAAATACCACTCTTCCAGAACACATGGAAGAACATTTATAAAAGTTGATCCTATATTATTTCAGTAAATCTCGGAGTCTCAATATATTCAAAGCATTTAAATCATTCAATGCAGAAGTCCAATACAGAAATACCAAAATATTGTTGGGAAATCGCTATATGTTTGGAAATTAAGAAGTACATATCTAGATAATTTATTTGTCAGAGAAGATGTCATAATGATAATTGGAAGATTTTTTTTAATTTACTGAAACTACATATCAAAATTTGTGAGATACAGCTAAAATAGTTCTCAGAGGAAAATTTGTTTATTTAAACACATATGTTAGAGAAAAAGAAAGTTTGAAAATGAATGAGCTAAGCATCTTTCTCAGCAAGTTAGGAAAAAGGACAGAAAGAAAGAAAGAGAACAGAAATTAGTAAGAAAGGTAGGATAAGAGTCAACAAATCCAGATGTCTGATAAAAATTGATAAATTCTAACAGCTGATCAAGAGAAAAAGAAACAGCACAAATATACATTATTTAATATCAAGAAAGGGGACATTACTGCAGATACTGTATAGTTTAAATGACTTAATGCGAAAGAATGTGAACATTTACATGGAAAGGACAAATATCTATAAAAATATATAGATATTTATTTATCTATATATTCAACTCCAGAATATATACAAGAAATGGTAAAAGAAGGGGAAAAATACTTAAGTAGTTCAGTAATTGTTAAAGAAATCAAACCAGTAACTTGAAACCTTTCTACAAAGAAAACTCCAGGCTCAGAGGACTGAACTAGAATACTGTAGAACATTTAAAGCAGTGATTCTCAAAGTGTGGTCCCCATACTAATAGCTTCAATTTACCTGGAAACCTGTTAGAAATGCAAATTATCATGTCTACCTACAGACCTACTAAATCAGGAACTCTGGTGTTAAGGCCTGCAGATCTGTGTTTGACAAACCCTTCATGTGATTCTAAAGCACAATAAAGTTTGAGAACCTTTAGTTTAAAGATAACTTCTATTTTTCATAAACTCTTCCAAAAAGTAAAAAAAGGGATCCTATTCTCAACTCAGTTTATGAAACTGTCTTATCCTTGAAATTGAAACCTAGTAATGCAAAAAATATTGCAACCCTATTTCATTCATGAACATGGATATAAATATGCTAAATAGAATTTTATCAAATAATATAGCTAAGTCGAGGTCATTCCAGAAATGCAAGGATGATTTGACGTTAGAATATCAATCAGGAAGTTCCCATTATGGCTCAGCAGTAAGGAGCCTGACTAGTAGCCATGAGGATGCGGGTTCAATTCCTGGCTTCCCTCAGTGGGTTAAAGGATCCAGCATTGCCCTACGCTGTGGTATGAGTCGCAGACACAGCTCAGATCCTGTGTTGCTGTGGCTGTGGTGTAGGCTGGCAGCTGCAGCTCTGATTCGACCCCTAGCCTGGGAACTTCCATATGCCAAAGGTGCAGTCTGAAAAAGAAAAAAAGAAAAAAGAAAAGCAGTCAGGGTAATTTGCCATACTGTAGTGTGTATGCAAAGTCAAGAAACCAGAATAAGCGTCTTTAGATAATACAATACTTCAGTATCCAAATAATCTGCTCAGTACCCTATCAGGCGAAGTATACCTAAATTTGAAGCAATGCTTTTAATTGTTAATATGAAAAAGTGTAATGAATACACTAAAGAATGTCCAGAAAATCTGGAAATACGTGAATATTAGCAGGGCACTTTGAATGGTAAAAAATCTGTAAGTAAAAGAGGTATGAACCTCTAAGTGGAATTTCATTCTCTATATCGAGATGTGGATAAAGTGTCAAAAAAAAAAAAAAAAAAGGTGAGGGGTCCAGAAGATTTAGTGAAAGGTCCAGAATCCTTTCTTCTAGGCTATATTTAATGGCTTCTGGTTCTAGTCCGCTAACATATTTTTAATCTAATATTATTATCATAGTAATACAAAACAGCTCTATGACTTAGAAAAGGAAAAGGACTTCTCCCTACTACACAGCATATTACGGACTTGGAAACAGATAAAATCCCTTCGACAACGGCAAGGGTTTACAAGCACCCCGATCAAGTTACAGTTTCAAAGGTGAGTAGCTGCCTTATTCTTATAGGTGTCTCTTGGAACAACCCACGAATAACTAGGTTTACTGGGAGCAAATCCAGAAACTAGTCAGCTACTTGATGTAGTAAGAAAGGACTTGTATCTTGAATATATGAATAATATTTATGACTTAATAAGAGCTTAATTTAAAAATGAGCAAAAGATTTGAACAGATACTTCACTAAAGAAGGCATGTGGATTGCAAATGAATATATGAAATGATGCTCAACATTATGTCATGTCAATAGAGAAATGTAATTTAAAACTACAATGGAATATACTGTACACCTATTAGAATGGCTAAAATCAAAAAAAAAAAAGGGGAAGAAAGGGAGGGAGGAGGGGAGGGGAGAGAAAGGGAAGAAAAAAGACAGGAACAAATGTTGGCAAAGCAACAGGAACTCTGGTGGAAATGCAGAATGGTACAACCACTTTGGAAACAGCTTGGCAGTTTCTTATAAACATAGACTCAGCAATCCTACTCCCAGGTGGAACATAGAGATCCTAGAAACATATGTTACTGAAGAGATAGTTACAAATTAAAAACCTTTCTTGTGGAATTCCCGTCGTGGCGCAGTGGTTAACGAATCCGACTAGGAACCATGAGGTTGCGGGTTCGGTCCCTGCCCTTGCTCAGTGGGTTAACGATCCGGTGTTGCCGTGAGCTGTGGTGTAGGTTGCAGACGCGGCTTGGATCCCACGTTGCTGTGGCTCTGCATAGGCCAGAGGCTACAGCTCTGATTCGACCCCTAGCCTGGGAACCTCCATATGCCACGGGAGCGGCCCAAGAAACAGCAAAAAGACAAAATAAAATAAAATAAAAACCTTTCTTGTTAATCACTTAAGCTGTTTGTGAACCAACAGTTTCCTCCTAAACCCTTTTTCCTGGGTCTTTTGTTTTTCAAAACTGTAAAACATTATTGTAATTTCAGGCAATTAAAGATATTTACCTTTGTTGACTTTTTCCCCGGCTTTAATAGTTTTTAACAAAAGTGCTTCTGAGAGTTTCTAAACCTAACCCAGCATGGACCTTTATCTTAGACTCCCAAATTCACATAAACTTGCTGACCTGCCTCTCATCGTTTAAACCAGTCTAATACACCCATGCATTAGGAACCCCTCTTCAGAAAAGGAGAGCCACAGATGCCATAAGCTTATTTAGAACAGTAGCCTTGGACCAACATACCTGCTCACCACCTACTCTTATTCTAAGAAACTCCAGTCCCACCTGAGGCCCTTTGCCTGTGTTCTTCCTCATTTAATGAATTCACCTTTCCCAGGGGACTTTGGCTTGGGCTTGGCTCTCCAGATTGCCTTGTGGACTTCTGAACCTAAACCCCACAATGTCAGTGATGAAGTTGGCCCCAGTTGGACTAGCCAGCCCCAGCTACCCTAAAATGGGGCATTTGGCTTGAGCCAAGTATCATTCTGATCAATTAGAAAAGCTGATTTGGGAGTTCCCATCGTGGCGCAGTGGTTAACGAATCCGACTAGGAACCATGAGGTTGCGGGTTCGGTCCCTGCCCTTGCTCAGTGGGTTAACGATCCGGCGTTGCCGTGAGCTGTGGTGTAGTTGCAGGTGCGGCTTGGATCCCACGTTGCTGTGGCTCTGGCATAGGCCAGAGGCTACAGCTCCGATTTGACCCCTAGCCTGGGAACCTCCATATGCCGCAGGAGCGGCCCAAGAAATAGCTAAAAAGACAAAAAAAAAAAAAAAGAAGAAAAGAAAAGCTGATTGAAGGCACTTCTGGGAACTCTGTTTCCTGGCCAACTTTATCATCAGCGATCTCATCACAAGCCTTCACCTTGTGAACCTAACTGAATAAGCTTGTATCCAGGCCTATGGGGAAGTCAGTACTTATGACAAGAAGATTTGGGACCTAAACACTGAGCCGAGGTGATCTTTTCTTCATATATTTGACTTTGGGCATATTGAATTTGATAAACTTTTGAGATATCCCTAAATAAAGCAATTGAATGGGCAGCTGGATGTATGGTTTGTGCTAGAAAGAAAAATGTGGATTCTCTAGCAGAGTAATAGTAATTGAAGCTGGGAGTGTGAATAGAATTGCTTAGAGGACAAAGGATGAGATGAGAAGTGGGCTGAGAGCTGTGTAGAGGAACTGTTTCGGATGCCTTGGCAGAGGAGGAGAAGCCAGTGGAGGAAACAGAGAAACCCCAGGTAGAGTGTTTTGCCACAGAGTCAAAGAAAGGGGAGTATTTTAAATAGGAGGGAGTGGTTAACAGTGTTTAATGCTTCTGAAGTATCAGTTAAGTACAGGACTAAAAATGTTCATCGGATTTCCACATATGGAGGTTATTGATTGGGAAACTAGAGCAGGTTTTATGACGTGTTCGTGAGAGAATGAAATAACAGGAAGTTGAGGATAAAGTCCTGTCTAGTCATTCAGGCAATAAACTCTCCTTGTCAAATGTTAGCAATGCTACATTAAATTTAGAGAAACTGGCTGGGTAAGTAGCCTTGTTACATTTTGGCTACCGAACCCAAACCACAGCACTGGTAAATAGCACAGTGAACTCAAATTCCTGTGTATTTTCTTCACCTGTGTTCTCTGTTAGGCGCCTACTTACCTGGAGGGGATCCAGATAACTGTCAAAGGGGCTTTAATAAAGATACAGAAAAGAGTTCCTGCTATGGTGCCACGGTTAAGGACCTGGCATTGCTGCAGCTGTGGCCATAATTTCGAAGCTGCAGCTCGAATTCGATCCCTGGCCCAGGAAGCTGGTGCAGCCAAAAAAGAAAAAAGAAAAAAAGATACCCAAAGTGTAAGCTATACAAGCAGGAAAATCCCATTTCCCACAGCTACTGAATAGAAAGGAGGAAGCTATGGACCCAAGATCACTGTCTCAGTAATCTCCTCAAAAAGGGACTCCAGGTGCTAAGACACATATTGTCTAACTACTGTACATTGCCTGAGATGCTGTGCATTGGAATCACGTGAGAGGTAAAAACCACTAGTATGATTTAATTGGTGTGATCTTTGGTCTGAGCATCGAGAGCTTTAAAAATATCCCCAGGAGGTTTTAATGTGTGACAAAGTCTGAGTGCCAATGGACTAAACAATAAGTTAATTGAAGTTCATATTGATTACTCTGAATCAGAAAAACAATAATAATATTTTCTGAGTGTATATTGTGCTCCAAGCACTGGACTGAGAACTTTACATAAATTAGTGCATTTAATTCTCATAACAACCCAATTTTCAGATGAGAAAAGTAAGGTCTAAAGTACCTAAGTAACTTAGCAAAATTTCATAGTGCCAGTAATGGGTCTGGGTTTTCAGTACAAGTAGTCTGCTCTCAAGCCCATACAGGTAATATCTACATCACAGTCTCTACATCTTACTTCAGAAGGCAAAAAGCATATGACATTTTTAAATGACAATGAGATATAGTTCACATACCATATAGTTCATCCATTTAAATTGTATAGTTCAGTGGTTTTTAATATATTCACAGCATTGTGCAGCCATCACCACAGTTAACATTTTGTAACATTTTAGTCACCCCTCCAACAGAAACCATCTTCCTATTAACAGTTATTCCTCACATGTGCAGGTACATGTTTTTATTTCTCTTGGGTGTGTACCTAGGAATGGAATAGCTGGCTCACATGGTAACTCAGTGCTTAATATTTTGAGGAGCTGCCATATGGTTTTCCAAAGCAGCTGCGCCATTTTGTATTCCCTGCAGAGCATATAATATTTAATCTAAGAATCTCTTTTTTAAAAGATTAAAAATAAAAAACTAAACTTTGTACTGGAAAGAATAAATCCCGGCTATCAGGAAAAGTCATTCCCAGACCAATTATTTTCTGAAGGGGTTCCAGATAACTGGGGTTTTTCTGAACTATTAATGAAGAGGAATAGTAATGATAACTACTTCATAGGCTTGCCATGAGGACTGGATGAGTGGATATGTGTAAAATACTTAGAACATTGCCTGTACTTAGTAAGTACAGTGTAAGAGTTAGCTAGTAGTAGTAGCAGTGGTGGTGGTAGTAGTAGTTAGTGGTGGTGGTAGTAGTAGTAGCAGAGGTGATAGTAGTAGTAGTAGCAGTGGTAGTAGTAGTAGTAGTTGGTGGTAGTGGTGGTAGCAGTAGTAGCAGTGGTAGTAGTAGTAGTAGTTAGTGGTGGTGGTGGTGGTAGTAGTAGTAGCAGTAGTAGCAGTGGTAGTAGTAGTGGTGGTGGTGGTGGTAGCAGTGATAGTAGTAGCAGTGGTAGTAGTAGTAGTAGTAGGTAGTGGTGGTGGTGGTAGCAGTAGTAGCAGTGGCAGCATTAGTAGTAGTTAGTGGTGGTGGTAGTAGTAGTAGTAGCAGTAGTAGCAGTGGTAGTAGTGGTGGTGGTGGTGGTGGTGGTAGTAGCAGTGGTGATAGTAGTAGTAGTAGCAGTGATAGCAGTAGTAGTTAGTGGTGGTGGTGGTAGCAGTAGTAGCAGTGGTAGTAGTAGTAGTAGTTAGTGGTGGTGGTGGTAGCAGTAGTAGCAGTGGTAGTAGTAGTAGTAGTTAGTGGTGGTGGTAGTAGTAGTAGTAGCAGTAGTAGTGGTTAGTGGTGGTGGTAGTTGTGGTAGTTTTAGTAGTGGTAGTAAAGTTGTAAACTATTTACTGTTTATACATAAACTCCCCAAGGAGTGTTACTGTGATTTACTGTTTAATATCCCTGTAGTGACCTGCCCTTATACATGCTCATGTTCTCTCAGCTTAAAAAATGAGAGGAAGGAGTTCCCATTGTGGAGCAGTGGAAACGAATCCAACTAGGAACCATGAGGTTGCGGGTTCGGTCCCTGCCCTTGCTCAGTGGGTTAAGGATCCAGCGTTGTCGTGAGCTGTGGTGTAGGTCACAGACGCGGCTCGGATCCTGCGTTGCTGTGGCTCTGGCATAAGCTGGCGGCAACAGCTCCGGTTAGACCCCTGGCCTGGGAACCTCCATATGCTGCAGGAGCGGCCCTAGAAAATGGCAAAAAAATAAAAATAAAAATAAAAGAGGGGAAGAAAAATGAGGAAGCATGGTTTGTATCCTTAAGTTCAAATCTTCCATTCCCCTTAGTTTCTTATTCTCACCAGAGAAAAGGTTTCTTGATATCCTTATAAAGGGCTGAAAACTCTAATGATAACTGCACTGAGTAGGGAGAAATTTGTGAAAACTGACAACAGGCTTATGAAGTTTTATATATATATGTATGTTATATATAAATGCATATGTATGTGTTTATCATATTGATAATTTCCTTAGGATGTAAAATTATTTGTTGTAAGAGATTGTGGTATAGGAGTTCCCATTGTGGTTCAGCAGAAGTGAATCTGACTAGTATTCATGAGGACGCAGGTTCAATCCCCGGCCTCACTTGGGGGATTAAGAATCTGGCGTTGCTGTGAGCTGTGGTGTAGGTTACAGACATGGCTTGGATCTGGCATGCTGTGGCTGTGGCGTAGGCCAGTGGCTACAGCTAGAATTTGACCCCTAGCCTAGGAATCTCCATATGCCGCGGGAGCGGCCCTAAAAAGACAAAAAAAAAAAAAAGAGAGAGAGAAAGTGGTGTATGTGTGTGTGTTGGCAAGATCTCTAATAACTCTCAAATATTTCCATTAGTTCTGCTTTAAATAATTCTGTTTGTTTTTAATTAGGATGAAAATGAATAAATATGATGAACAAAAACAACAGGAACTGTCAAAAATGTCTGAGACTGAGAAGAAAACTGAAGGAAAAGCATTTAAGAATGGAGAGAGACAGGAGGTATTTATATTGCAAAATAAGGAGTTCCCATCATGGCTCAATGGAAACAAATCAGACTAGGAAGCATGATGTTGTGGGTTTGATCCCTGGCCTCGCTCAGTGGGTTAAGGATCCGGTGTTTCTGTGAGCTGTGGTGTAGATTGAAGATGCGGCTCAGATCTAGTGTTGCTGTGGCTGTGGTGTAGGCCGGTGGCTACATCTCCGATTAGACCCCTAGCCTGGGAACCTCCATGTGCCACAGGTGTGGCCCTAAAAAGACAAAAGACAGTAAAAAATGAAACAAAACAAAACATTCAACTCATCTTAGTTATAATGTTTGTTTGGTAGAATAGAAAATCTTGGTATTTTTAGCAGTTACCCAACAAAATGGCAAATATAAGAAATAAAATTTTAATTTTAAGAAATTGTCTTAAGCAATAAACCTACATTATAAATTATATATTTGTTTTTCTGTTTCTAGAGCTTCCCATATTTAACTTCAGAATTTGCAGAAACAGTTACTGAAAGAATAAATCCAATTACCTTGATGCCACAGCTTTCTTTCACAGCAGATATAACAAACTCATCTAGGTGTTCACTGTAAGTGTTTTTAAAGGATGATTTCTTCATTATGTATTGTCTAGTAATTGTTTTTAATAAGATTACATTTCATGAGAGAGTGTCCTATGCCATGCACTTTGCTAAGTTTAAAAAATGTATCTGCACCTTTAATTGCTACCCTAGCTCTATGGTATTATCCTTATCTTAGAAATGGGGTCACATGACTAATTCATGACTGAGGTATGATGTAAACCAGTTTGGTTTGATGATTGGTTTTTGTTTTGCTAGGGTAGTAGTTTTTGTTTAGGTAGAGACGGTGGAATATAAAGCCACTATAAAACAAATAAGATTATATAGTCACCCTTGCTTGTTAAAGGACCCCCTGGTTTCCATAGAAAGTGTTCTGTATAGAAAGGGCCATCTGGGCAATTTTCTACTTTACAATGCAAACTTCCTTTCTTACCAGCTGTGGCTTTTTCCTTGAGCTTAAAGATTTCCACCCTACATCCATGCAAAAACAGGTATCAAGCCGGTCCTCATTTCTCCCATCTCTAGACCTTTGTGTCTCATCTGCCTTAAAGAGGATATGGCAATTTGAGCACTGAGCTAGGTACAACTTTTCAACGTCTCTGTCCCATGGCACACTTCATACCAGTTCATCTTTGAGTGCTGTGAATTTGCATCATTTAGCACAGTGTTGGGGGACAGTGGGTGCCCAATAAGCAGTCATGTTCATTAAATGAATGAATAGATAGTTAAATTTTTAAATTAGCATAAATAGCAGATTCAAAGGCAAATTAATCATTACCTTCTTTCTGCCTAGAGAAGTGCAGTAGTGAAGCAATGTTTTATTTGTTCTACACCTGCTTCCAAAAAGGGCCAAGATAGTTTATCCGTATAAGACACACATGCAGAAGGACCATCTAAATGAGGATAAGCGAATAGGAGCCATAAAATGGAAGTTGGAAGTAAAAAGAAGCAAGAAAAGGAGGAGATATTTGTGTTGGAAAGTCTAGGCTAAAACTTAGTGGAGGTCAAAACAAAAGGAAATATGATGCTTTATATCTTTTCAAAACTATTACTATCCTGTGGCATTGCTATTATTATCCATTTAAAATGTCCAGTTGAATAAGAATTGATTCTCTAGAAAAGAATAATATACTGATGTCAAGGATAGAGATGAAAGGAGTACAGTGATCAAAGAAAAGTTAAAAAGAGTTTACAAGTGAAGAAAAATGCAAGATTTTGTGAAGATAAATATCCCAAATTAACATATATCTTCATCAGTTCATAAAGTCATTATTTCAACTACTTTCAGAGGGAAATATAGGGAAAAATTTTACTAAGCTTTTCTTTAAAGGTAATTGGGAGGAAGGTCAAAAAATGCCAAAAGGAAGATAGAAAGAGTAAGCAATCTTTTGTCCCATAATCCTTTGAAAAGGTTACAGAAAAGATGGGCAAATTTGGGAGCAAGGAGATTCGGGCCCATAGGATAATTAGGGTAGAGAACAGAAGGGCATTTTATGTTTCAACCTAGGGCTTATCTTTCAACCAGTCTTCTACCTTCTGAAAAACAAGATCAGATCTTTAAACATCATTAGGTCAGTTGTCTTTCATCTGAGAAGATACTCAATAAATGTTCGTTGGGTGAGCCAATGAATAGATGAATGAAATTATATTTAGAATTTCATATCATTGAATGGATCAATTTTCCTAAAGCCTAAAGAGATTCACAGAGACCTGTAAGGGGACACAGCAAGCCTTGACTTAGAGCCACTTCCTTGAGGTTATTGAAAATGTGTGTGTGTGTGTGTGTGTGTGCGCACATGTGTGCACACACGCACCTGTCTGTGTCTGTGTGTGTCTTTCTTTTAAAAGTTAGACAATACTTTTGTATTCTTGATTCAAGCTCCCCACACCCATTCCTAAGTCCCTCAGTTTTCTCATAAGACATCTCATAATGGGTAAGTACCATAATCTCTTTAAGTTATAATTTAGTAAAATAAATGGCTGAATGATTTATAGTTCCTTACTCTTAGTTCTTTTTCTATTTTTGAGTAAATATCTATTTTTTAAAAATTTGAGTAGGAGAAGCTTTATAGACAAATATTATTGGGCTTAATGTTAGCATTTGTCCTCTAAAAGATCATATTTTAACATGTTGAGGTATATTTTGAAAAGAGTAATATTTTGTATCTAGTTTGCTTTTCAAGGGTCTGTTAAAGGTTTGTTTAATTTTAGGCATGAACAAAAGAGGAGAGCCAAAATTCAGAAGCTTAAATATTTTATTAAAATATTATACAACGATAAACAGGTTTCTTACACTTCAGTATCTCCCCTACAGTTTGATTTTAAAGTCATGTTTCAGCAAATTTTCAGTATTCAGTTAATATATTGGCCTGAAACACTTTGCCTGGAGGTATGCCTTTGTCATTTAATTTTTTACTTTATTTTATACCATGCATAATTTTAAATTTCTTGTTAAATACTGTTAAATGTAATAAGTTCTTTTATATTCAGAGGTGACTGATCTATACGGAAAGACAAGATAGTTATAAATATGGGGGTCCCCGTCTTGGTGCAGCAGAATCAAATCTGACTAGGAACCATGAGGTTGCAGGTTCAATCCCTGACCTCGCTCAGTGGGTTAAGGATCTGGCATTGCTGTGAGCTGTGGTGTAGGTCTCAGACACAGCTCGGATCTGGTGTTGCTGTGGCTCTGGTGTAGGCTGGCAGCAACAGCTCCAATTGGACCCTTAGCCTGGGAACCTCCATATGCCGTGGGTGCGGCCCTGAAAAGACAAAAGACAAAAAGAAACATATTTATAAATATTTGTAATTCATCAATAATCTTTTATGCTGTAAGTATAAAATTATTTGCTTTCTAGTTGTTTTAAATACTTCTATTCTTTCCTGCAAAAATTTGTGCCAACACATAATGCATGTACAGCATTTTGATTCATTTATTAGTGAGGTAGAAGAGAATTGTTAAAATTATGAGTAGTATAGCTATTGTAAGTGTTGAAAGATTTCTCCAGGTTGCCCCAGCCCTGATTGGTGATTTCAGTCTCTCGATGTATTTGTTCATATTTTAAAATTTTTTGGATCCCTTTAAGAATCTTATGAAAGAACACACAGACAGCAGACCTCTGATCCCTGCCCAAAGACCTCCACCATAAGAATCCTGCTCCAAAGGAAGAATTAAATAGGATGATGGAGAAAAATTAGAGTTGGTAAAGGAATGTAGACAAGAAGTCTTAATGGCTAAACTTGCATCTAGACCTGAAAGAAAAGTCACGAGAGAATAAAGATTTGTTTTTGTGAGTGTGAGGTCAAGTTTGAGGTGTGGGGAGAAGATTTTTATTACAAATATAAATCAAAGTTATTTCTACAGTGTACTATCCCTGATCAAAAGCTGTATTCATTTCGTTTCTCTTTCCTGTCAAGTTACTATCATCTTGAAATATACCTCTTTTGAAATTTCCCTTCAAAAAGTATACTGACTGTACTTTCTACTGTTATACCTAAAATAGTTTGTGATATAAAATCCAGCCACTAAAAGTTTAAAATCTGCCCCCCTCTAAACAACAAGGTCTTACTGTATAGTGCAAGGAACTATATATCCGATCTCCTGGGATATGTATGTATAACTGAGTCACTTTGCTGTACAGCAGAAATTGGCACAACATTGTAAATCAACCATACTATAATAAAAAAATAAAATAAAATTTGCCCCCCTCCCCAAATGGATAAGTGTGTATTTTGAATCCTTCATCATCCCATCAGTTAGTACGTGATCCTAACAAACTGAGAGGCAGGGGAAGAAAGGAATCTATCTAGGTAAATCACGCATTAGCAGCTGCAAACGTAAATAAATCCATATGCCCTAGAATAACAGATTCTAACCTACACTTCTAGTTTACTTTTTTTACATTCCCCTTCACTCTTTCTTCACTTCAGCCAAACAGAACCGCTTGTTTTTTCCCATAAGTCCTTGCAGTTTCCTACTTAGTGTTCTTGAAATTCTCGATTCTCCACGTACAATGCCCATTTTCATTCTTTTTTTTTAATTTATTTTTTTTCCCACTGTACAGCAAGGGGATCAAGTTATCCTTACATGGATACATTCCCCCCCCCTTTGTTCTGTTGCAATATGAGTATCTAGACATAGTTCTCAATGCTACTCAGCAGGATCTCCTTGTAAATCTATTCTAAGTTGTTTCTGATAAGCCCAAGTTCCCGATCCCTCCCACTCCCTCCCTCTCCCATCAGGCAGCCACAAGTCTATTTTCCAAGTCCATGATTTTCTTTTCTGTGGAGATGTTCGTTTGTGCCAGATATTAGATTCCAGTTATAAGTGATAGCATATGGTATTTGTCTTTGTCTTTCTGACTCATTTCACTCAGTATGAGATTCTCTAGTTCCATCCATGTTGCTGCAAATGACATTATGTCATTCTTTTCATTTTCATTCTTGACACTGCATCTCAGCCACACAGTCGTGCTGATAGCTGCCATTAGGGCACAGGTCTGTTTCCTGGGAGATTCCAGGTGGGATTCTCTACCTTTACATTTGCTCTGTCCAGGATCTAGCCTCCAGCTCCTCAGTCTCAGAAACTGGATTTGACATTTCTGGGAGAATGCATCTACAATACCTTACACAAATTCACAAGGCCAAGGATGATGTGTAAAATCAGAATGCCGGTTCAACATATGAGTATGCTTATCAGTTCACTGTCTCTTTTTAGGTAGTCAGTTTATAATCAGAATATTTTTTTTCAGACCTACATACTTTAAGTCCATTAGCTAGCCTCTACAAACCTTTCTGTATTAGGGACACCTTTGTCAGTGGGTCTAGTGCATTGACTTTTCACTCATGGGTGCAGTATTCAGATGACCTTAAAACTGTTTGCCACTTTGTCTTTCCTTATCTTCTGCTTTCTTGGCTAATCAGCTATCCCTTTGATTGGTACATTCTTTCTTCTCTTTCAAGGGCATTTACCACCCTGATTTCCTTCTTCTTGGAGGACATAGCACTGTTTCTCTAAGCACTGATAACACAGTATAAGTCAAAATAAGATTTTTCTATTGAAAAAAACTTAGGTTTGTAGTTATGGCGGTGATGGGCTTGTAGCAGAAAGCATGGCATACAGAATCAGAAGACCTGAGTTCAGTACCCAGTGGACATCTAGAGCACTCTCCTCAACAACTCCTGTACTCCTTCTGGGGCTTTTCCTCCCTCCCTGCCCCATAGCTTGTTTAACCAGTCCTTGGATTCCATGAGCCAACAAGTCTCCCTTTTTCTTAAGTGGTTCAACTTGGGTTTCTATCACTTTTAATAAAAAATAATATAGTTTCATGTAGAGACTCCATTTCTTCATTTATAAATGGATAAGTGGGAAGAATAAAGCCTACTTCCTATATTTTTTGTCAGGTTTAAATGAGATAAGGAACCTTAAAAGTGCTACTCCAAAGTAAGTTATTTGGGTGTTGTGTTATATATACTGTATTGGCAGAATTGTATTTGTAATCCTTTCATTCTGTTAATTTTCTTTGAAATCGGTGAAAGGCATTATACTTTTAAACACATAATGATTATCTATTTTTCTCAAGATCATGTGGATCAAATGTTATGAGCAATACCTATTTTACATTCTAGTATTTTAAAAAGCATTAAGTTAGTGATGGTCTTTATTATTTTAGTTTTTCTCCTATTTTGTACTTTCTGTGGGTTATCAATCATTCCTTTTATATTTAGGTTTATGAAATAAGTAAAAGGACAAGCTTACTGGCAAAGCTATATTTACCTTTACCTAACAACACAGAGCTGAAAAGCAAAACTGTTTTGGAATATGTAGAGTTTAGTTCTGATGAGCTAGTCATCCCTGCATACGGAGAAGTAGGAAGCAGTAAGTGTTTTAAAAGCATTTTTTCCCTCCTATTTTCTTCATGAGTTTTATATCCTAAGTGACTCTAGGTCAATTTATATGAATAAAAATCCTATATTTACAGTATGAGGGTAAAAATGAATTAAATTCTTCTTCTAGACATTAACCTAATTTCTTAAAACTTAGTCTTGAACCAGATCTTTAGGAAATTTAGAATTTGGAGTCAACCCCTGTGCTTTTCCTTCCTGGGTCACCTGAGACAGGAGCACTGTGCTCTCTGGAATGTGAGCTCTGGACCTGGGTGGGTAGCCTGCTTTGCCTCTGCCTGTCTTTTGGTAAAGCCTAAAGATGCTCCAGGACATGTTGGTTCATCCTTGAACTAAACAGGTGAGGGAGGAAGAGAGGGAGAGAGAAAGAGAGAAAGGGAGAGAGGAAAGAAGGGATGCCTTTTTTTTTTTTTTTTTGCTTTTTAGGGCTGCACCCTCAGCATATGGAGGTTCCCAGGCTAGGGGTTGAATCTGAGCTGTAGCTGCCCACCTACGCCACAGCTACAGCCACATAGGATCCAAGCCATGTTTGCGACCTACACCACAGCTCATGGCAACGCCGGATCCTTAACCCACTAAGCGAGGCCAGGGATGGAACTGGAGTCTTCATGGATACTAGTCGGGTTTGTTAACCACTGAGCCACGAAGGGAACTTAAGAAGGGATGCTTTTGCTTACGTGTTTTTCAATTGATTTTACTCCTTATGCAGTTAAATTTAAGTTAGCGTGTCTGACGGGATGCTGCTATTCTCCGCCTCTTCCATCTCCCTTCTCCTTCACCTTCCTAGAGGTTTTACAACGGCTCTGTCCCTCTCGTGAAAAAGGAAGGAAATATGAATGAGTGAACAAAGAGGAGAGAGAAGAAAATAAGTAGGTAGAGGAACTGGTGAAGGACAGAAAACGAGGGAGGAATGTAGTCTGCTTAGACAGAGTCCAGATGAAGCAGAAAGTTGGGTTGTGGAGACCCCGGAGAAAAGACTTGGCGTGACAATTTAGGGAGCACAGAGAACTTGGCAGATGTTTCCAGGAGCAGCATTAAGCTCTCTGGAGATTGAGAAAGAAAATGAGGAGAGGGAGAAAACTCGAGAATGTAGGAAAGGAGACAAAAACTATCTCTTTTTCTGCTGCCAGTGGTTTTTTCCTTGCTGAGAGCCACTCCTAGAAAGAATGATTTAAAAACTTTGAGTCAAAAGAAAGGGAAATAGAAATATTCATCTCTTTGTGTTCAGATGAATATTTTCCTCTCTCTTTGTGGTGTGTTTGAAGCTGTCTGCCTTGAAGGAGCTTAGATGGGAGGTGAGCCTGCGGTCAGCAAAAACTTGGTGTTTCTGGGAAACCACACTTAACAGATACTGCCTCACAGACTTTGCAAAACTTATGGTTTCCAAATGAGACAGGTTGGGGGGTGGGGGGATGCACTGAGGGTTTTGGATGGGCATACTCTAAAATTTGGTTGTGATGATTGTTGTACACCTATAAATGTAATAAAATTCATTAAGTATTGAAAACAAATAAATAAAAGCCAGGGGAAAAAAACTCTAATGTGCTCAGAAATTCATATGTTTTTAATAACTTTTATAAACAGATGTGCCCTTTCTTCTTGAGGGAAATGGAACAGAAGAACTTTGTCTTTTGACATCAGGAAAACTAAGCTATTCTCTATCATGGGCCTTAGATGAAAACGGTGTTCCTCTGACACCTGTGTCACAGTCGTTAAGATCTGCTTACTGCAGGTAATCAACTTCTTTGCTTGAAAAATGCCAGTCCTCAGCAAAGCATCATCCAAAACCTACAAAGGGGAAACCTCTAAAAACATTAGGAACAGTTTAGTTTACTTGGATGTTTTTTTTTTTAATTTGTATTTCTAAATATATACAATATGTATATATTTTATTTATAATCACCCTACTAAGGCAGTAAGTATCTTTATATGTATGAGAATCTCTCTCTTGAATGCTTAGGGTTAGAACCACATGGATGATGAGAGAGGCAGTCCTATAGCCCTTAAATAGTAGGCAAAGGCCAGGACTCCCAAGGATTTTATTTCTACTGCTTTTGTATTTCCCAGTCATTCTGGTTTTATGAAGGAATCATTTTTGTACTATCAATTTGCTGGAAGAAATTGCTGGACATAGAAATTTCATCCATATCCCAGGACTTCCTAGAAGAATTCTGATTAATTTCTAGACCACGCCCACAACCAGGTTACTAGAAGTACAGTAAAATGCTGTTAAAACAGTGATAATGCTGGGTTACATATTGTGCTATGTTTGAGTAAAATCTTGGAGTCAGATGTTGTTTCTACTTACTTTAAAGCTGGCTTTTATACAAGTAATTTGGAACTTTCCTTGGCCTCCTTTAGGATTCTGATGACATATTTATATCCTTTTCTTATATTTTCTTCAAGCTTTTCATCTCCCTATGCTATAAGTCTTTTGTATCCAAGAAGCCATCTATGCTTTAAAACAAAGAAAAATCCAAACATTTGATTAAACCCTAATAACTCTGGTTGTTTTTTCTGCTCAAGTCCTCCTATGGGTGGTCTGCTGGTCTGCATACATTGTCTCCACTTTTTTTTTTTTGTCTTTTGTCTTTTTTGTTGTTGTTGTTGTTGCTATTTCTTGGGCCGCTCCCGCGGCATATGGAGATTCCCAGGCGAAGGGTCCAATCGGAGCTGTAGCCACCGGCCTACGCCAGAGCCACAGCAACGCAGGATCTGAGCCGCGTCTGCAACCTACACCACAGCTCACGGCAACACCGGATCGTTAACCCACTGAGCAAGGCCAGGGACCAAACCCGCAACTTCATGGTTCCTAGTCGGATTCGTTATCTACTGCGCCACGACGGGAACTCCGTCTCCACTTTTTATTCACACATTTCCTCCTAACCCAACCCAGTTATTCCTGAAGGCTACCGGGGACCTCTGGCCATGTTCTTTCCTCCTTGTCCTGCTTCTTGAAGTGTCTTCTCCCACAGCTTCTGTAATGCTGCACTTCACAGTTCCAGTTACATGGGAACTCAAGTTTACAAAAGTTTGAAAGCAGTTCCCTGCAAGATTAGGACAGGTGACAGGTTTCAACAGGGTGAATTGCAGGAGAGGTTTTCAAAGTTCAGTTCCCTTTCTAAAGTTAACTAGAAGTAAAACTACAGCTGGGGCCTCTGAGATCAGAGAGGGAAGTTATAGAAGCTCTCCTCCTGTACAGCTGTGGGAGCCCGAGGACTGGTGAGGAGCAGTGGTTCTAGGAAACTGGGATGGGTGCCTTCACCAGAAGCCTCGTGAGAGTCAGAGCATGGAGCCAAAGGAGATCAGAAAGCACTCATTTGTTTATTCACTGTTTCACTCATTCACTCATTCATTTCATTCAGCAGCTGCTGATGGAGCTAAAGATAAAGCAGTGAACCAAAGGGAGATCTTAGAATGCTTTGATACCACATTAAGCACACCTCTCCAATCTCAGTTATTCTTGTTTAGAGGATTTATTTAACACATTTTAAAAACGTAAAACAGTTTTTCTTACACTCACTAGTTAGTTAAATTTTCTGACGTGGTTAATTGACTTTTATGTTTTCCTCTTTAAAATTTTGTTTAAATTTTTTATTTTATTTTATTTTTGCTTTTTAGGGTTGCACCTGCAGCACATGGAAGTTCCCAGGCTAGGGGTTGAATCAGAGCTGCAACTGCTGGCCTCTGCCACAGCCACAGCAATGCCAGATCCAAGCAGCATCTTTGACCTATACCACAGCTGATGGCAACACCAGATCCTTAGTCCACTGAGCAAGGCCAGGGATCAAAGCCACAGCCTCACAGATACTAGTTGGGTTTGTGAACCACAACAGGAACTCCTGCCCTCATTTTTTATCTCTTACAACTTTCATGCTGGATTTATTTTATTGCTTATCTCTCACAACCTTCATTCTGGATTTATTTTATTGCTTTCATGGAAACTAAATCATTAAATCATGGCTTTAGTTTAATCGTGGAAACTAAATTTAGTTTTATGGTTTAGTTTCCATGACTAGAAAACTAGTTTAGTCTTTGTATATCTGAAAAATGTATTTATTTTTTCCTCGTTCTCGAATAATGGTTTAGATTGACATAAAATTTGAGGCTGATATTTATTTTCCCTAAGCACTTTGAAGCTACAATTGCTTTCTCTTCTGGGATTTATCATAGCTTTTTCAAAGTCTGCTATCCTTGTTAATCCTGGTATTTTGTAGGTAGTGTGTCTTTTCTTCCTGGTATCTTTAAAACTTTTTTTTTTTTTTTTGCTTAATTCATAGAAACAAAGCCAGGGGCTAAGGGGAAGGAGAGATGGGGAGTATTGTTTAACAGGCACAGAATTTTTCTTTGGAATGGTGAAAAAAATTCTGAAAATAGGTAGTGATGGTGGTTGTACAACACTGAGTATACTGAATGCCACCAAATGGTATTACTTGCTTAGCATTCGGTTGTGAAGGAAGGTGTGCAGATGACAGAGGAATTTTGCCGTAGCCCACAGCTAAACACCTATAGGGACAGCTGGGGGAGTCATAGCAAGGGCGGGAAATGTTCTGAACTTTTATTACTTTCCCTGAGGCAGAAATAAGACTACCTTGAAATATAGTTTACAACTTAATTTTTTTTTAGGCTATAGTGGGATAAATTTCTTTCCCTAATCTATTCATTGACATTTAAACCCTATCCCAGCCTTTGTTCTCTAAGGGACCTGGGCTAAGAATCTTCTCATGAGAAGGAAAACTGGTTACATGATGGTGTTAACCTACCTAGAGATCTCTTATGACAAAAACTTTAAAACAGTTCAAATGTGAGAGCAGACATAGGAATTAAAGAAAAGAAGAATACGCAGACTTTACCTATTTGTAATTTTGCTTATATCCTGTCATACTAGGCATTGGCTTTGTTAGTAATAGCTTCCCAAGATTCATCATAAAAATATGAATAGATACTGATGGAAAGTGGTATAAGATGTGTTTCCATGTTTGGGCTGACATTATTGAATCTAAGAGCTGTATTTCAAGAACCCCAGTTTATAGACTAGAAGTTTTCTTGGGTACTTTATGAAAAGGATCTTTGAAGTCTTCTAGTCCAATTTGTTCTGATTCCACTTAATGAAACAAATTATCTCTGAAGAGAGAGATTAAATAACTTGGATAATTAATGGCTGAAAAGAAATCCTTACTGTTTTGGGTTGAATTCCTTCTGCGCTTCGACTTATAGTTGAAGTCACTAAGGATGTACTATGAGTCTGGGCCATCTTTTAATAGCTCTCTAACTTCTGAAGATGGCCTCATACAACCAAACAAAGATATTTTTCTGGCACATACTACCCAGTTAATTGTATTACATACTCTATATGATGTTTCAACTGTAAAGATAAAGCCTAAAAATTCTTTTTATAGTATGGATTTTAGATAGGAAAGATGAATATTTATAAATAAATATTTATTTATTTAAGAAGCTTATTTTTCTTTTAATGAGGGGGGGGGGGGAATGTAGACATTTCCCAGAATGCTATGATATAGGTTAGAATGTGAGTAGAACCAGGAAAGATATCACATCTCAATCTTCTGGTTTATCCTTAAATGCAAGGGATGGATAAGTTTTATCCTTAAATACTGGATTTAAAAAATATTTTACCCCATATAGCAGATTTATAACGTGCATATTATATACAAATTCACAAACTATTTTTCTTTATGTTAGTGTGTTAAGGAATGTAGATGCAAGAGGTGTTCCTGGAATTTCATGGCTTATTAATGCACAGAAGCTTTTCAGATGGGCAAATGAAGTCAGAATTGACCCAAATAATCCAGAATATTCTGATTTAATGGAATTTATTATGGTAAGTGATAGCAAATATCTGTACTGTAAATGTATTCTGTTTCTTAAGCTCTACACTCATATTGCTTCACAGTTTGCAGTATATTTTTCTAGGCACTAGGAGGCATTAAAGGTAAATCTGAACACAGATACAGTTTTCAAGAAGCTTATGGTATGGTAAAGGCAATTAGAAATTCAGCAATTGAAATAATTACTACTTTAAGCCTTACGATTGGCATTCTGTTGCTGTTTAGCAGCCTTCAGGACATCCTGCAGAATAACCTTCAGGCTGGCATCTGTTGTACATCTGCTGCGTACCAGCCATATTATTAAATGCTGGGGATGATAAAGGAGATTTATAGACACACTTCTTCCATCAAAGACTCCATTATCTCTTCATTTCTCCTACTCTTCCTGTACCCAACTGAAGTGCTCTGTGTGTTCCACACATGCTTTCTTCACACTTTCTTCATGTCATTCCCTCTGCTTAGAAGGGCACCCATAGCAGCTCTCTTACCCACCCTGCAAGTCTGGCAAATGCTTCCTTGGTAACCTCAGTTAGATATGGGCTTTTCTTTCCTCACCCTGCTGTTAACTTTTTTTCTTTTTATAAGCTGTTACGGCTCTAATACCATTCTGCCTTTTACTGTAGTTATTCATTCATGTACTTTATCTTTTTGTGTGTGTGTGGAACTACAGCTAGGAAATTTCTCTTATGGCAGCTAGCACTTTGCCTTGCATATTCCATGTACTCACATTTGCATTTATTGAATAAAGCAATGCCTAAATAGATTACTGAAATTAAGTTTCCTCAGATCAGAACTTCCCAACTGATTGCTGAATTGATTACATGTGTATAGAAATACTGATCCTTGGAGTTCCCGTCGTGGTGCAGTGGTTAACGAATCCAACTAGGAACCATGAGGTTGCGGGTTCGATCCCTGGCCTTGCTCAGTGGGTTAAAGATCCAGCGTTGTCGTGAGCTGTGGTGTAGGTTGCAGACGCGGCTCAGATCCTGCATTGCTGTGGCTCTGGTGTAGGCCGGCGGCTACAGCTCCGATTGGACCCTTCGCCTGGGAACCTCCATATGCCATGGGAGTGGCCCAAGAAATGGCAAAAAGACAAAAAAAAAAAAAAAAAGAAAAAAGAAAGAAATACTGATCCTCTCTTGACTCTTAGGGCAAGCAGACACAAAAAAGTCTCATCTTTTAACCCAGTGGGCAATACAGATGTTTTCATTTTCTATTTAAGTCATGACTAGGAAAAGGTTGAGAAGCTACATAAGCTGGATTCTGTCTTTTTTGCAGATTCTATCTCTGTACAGGTTCAGTTGCTCTATTTCCTATTTATATTGCAACTCGCACATCTTACAGTTTTGAAAATTCTTGAATTTTAAAACATTAATATTTTAAGTGAAGACAATACTGTTTCCATTTTACAGTACATAAAACACAAAGGGCAGGATATGCCGAAGTATTTTCGTCTTGAACAGTTGCAAGATGAATTTAACTTTGTTTCGGAAGAGGAAATGAAAAAGAGTAAACGTTTCCAGCTGTTGCAACTTAGAAATGCAGGTCACCTAGATATTTTCCTTCCGCAGCCAATGCCCCTCTATGATAGAGAGATTCCAGATTTAGTCTTCCAGGTACTTGGTTTCTATTCGAATATAGCTTATTCTATGATAAGCTTCATGTTTTACTGCTTTAAATCTATCTCAATTTCTTTTTTTTTTTTTTAGCTGATAATGTATAGACAAAAATATTCCCCTTTTCTCTAGGCATTAAAAAGGTACAGAGCTTACAAATTTCAGAAAGTCCTTAGCTTGACTTTACAACTTAGTTGTTGCCCAGACAATCTATCTCACAGGCAGAATCCTTTAAGTATATTCTAAATTCATGTAAATACTGTGTTTTTTTAATTGTAAAATGCATCACTAATTTAAAAGCAACTTTTGGGGGTAGGAGAGAAATACTACCACATTAAACTCACTCTTGAATATAAAGCACATCTCAATTTCAGAAACGTAAAAAATATGGGGGGAAAAGAAGGAAAAATTAGTCTTATGCTGTGTGGTGGTGACGTGCTGACACCAGCTGGTGGAAATCTGTGGTGCCGGTCTCTTCCCAATGCCGCCTTTAGTGATTTCATGTTGATTGCTTTAAATATGTTGCTGGGGGAGTATTTACACCATAAATCAGCAAATGCTACAACTTGGGGCTTTCCCTCCCCCTCCCAGAGTTGGCTGATAAACATTAGCAGCACACCACTAGTCAAGAGAGCAGAATTATAAGAGGTTATTCCTGTAGAAATAACCAATTGTACTAATCCTACTAGCACTTGAACTTGCTAAGAGATGGTTCAAAAAGAAACTAATATTCTCTTTTTAAAGAAAATGCCTGTGTAGGAGTTCCCTGGTGGCCTTAGAGATTAAGGATTTGGCATTGTCACTGCTGCCGTGGGGGTTCCACCCCTGGCCAGAACAGCCCCATGCCCTGGGCACAGAAAAAACAAAACAAAACAAAACAAAACCAAAAAACAGGAAAATACCTATGCAGTAAAATTACCACTGTAGGGCAATATCAGTGAACTTAGATAAAGATACCAGATTTGAATGAAGGATATCAGAGTTTATATATCTTATGAGTCAGAAAGAGTGAATGCCTTATACTAAAATAGGTTATAATAGGTTTATTTTTTAATTAAATTAAATTAATTAATTAACTTATTTTTGCTTTTTAGGGCCACACCCATGGCATATGGAGGTTCCCAGGCTAGGGGTCCATTCGAAGCTATGGCTGCCAGCCTACACCACAGCCACACCAACACGAGATCCTTAACCTACTGATCGAGGCCAGGGATCGAACCCACAACCTTATGGTTCCTAGTCGGATTCGTTTCTGCTTCGCCACGACAGGAACTCCCGTAATAAGTTTATTGGTTTAACTCTGGTGAATTAGTATTGATTAATAAGAAAAAAAGAATGAACTCTTTGATATTTGTTTTCATTTTGTTCTGAACTGAGGGAAATTGCAGTTAGCCACTTAATATTAAGAATAGTAAAAGTTATTTTTTAAAATTTGTATGTTTGTTCTTGTTGTTTGTTCTTGTTGTTGCACTCAGCTATCCTTTAGCTTTATACCCTAATTCAGAGAAGACTTAAACAAAACTGTGCAGGACTCATTACATTTAAAACTCAAGTAGTAGTGGGAACACTTGTGCCTAAGCCAAGTGGATTGTCTGAGAATCTCTTTTGGTGTGGCCCAGAGGTAAAAGAGGAAATGCAAATTAATGATCTTTTAATGACAATGTCATGGCACTACCAGTCAGCACATATGACTAAGTCATATAAAGATCTGCAGATAATTCTTGAGTAGAAATATGTATATTCACAAATAGACCAATTGATATTTGGCTTTGGAAAGCATTACTCAAATTTTTTTTTTTTTTTTTAGCAGAAAAAGGATTATACTGCAAGACCAAGCAAGAAGAATGGGTGGCTCGTGCTTACAAATTCTGAACTTCTCACCATTTTAATTATGATTAATCTATTTTGAGCCCTCAGGAATTTCAGTTAGTAAACTTCAGAGAGAAGGCTTTGACGTAGAAAAGCAGAAAAGTTATTGTTTCCCCCTACTTCTCTCAATGATTGAATTCACTTCTACAGTTCCATAAACTACTATGGGCAAAGCACGATGCTCAGCGTAATTGGGGATATAACATCATTTTTTTAAAAAAAGGAACAGTTTCTGCTTTTGAAACCAGGGGCTTTGCTAACTTTCCTTGTGTTATACAAACTATTCATAGAATAGGTTTTGTAGTTAATATCTAAGCTCCGTTACATTCAAGAATTGAAACTAATTTAATTCTCTGTTTTTATAGGAATCTGAAAGTGAAATAGAGAAGGATATATCCATGTCGGATGTGAATTCTATTACCACACAAAGGATTAGTTCTGCCAATTTTCTGAAAAAGGTAACAACAAAATAGTATTATCAATATATTTGAACTTATTCTTGTGGAAACTAGTCTGCTGGATGCAGAGCACTGTACTCTTCCCAGAGAGTCAGATGGACAGACCAGCGTACTCATCACCTCTTTCTGATCACTGAAGGCTTTTCTCTTCTGTTCAAACTTTCTTTTCAGAGTTAGTTACTGACCATCTATAGATATACATTGTTGATAAACATTGATGCAGTGATTTCTTCAGTTGACAGCAAACTCATTATTAAAGCATATATCGGGTTTTTCTGTTTAAAACATGAACATTAAAGACTTTCCATCTCCTTTTGACTCTAAAAGTTCACTTTGAGAAATATGCCAGTATTTTGCCTGAATCCCTAGTTTGATTAATAACTGATACTGCCAGAGACCACAGCAGTTCAGGGAGGCAAAGGGATGGAGGAGCTAATAGGAGATAGAAAATATTAGAGAAGGACAAATGCTTCAATACAAAGTCAGATATTTACCGAACACCCTAGCAAAGCCTAAGGCAGGTTCGAGGTGGAGTCCCTCACTGAATTTCACTCCTGATTTCTTTCCACTGATCCCTCATGGCTCCACTCCAAGTTTCTGGAGTGCAGGGACCCTATCTATAGATCCACGGTGCCAGCACAATGCCCTCCATTCAGAAATGTTTGAGCAATTAATGAAGTAAGGGCAAAACCATCAGGCTGAGGAGGGTTCTAAGACTTCAACAGGAGTAGAATCTATAGCCTTCGCTATAGGGTACCAGAGCAGCCTTTTAGGGTGACTTGAAAAGAAGTAGAGAGCCATGGAAAGATGTAGAGATCCCTCATGGAGACACATGAGAAGCAACCTGTGTAACTGAAGAGTCTTAGTTAGGTCTGTGAAGACTGTTCTGACCACCCTGTGCATCTTTGGATAAGTAATCTGTTCACTGAGTCCCACTTTATTATTCTATAAGAACAGACAATAGGAGTTCCTTCCAAAGCACTGTTGGTTATCCAGCTGCAGGGGCTCAGGTAAATGCGGAAGTGTGTGTTCAATTCTTGGCATGGCACAGTGAGTTAGGATCCGGTGTTGCTGCAGCGTAGGTTGCAGCTGTGGCTCAGATTCAATCCCTGGCCCAGGAACTTTTATATGCCACAGGTATGGCCATAAAAAACCAAACCAAAACAAAAACAAACAAAAACAGACAGGAAAAAATACCTGCTGTGCTTTACTTCTGAAGTAAGGGGCAAATGAGATAAAACCTCAGTGCTGTGCTAGTTTGTACTCTGTTCCTATGAGGGGTTGGTAGAAACGCAGACCTCTGTAGCTATCATAGCCTGAAAGAGCACCTCCTCTTTATGACTGGCAAGTGTTTTTCCCCACTCACCCTTTCCCCTCCTACACTACTAGCTCCATATTTTTTTAAAAAGTTGATGTATGATTTAATAATAAGCTTTATGGCTTACGAAGTAAGGAGGTGCTCTTACTTACACGAAAGGAGAACACATACCTTCTCATCCCTTCTCTTCTTTTTTTGTGTACAAGGAAGCCCAGAAGGGAGGGCAGCAGAGGACCAGGAATGTGGTAAGAGAACACAGGTCTGAGGACACTTGATTGACCTTCATGTAGGAATCCTGGGAAGGAGCTTTCCCTAAGAAAATCTGGTGATTGCATTTCAGCTTCTTATAGGATTTATTTGCTGTCTAAGGATAGTTTAAAAGTACAAGTTTAAGGGATAATCTTTTTTTTTTTTTTTGTCTTTTTAGGGCTGCACCTGCGGCATATGGAGGTTCCCAGGCGAGGGGTCCAGTCAGAGCTACAGCGGCCGGCTTACACCACAGCCACAGTAACGCCAGATCCTTAACCCACTGAGCAAGGCCAGGGATCGAACCTGCAACTTCATGGATCCTAGTTGGATTCATTTCCACTGCACTGCGACCAAAACTCCAAGGGGTAATCACTTTAATTACAGGTACTAGAATACTGATTTGACACTGGAGGCCCAATAGGGCCATAGGTGTTTAAATCCTGCTGTGGGAGGAACTCATGGGACTCTGAGTTTTGTGTATTAACCTTTTGACTATGTCACTGGGGTCAGTGGTAGCTGAGGCCAGGAGTGCAGCAGTAAAGTCCCAGCGGTCTTCAGAATTGCTGGACAAAGTTTGGCTGAAATATTTGCAGATTATTCAGTGCATCTCCTCAATGTGTCCCTTTCATTAATTGATTCAAATATTTATTGAGCACTTGCTATGAATCAGGCATGATACTAGACATTGAAATTACAGCAGTAAACAAAATAGACTAAAATCTCCAGCCTCCTAGAAGATGTCATTCTAATAGAGGAAGTCAGATAATGAATACACACTGTATGTTAGAGAGTGACATGTGCTGTGAAAAGTAAAGTAGGAAGAGAGGACAGAAGTGAGTGAGAGAGAGTGTGTGTGTGTGTGTATGCGTGTGTAGGGGGGGTGGGGTGCAATTTTAAATAAGGTGATCAAGGAAAGCCCTTGAGAAGGTAACACTTCAGCAAAAGACCTAAAAGAGCTGAGGGAGCTAGCCATGGCTTTTTGGGGGCAAAGAACATGATAGAACCACATGTCAAAACCATGAGGGAGGATCGTGCATGGCCTGTGGGAAGAACAGCAAGGAGCCCGGTCTTTGTAATGCCAAGGGAGCAAAGGAGAGAGAGAGAGAGATGGGGAGAGAGAAGGAGGGAGAGAGACAGAAAGAGGAAAAGAGAGAGTGAAGGAGCAAGAGCGCTCCAACTCAGTCATGGGGTCAGATGGGAGAGGAGTGTGGTTCACCTTCAAGGAAACAATTTGTTGCCCATCTGGAAGGGCGATTCTTAGCAGCTATATTTTTCCATTCTCCCACCACCCCATTTTCCTATCTAATTTAAGCAGATCATTAGGCTCTACTGTGCATCATCTCCAGGATGATCTGCGGCAGGACAGAAAGCAGAAAATTGCCTCCAGACACGTTCTTCTTGGTTTCATGTCTAAAAGTCTAAACCTGTTGTGTAGCAGAGTTAGAGGAGGAAGGCAGAGATCTCCTCAGACTAAAAAGCATTTCAGAGTCCTTTGAGGAACCAAGGTCTGTGGATTCTGCAGGTAGCAAGGGCTTAGGAGAATGGCTTTGTTCAAGCACTGAATATCTTACCAAGCTGCCAGAATGAGAGCTTTGTGTATCAAGATTTGTGTCCATACAAGTGGCAGTTGTAGAAACACATTCATACTGTAATCATCTCCTTTGGTGAAGACTGTTTCTGTCTGTGTATACTGCGACTTAGGTGGAAAGAGAGGTGAGGGGGCATTAATGAGAGCATTAGGAATGATCTTGATAATGGTAGCAAACAGAACCATACTTTCACTTATCTAATCCCCCTTCCTATTCCTTGCTTGCTTACAAAAATTAAAAAATAGTAACACCAGTAGCATTTTATATACTTAATCTTAAAATATAAACTATGCATTTTTCTAAATTCTAAAATTTTTTTGTAGATGAGAAGGTTGATAGTGAGAAGAATTGTCAAAGTTAGCAAATTTAACTTATCAGATGTTGTGGCTGATTATGAAGAAGTTGTATCTGCAAGGTACATACTAAAATTATTATTATTTAATCCTGAAATATAAAGCTTTAAGCTAATACCTCCAAAGTCCTCTAAGTTCTCTATTTTTATATTAAGTTAATATCAAAAATGCAGTTAAAAAGCATAAAGTGAAATCGAGTGACAAACATATTTGGTCATCTAAAATTTCATTTTGTACATATCTATATGCTATTTATTTTCAGTTGTATAATGTTTGAGTTTTTAACCCTCTCCTTCTTGATAATTTTTAGGGCAAGAAAAAAATAAAAGAAATACCTTTGTCCCACATAGTTTTGTCATAAGATTTTCCTGTCCTGAGTCTGCTACTGGAAAAGTCATTGCTGGTGGCACCACACAACTAAGCCTATAAGCTTCCCCTTTCAAAACCAAATCCTCAGCCATACAGCTATACAAGGTGTTCTGCCATCCACAGGCAGCAGCTAGGGGAGCCTTTGGCTGAAGTAACTCAATTCTCATACACTCCTATCTGTGAAACTTAAAGATAGGAACGGGAACTAGGAATGCTCTGTTTCTGGGAAACCTCCCTGGGGCCACTTGCAGATTCTTAGTATTAACAATAAGGTTTTAATTATCTCAGGATGCTGAAATATGTTGTGTTTTATTTTCAGTCTTTGGAGGAAAACAGGTGTGACCATAAAACTGTAATTCCATAGGTTTGTGTTGCCAGAGTTAGCAGCACTCTGTGTTGCCAGAGTCAGCAAACTGACTCCTGTTTCATAACCATATTGAAAAGTTGTGCATCTAACCACTTTCAAGAGAGCGATTCCTGAAAAACGAACAGTCCTTTGAAATAACATGACGTTTCATGGAATTACTTCTCCACACCCTTATTGCTTCTTGGCCCATGTACTCAAAGGACATGGAGCAATCACATTCTGTCTTAACATATCATCTCTTCTGTGCTCAGAAAAAGGTTCTTTCTTCGGGTTTAAGACAACTCTGTCTCTGCTCCACAACAGAGAGAACGTGGTTCAGAATAATGGCTTATTTATAATAATTAATTTAAAAATCAATCTTTCAAATCTTAATCTTGTATCTTTGTGACTGATCACTTTTTACTCTTTAGCCAGTTGACACACGCAGTTTGTAAGCTTCTTGAACGACGAAGGAAGTTGAAGCCTAAGAGGAAAGAAAGGAAAAAAGTGGCAGCACAGACTATCTGTGATGGAGATATTAAGATTCTTGTCAGAATACTGAGGGCTTATAATATTCCTACAAGGAAAACAGTAGTTAGTAGGTAAGGCAATTGTGTCAGTTGTTGGAGTTGCAGATCTTTTTTTTTTTTTCTCTTGGTCTTTTTAGGGTTGCACCCACAGCATATGGAAATTCCCAGGCTAAGGGTCACATCAGAGCTGTATCTGCCAGCCTACACCACAGCCCAGCAATACAAGATCCAAACTGTGTCTGTGATGTACACCACAGCTCACCGAAATGCTTAACCCACTTACCAAGGGCAAGGATCAAACCTGAGTCCTCATGGATTCTAGTCGGGTTCGTTACCGCTGAGCCACAGCAGGAACCCTCCAGAAGATCTGTCTTAAATGTAAATTTCTATACTGTCCCCCTAGTAAAACTTTGCACTTTATTAATACTCCATACTCAGTGAAAGTTGAAATCTTCATCTGGATAGCCAAACGTACTGTTCTTGCTATGCATTAAAGGTTTTCAGAAGTTTTAAGATGCCCAGAGTGACTTTCACAGGTGTGTTTTGGGGTGCCATATCAAATAAATGCCTTCTGTCCTAATTCCCTATTGTGAAAATTTGTTAAGCTACTATTAGCATCTGCACTGTTCTCAGCCACTGTCCCCTCACAGTATTGCAAGTAGAATACTGGAGAGAGAGGCTCTGATTTGGACTTGTCGTATTAGGTGACTTCTGCAAAAATCAGATCTCACCCATCTCTTCTGCAGTGGATTTTATTTGTGTTTCTTGGGCAGAGGATATGTGGGATCAGAATGGCCAAATTAAGGCTTGGATGTTAAATGCTCATGAATATTTAGTGTATCCTGAATATCGAATGTCTCCTGTATTTAGTCTCTTGTATAATTTATACATTATGAATATATAGTCCTCAGGTACCTTAGGAATATTGGGTATCCCTCTCTGTCTACGTTTAACACACGTGCTCTACTTGCTTATTTTATGTTTACCACATCCTGTGTACTCTACATGTGAAAAACATATTTCGCTTACTAGCTACTAATTTATAATTAAAATCTCTTAAATGTACCTCTGTTTTATACAGTGCAATTTATGATGGAATTGGTATCTTCAAAACAAATATATATTTCAAGGCTGTTTTGTGAAATAAATACATTATAAAATTACTACCATTTTCTATAATAGTCAGCTTGTAAAATAAAGAATATTGTAATACCAAAAATGAGAAGAATACAGTCTCAAAATATGACTTGCCTTACTATTCTCCTTTTGCTGAGGATCAGTGAACGCTTTATCATAGACTGTTTCCAATCCACAGTTCAGCATTTAGGAACTACCCTTTCAGAGTAGCGACTACAAAATGTTTCTCTCTAACCACCTGTAATATGAAGATCCAGAGCACTCTTATCTCTTATCTTCTCTCTTATCTCTACAAGCATAAGCAAAAACCCACCTACTCCTACCAAAACTAATACTAAAATTGCTTAAATTGTATCTCTCTATATTGTTTTTCCTGAAGAACCTTGAAAATGCCTACTTACTTGGTATCGTCCATGTCTCGCATCAGACATAAAGAAACAATCAAATCAGTAGCCTCAGATGAGATCTTAAATGAGATAAGTATTTACCGCTTCTATAAAGTGCATTTTGATCTTGTTTTCCCTGAGTTGCAACTTGCCTCTAATTGGACTCAAATCTCTGATCTCTTGGGCTTCTAGTTTACCCTCCATAACACGGTGAAGTTGCGCTTTATAAAATGTAATTCTGACATTTCATTCCCTGCTCCCCTGCTCTCAGGATCTATAGAATAAGGTTGTGCAAGCACCTGAGAATGGCCGCAGAAGTTCATAATGATCTGGTTCTTACCTGTCAGTCAGCCACATTTCCCTGCACCCACAGCAGTATCACAGCATACTACTGCTTGTTCTATACACGCCCTTTCCTCTGCCTGGAGTGGCCATTCCATGTTATTGGCCGCACGAACTGTGATTTAATGTCTCAAAGCTCATGTCCAAGCAGCGTTTCTTCTGTGAATTTCTCCTTGTCCTCACCTCAGAAAGTTAACTGTTCCCTCTCCTGGCTAACTCTTACACCTTGAGTATATTTCTTTTATTTCTCACACTTCATTGCGATTATTGTTTACCTGTTTATTTTCCCCTGATAGACTTAAGATAAAAAATCCTAAGGATTTCCATTTATCTTTGGATCCTAGCAAAGTAGTGCCTGATATTGAATAGGATGAAGAAATGTTTATTAAATGAATGAGTGAGTGAATAATGGTTTTTTGGAAAACTTGAAAAAGTAAGCCATCCAGTTGTCAGCCAGTAACTAATTTCTACCTTTTATCAACTATATACAGTATTACCAACATCTAGTCAGTGTCTATTATGTGTTTTAGGATGCTGTGCGCCCTTTTGTGGAAGTGTCCTTTCAGCACACCGTATACCAAACTAGTGTTGCAAGTGGATCTCATCCATGCTGGAATGAAGAAATTACAGTAGATTTTATGTAAGTTGGAGTCCACTTTTCCTCAGCTTTTAAAACAGAGCAATAATAAAATTATTTTATTGAGCCGTTTATTGAAAATAATATTGAAAATGGGCTTAATTTTTAAGTTTTAAATTATGAAATATTTCTTACATAGATATTAATATAGATATATAATTTATATGTAAATGTAAGTTCTGAGGAAAGATCCTAAAATGAATACCTGTGTTATCTACCATCTAGCTTTAAAAAATAGAATATTGCCAATATCTTCGAAGGCCCCACTGTGCCAATACCTAATTGTATCCCCTTTCTTGCCCCGCCACCGAGGGGTAATAACCATGAATTTGTGTTTATCATTCCCTCTCTTTCTTTATGGTTCTACATCATAGGTATTTATCTTTAACTGTGTTTTATTTATGTATACTTTCAACTTTGTATAAATTGAATCATATTTTACAGTCTTCTTTACTCTTAATTATTTGAGAGATTCATCCATATTCATACTTGTAACTCCTTCCTTCCTTCCTTCTCACTTCTATAGAGTATTCCACTGTATTAAAATGATGTAATTTATTCATCCTTTATCTTTTTTATGTACATTTGCCTGGTTTTAATGTTTTACTGTTGCACATAGTATTGCTCTAAACATTCTTGTCATTTGGAACACACATGTAAGAGCTTCTTTTTAAGACAGTAGTTCTCAAACTCTTTTGTGCTCTGGAATCACCTATATGGCTTCTTAAAACGGATTGCTGGGCCCAACTGCGTAGTTTCTAATTCAGTCACTCTGGGGTAGGGCCTGATACATAATGCCATTTCTTTTTTTTAATTTTAATTTTTTTTTTCTTTTTAGGGCCGCACCCGTGGCATATGAGAGGTCCCAAGCTAGGGGTCACATTGGAGCCACAGCCACAGCAACGCCAGATCTGACCTGCGTCTGTGACCTACACCACAGCTCACGGCAGCTCTGGATCCATAACCCACTGAGCAAGGCCAGGATCCTCATGGGTGCTAGTGAGATTCATTTCTGCTGCACCACAATAGGAACTCCCATATTTCCATTTCTAGCAAGTTTCCAGGTGTTACCGATGCAGCTAAGTCAGGGGACCTTTGAGAACCTCTACTCTAGGGTCTATATACGGAAGTGAATTGCTTCAGCTTTACTAGCTAATGCCAGACTTTTTTCTAAAATGATTGTACCAATGTACACTTGCAACAGCAATATAAAAGTTCCTATTGTGTCACATCTTTAATAATATTTGTATTTTTTAAATTAATGTTTCTAATGCAATGGATCTAAATTAATATTCTCATTGTAGTTTAATTTACATTCCCGGATTTCTAATGAGATTGAGTTGTTTTTTTTTTTCATTTTAAGCAAATCCATAGACTTTATTTTTTAGTGTAGTTTTAAGTTCATAGTAAAATTGAGCAGAAATTGCAGAGTTCTTATATATGCCCTCCCTACAACACACACATGCACAGCCTCCCTCAGTGCCAGGTGGTAGTGCCAGGTGGTACATTTGTTACAATCAATGGACCAGTGTTGACACATTATCAACCAAAGTCCACAATTTAAATAGAATTCACTCTTTATGTTGTAATGTTGTATTCTGTAAGTTTTTTGACAAATGTATAATGACATGCATCCACCACTCTAGTATCATAAAGCAGAGCTTCACTGCTCTTAAAATGCCCTGTGCTTCACCTATTCATCCTTTAATCCTTCCTCTGGAACCTCAGGCAACCACTGATCCTTTTACCATCATCATAGTTTCACCTTTTCCAGAGTGTCATTACATGTCAGGGTTCTCCAGAGAAACAGGACCAATAGGTTGTGTGTGTGTCTGTCTGACTCTCTCACCCTCTGTAATAGGAGTGGGCCTCATCCAATCCATTGAAGGGTTAATAGAAAAAAGACATACCCAGCCTAGAAAGAGGAAACTCTTCAGACTTAACTGCAGCTCTTCCTTGGGCTTCCAGCCTGCCAGCTTACCAGCAGACTTTGGACTTTCTTTCCCCTACAGTCATGTGAGCCAGTATTGCAGAGGGTAGTTTGCCTTACCCAAAGTTTACTGATTTTTTTACTGTGGAAAAAACACTTAACATGACATCTACCCTCTTAACAAATTTTTAAGTGTGAAACATATTATCATTGAATGTAGGTGGAAGGTTTTACAACAGATCTCTAGAGTTCATCCATCTTACTTCCCTGAAACTTTATGCCTGTTGATTAGTAACTCCCCATTTCTCCCTTCCCCTAGCCCCTGGCAACCACCATTCTGCTCTTTGATTCTATGCACTTGACTATTTTAGATGCCACATATAGGTGGAATCATGCAGTCTTTCCGTGACTGGTTTATTTCATTTAGTATAATGTCCTCAGTGTTCATCTATATTGTCACATATTACAGAATTTCCTTCTTTTTTTTTAAGGGGGAGCAGTATTCCATTTTGTGTGTGTACCCCATTTTCTCAGGTCCTTCATCTGTCAACAAACATTTAGGATGCCTCTATAACCTGACTGTTTTGAATAGTTCTGCAATAAAGATAGGAGTGATAATATGTCTTTGAGATTCTGATTCAGTTCTTTTGGATAAATACCTAGAAATGGGATTGGTGGATTATATGGTAGTTCTATTTTTAATTTTTTGAGGAAACTGCCTGCTTTTTTCCATAACAGCTGCACCATTTTGCATTCCCGCCAATAGTGCGCAGAGGTTCCAGTTTTCCACAACTTCACCAACACTTGTTATTTTATAATAGCCATCATGACAGATGTGAAGTGATATCTTACTGTAGTTTTGATTGCATTTCCCTAATTATTAGTGAGCATTTTATTTATTAGCAGTTTTTAGCATTTTCTTATGTGTTTGTTGGCTATTTGTATGTCATTTCTGGAAAATGTCTATTAAAATTTTAGTGCATTTTAAAATCAGATTAATAGATTTTTTTGTACTATTGAGATATATGAGTTCTTTATATACTTGACAATTGACCCCCTTATAATATATATGATTTGCAAATATTTTCTCCCATTCCATAGTTTCCTTTGTACTCTGTCAATTATTTTCTTTGCTGTGCATAAGCCTTAGAGCTTGATATAGATTCGCTTTTTAATTTTTGCTTTTGTTGTTGTGCTTTGGTATCATATCCATGAAATTACTGCTACAAACAATGTCGTGAAGCTTTTCCCCTATGCTCTCTTCTAGGAGCTTTACAGGTTCAAGTCTTACAGCTTAAGTCTTAAATCCATTTTGAATTTGTGTATGGTGTAAAATAAAGATCCAGTCTGATTCTTTTGCACATAGATATTTTTAGCAACACCATTTATTAAAGGGACTCAACAAATGAGTTGTGTACTCTTGGCACCCTTGTCAAAGACCAGTTGACCTGGTATAGGTGCAGGGATTTATATCCGTGCTCTCTGTTCTGTACCATTGGTCTATATGTCTGTCTTTATGCCAATACCACACTGCTTTGTACTGTAACTTTGTAATATATGTATTTTGAAATCAGGAAATTGGATCTCCGGCTTTGTTCTTTCTCACGATTCATATATGATGCTAAAGCTGTATAAATAGGTTTCTGTAATTCAAAATAAAGTGCACTGATCAAGATAAAGTTGAAATGTAGAACTTAAAATTGTTCTCTAAACTCAGTTAGCAGTTTTCAGTTGTCACATCCTGTACATCTTTAGCCCTGACTTGAGTCAAAGGAATATAAGGAACTGTCAGCTACATCCATTATCAAAGTCTTTCTCTTGTCCTAGTGCCCTCACCCCCTTCTCAGAACTACCAAGCTTGTTCAGCTCCCTCAATTTCTGCAGATCATGTGGTTCTTGACTGTTTAATTTTGTCTTTTTTTTTTTTAGGGCTGCACCCGTGGCATTTGGAGGTTCCCAGGCTAGGGGTCGAATCCAAGCTGTAGCTGCCGGCCTTCACTGCAGCCACAGCAACTCGGGATCCGAGCCGCATCTGCAACCTATACCTCAGCTCACGGCAACACCAGATCCTTAACTCACTGAGCGAGGCCAGGGATCAAATCCGTGCCCTCGTGGATACTAGTCATGTTTGCTAACCATTGAGCTACAATGGGAACGCCAGCTATCACTTTTCAGTGTCATAGATACAAGAGCTCTATTCCCTTCTGCACATAATATTTTAGTGAATAAAAGTCAATGTAAATAGGATAGATAGTAATAATAAATAGTAAATAGTAACTATCCTTGTGAGCTCTACTTTGGAGAAGAAATTGTGGTAAAATTTGAGGAAAGTTAAGAGTAGAATGCAAAAAGAAAGATAATGCAGGACTTGAGTGATTTAAGGGATTTAGCAAGTTGACACACTCAAAAATATCTTCAGTTTGACAGTCATTAGTGCTCCTGCTAGCATAGTATTGTGTGTATACATTGCCTCCCTGTCCTGTCTTAGGCCTTTGCAACATGAAAGGGAATTCTTGAAGGGAGCAGTGTAAGGAAGTTAGCTTATCACTTAGATAAGGAATCTTCACCTTAAAATTATTCTTCAAATTCAACTAAAATTTTTCAATCATCACTGTTAGTGCGTCTCAGAAAGCTGTTGAAATTGTTGAAGATCCTTTGACGTAGTAGATGTTTCCTTAAGCAACAAACCTTAACAAATAATATTAATGACAGCTGGTGTAGTGAAAAGGACCTGGCCTTTAGAGACAGTCAGAAACGGGTTCAGATTAGGACTCTAATCATTTGCTGGTAGTGCTATCCTGAGCCAGTTACTCAACTTGTCTGAGTTTGATTGAAATTTGATGTGTGAGCTGGAGCTGAGAGTACATATGTTACACTCTGCTTTCAGCCACCTCTAAAAATGTATCCAATCAAATAAGCTATCAGCTGACAGCTTGCAAAATTAAATACACTCCACTGTCCCAGTTTCTGGTTGGTGAAAATAAATGTGGGAAAGAGAATAAGCTCCATGGTTGAAACAGTCATATCTTTTAGCTGAGCGCATGAGACCAGTTTAACTCTATGTGTGAAGTAACAGAAACTAGCAGAATTTAAGGCAGTGGGAAAGCCATAATATACCATACTCCAGATAATTTGTTCACAGTGGATGGCTGTAGTGAAAGCCTTTCTACTTGACATTTCTGTCTTTATTTTTCATGCAAATTACCTTGAGAGAGAGAGAGAAGATACATTTAAAAATATATACTGGCTTTAATGAAAGATAGCAGTTGTCTTGAAAGCACATGGCTTTTCTTAGCTTACACTCTGTAAAAGAAAAGAACACAGGTAAATTTATAGTCCTTTATGTATAACAGTCTTATAAAATCAATTGAGCACTTAAATATGTTTTTCTTATTTACAGCTTACCAGGACATGATTATAACTTCTCAAACTTATCTAAAATAAAAGATAATATATATATCAACATTTTCGATGAAATGATTATTGAAAAACATGAGGTAAAGTAGAATAATTATAATAATATTGAAATAATTTTAAGTTCACACTGAATGAAGTCTATTAACTATTTATAAATTTACATTTATTTATTTATATATTTTTTCTTTTTTAGGGCTGCACCCACGCATATGGAGGTTCCCAGGCTAGGGCCTGAGTTGGAGCTTTAGCCACCAACCTACATCACAGCTACAGCAACACAGGATCCAAGCCACGTCTGTGACCTACACCAAGCTCACGGCAATGCCAGATCCTTAGCCCACTGATCAAGGCCAGGGATTGAACCCGCAACCTCATGGTTCCTAGTTGGATTCATTTCCACTGTGCCACGATGGGAACTTCTGTGAATTTACTTTTAGATGCAATATCTATTTCCAACATTTTCTTGAAAGGATATGGGGCAACTTGAAGTAAAATCAGACATATGACAAGTCAATTAAAAATGAATAGAGATCATAAACCACATATAGGAGAAGGGCTAATCTGCAGTTGAACACTGCATTTAAGTGAACTTCCTGGTAACCAAGCTTTAACATTTTCAGAGTTTGCTTTACTGAACATATTTACTCATACATTTTGCTGTATGAAAGTATATATATTAAGATCTTCTACAGTGTTTACTGAAATGTAGGAATACATTTTAATTTATGTAAAAAGAAACCCTTCCCTACAAAGGCAGCCTCCCCTTAGAATTGTATTTGAGATTTCTTTGTATCTTTGGACCCTAGTCCACAGTTCATTTCATCAAGCCATTGGTCCCACCATAATAGTTGACAATTAACATACAAAGGTGTTATTCCCAATAACAAGATAGGAAGCCTATTGGACAAGCTGAGTTGCACACAAAGAAATCATATTCCAGGACAAATATTAAGGAATTTTTCTAGTACTTCAAATATTTGTTATTTCTGTCTTTGAAGAGGAAAAAGTATCCAAATGCTCTTTGGAGGGGGGTGACATAGAAATGTATTTATACATTTCAACACAAAAAAGGAATGAAAGCATAAGACTAGTTCGTCTGTTTTATTGTGAGTTCAGAGCAAAGCCCACCCTCTTTGTCCTACCCAGACTCCACTTTGCTCCGTGGCCACTACTACAGCATTGATGGAAGCACAACCCTTAGGGCTCTCAGTCCGCACTGTCTTTGGGCATTGAAGGGATTCTTTTGATTTGCAGGATGTTAGAGATACAACACATTTAACAAATATCTCAGGTTTATTTAGAAGCCCTAATCATTAGGGGCCAAAGCAATCACAGCAGGAGCCCACCTTCAACCATTTAACCAACCAAGTGACTGGCCAATGTGTTGCATATTATAACACAATATTGTCTTGTTCTTATTTTCTATAAACAGTTCCTATATTAATAGAGTCCTTAGTGATTGTTTCATATATAGTTCATATTGATGACCTTAAAATAAACTTCTTTCATTGCTTCTCAGAGAGAATGCATAGGGAACCAAATTAAGAGTGAACTCCAATTCAGATATAATCTATAGGCTGAGACAAGGTATATCTAGGAAGCCCGCAGCATCCCTGGGACCTGAGATGGAAAGATTAATGTGGTGGATATCATATCAGTCGGAAGTCCAAGAATTTAATTACTAAAAAAGCTACCCAAGTACCCATGTTACCCTTTAGATTAGAACAACCCAGTCCACCTTGGCTCTGCTGTTGCTAGTCAGCCTCCAGATTTAAAAGTATTCCCTGATAAGCAGAAGGGATAATTTCTCAATTTGCAGAGTTATAAGGACTCCAGATATGCAAAGACAGTGGTTATGAACTGAAAGCAGGCATCAGGGGTATGGGCAGCTTTTTTCAACTTGGTCCTTCCCCAGATTCAGGTAAACAGCAGTTTCCAGTGCTTAGAAATTGAATACCTTGGCTTTCTTGATATTTATTAACTGTTACATATGATCATTAGAACGTTAACATTGTCTGTTATGACCCTGGACTCCTTTGCATTTATTCTTCTTAGAAGAAGAGAGGGAGTTCCCTGGTGGCCTAGTAGTTAAGGATTTGGTATTATCCCTCCTGTAGCTTGGGTTCAATCTGTTGCTCAGGAACCTCTGCATGCCATGGGGAAAAAAAGAGAAATATCAGATAAAAATGGGAGCCAGAATATATTGCATTTTCTTTTGCAAGGTTTTTACATTTGTAACCTGTGCTATCTGTAAGTGAACCATAAGATGAATTTTCTTAGTCAAGAAATGGGCATTGGCAACCTAATAGATGCCATTGTTTCCTGGCAGTAAGCCTACATGATCCATAATTATGACAGCAAGGGAAAGGTGGATAGTGGAAAGGGAAAAAGGGAAGCAGAGGGAGTTCCTGTTGTGGCACGGTGGAAAGGAATCCGACTAGAAAACATGAGTTTAGGGTTCAATCCCTGGCCTCACTCAGTGGGTTAAGGATCTGGCGTTGCAGTGAGCTGTGGTGTAGGTCACAGACCCGGCTTGGATTGTCATTACTGTGGCTCAGGCGTAGGCCGACAGCTCCAGCTCCGATTCGACCGCCAACCTGGAAACCTCCATATGCCACGGGTGCAACCTTAAAAAGAAAAAAAAAATTGCAGAAAGCAAGATAGGGTGTGTGGAAAACCACAATAAGCTGTTAGAATACCTCCATCCTTCCCTTCTTGCCTCCCACCTCAGGCAACCATTGATGTGCTGTCACTACAGTTTCCATTTTCTAGAATTTTATACAAATGGCATCATACAGTATGTACTTTTCCCCACTTGATCTATCTTCATCCAGAAAAATTATTGAAATTCATCTGTTGTTATATTTATCAGATAGTTCATTACTTTTTAATTGTGTAGTGGTATTCTGCTGATAAACATACATTCTGTTGTATGTTTAAACATTCTCCTGTTGATGGACATTTGGGTTTTCTTTGGGGGAGGCTATTATAAATAAAGCTTCTATGAGCATTTGTGGGTTTTTTTTAATTTTTAAAATGATTTTTATTTTTTCCATCATAGCTGTTTACAGTGTTCTGTCAATTTTCTACTGTACAGCAAGGTGACCCAGTCACACATACATATATACATTCTTTTTTCTCATATTATCATGCTCCATCATAAGTGACCAGATATAGGTCCCAGTGCTATACAGCAGGATCTCATTGCTTACCCATTTCAAAGGCAACAGTTTGCGTCTATTAACCCCAAATTCCCAGTCCCTCCCACTCCCTCCCCCTCCCCCTTGGCAACCACAATTCTGTTCTCCAAGTCCATGGTTTTCTTTTCTGTGGAAAGGTTCATTTGTGCCATGTATTAGATTCCAGATATAAGTGATATCATATGGTATTTGTCTTTCTCTTTCTGACTTCCTTCACTTAGTAAGAGAATCTCTAGTTCCATCCATGTTGCTGCAAATGGCATTACTTTGTTCTCTTTTATGGCTGAGTAGTATTCTATTCTATGTGTATATATACCACATCTTCTTAATCTATTCATTAGCATTTGTGTTTAAGTCTTTGTATAGACCAGTGGTTTAATCTTTCTTGGGTAAATACAAACAAGTGAAATGCTGGATCATATGGTAAGTGGATATTTAAGAAACTGCTAAACTGTTTTGCCAAAGTGATTATACCATTTTTATATAGTTTATATATTCAGTATACAAATCCATTATCAGATATATGACTTAGAAATATTTTCTCCCAGTACGTAGCTTGTCTCTTCTTCTTCTTCTTTTTTTTTTTTTTTTTTTTTGACTGCACCCACAACATATGACAGTTATCAGGCCAGGGGTGAATTGAAGCCACAGCTGAGACCTGCCGAATCCTTGCACTGGGCTGGGGAATCAGACCTGTGTTGCCACAGAGACAATGCTCCATCTTAATATGCCATGCCACAGTGGGAACTCCCATGCCTTCATTTTTTCAACATTGCCTTTTGAAGAGCAAAGTTTTAAACTTTGATGAAGTCAAATTTATCAACTTGCTTTTGGTGTCAGCTCTGTTTTTGCTTTATATATGTTTTAACTCATTAGGGGCTTATGCTTTTAAGACTGTATTTCTTCTTCATGAATTGATTCCTTTATCATTATGAAATATTCTTCTTTAACCCTGGTTATATTTCTTGTTCTTAATCTACTTTATATGTTAGAAATACAGTTATTCCAGCTTTCTTTTAATTAGTGTTTATATCTAATAGAAGAAGAGAGGGAGTGATATATCTTTTTCTTATTTTTTTTCTTTAACCTGTGTCTTTATATGTAAAGTGAGTTTACTTTAGAGAACATATAGTTGGGTCTTATTTTTTTTACTCAGTGTAACAATCTCCACATTTTAATGAATGGCTACTTACATTTTTGTTTAATTATTGACTTCATTGGGTTCCATCTTTCTATTTGTTTTCTGCTTATCCTATCTCTTCTTTGTTCTTTTTTCTCCCTTTTTTTGATTAATAGAGTACTTTTTGATTCTATTTATTTCCATTCTTGGCTTAATTAGGTAGTCTTCTTTTACTTCTTAATCACAGCTCTAGGTTTTATGATATATTCTTTAATTTATCACAGGCTATCTTTATATAATATTATGCCACTTCACATATACTGTAAGAACAGAATATTACAAAACATCCATTTCTCCTCCTATGCTTTGTGTTAGTGTTATTATAATTTTCCTTACACGTGTCGTAAACTCCACAACAGGTCATTATTATTGCTTTAAATATTTAATTGTCTTTTAAAGAAGTTAAAAAGTGAGAAAAATCTTTTCTATTACTCTTTGATTTATTTTTAAAAATAAAGCAATTTTTATCCTTACCTACAAGTTTGTGTAATATTATTTACTATTCATCTCATGATATAGAGTGAGTAATAGAAAAATTATTTTAATAGGATTACTGTTCCAAGAGCTGCAGTGGTCATTCATATATAAGAAAGAATTGGCTTGGATCCATTGTCTTCCCTTTCTCTGCTCTCCTGCAACAATCTGAGGTAATAGAAAGTGATCCTTTGCTAATTATTCTAAATTTTTATCTCTGGCTAATAACAACAATTACTGTTAGTCAAAACAACAGTAATTATTTTTATTACTGGTAAGGTTGATAGGTTAAGTCAAAATGATCTTGTATTAAGTGTTTCCTGGAGAGTGAGTATTTGAAGATTTTAGCTGTCTTTAGAACAAGAGACACCCAAAGATTTATTTTGGGTATTGTTAGAGCATTCAGCTAACCTTAGGTCTTAAAGCAACATCCATATTTGCTTAGAATAGTTTTATAGGACCAGATTCCCAAATATTCTGATTAATGATGCTCCTCAAACATCGTTTATTGACAATGTTGAGACTAATGGTTAGCCCCTGTGTCTATGATACCCCCAGAGGGCTCTGCAGTTGGGTTTTTCAGCAAGAATATGCCTACATGACCAGCAAAATATAAAAATCCCAGTCTAGACTCCTTTTGGAGCCATGTTACTTACTTGCAGAGATACAGATTTGAATGATCCAGTAATGAATTTCTTACCTCGATGAGTTTACTGTACAGAGAAGAAAAACATTTCAGTACAAATGGTAGTGCTGGCGGGCTTTAAGAGAGAGGGTGTGTGAGAGGTACTAACAGAACATAGAGTTTGGAGGGGAAAGTGAAGGGGTTTTCCAAGGAGTACTTGGGGTAGGTAAGAGAGGAATGAGGAGGAGAATAAAAGGACAAGGAAGTATTTACAGAGAAGATACTTCTGGATCAAGTTCCTAAAGATGCGTTTGTCAAGCACACTGTCGTTTAACTCGGAAGGAATTATGTGGGTATCAGTTAGTACTGCATTCACTTGTATGAACAGAAATCCTAACAGTGGCTGGTGTAAACAATCTGTTTATCGATCTCACCTCAAAGGAAATCTAGATGCCAGTGTAGTTGCTTAGTTGCACAAAAATATCATCAAGGATCCAAGCAACTTTTGTCTTTCTGTTCCACTGTCCTTGTTATGTGATCTGCACCTCCAGCCTCATGTTCCTATTGCAGATAGGAAGTGCAGTGAAGCAGGAAGGGGCAGTGCTTATGTCAAGAAAACAGATACTTCGCCAGAAAACCTAGCAGACTTCTTGCATTTTACTTATGTGACTCGGTCACTAAATAGCTGTCATGCTGCCACCTAAATTGTTGGTAAGGAGAAGAGAATGGATATGAAGGAGAATAGAAACATCTGCATAATATCATGAGGGAACTTGTTGCCAATGCAAGTGTTGCAAATAAAGTAAAGAGCAATAGAGACTTTGGAGTTCCCGTCGTGGCTTGGTGGTTAACGAACTCGACTGGTATCCATGAGGACTAGGGTTCAATCCCTGGCCTCGCTTCGTGGGTTAAGGATCTGGCATTGCTGTGGCTGTGGTGTAGGCCAGGAGCTACAGCTCTGATTGGACTCCTAGCCTGGGAACCTTCATATGCCACAGGTGCGGACCTAAAAAAAAACAAAAAGGAAGGAAAAAAAAAAGAGCAATGGAGATTGTAAGTTGTTGGAGGTATAGGGCTTCCTACATTTGTAATCCCTGCAGATATTTCTTAGTCTCAGGCCGGACTCTAGGGTAGAGAGATTAAGAGTGTAAGCTTCAAAGGTGGGCAAACCTGGGTTGTAATCCCGGCTCTACTACTCATTAGTCGTGTGATCTTGCACACATTACTTACATTCTCTGAGCCCCAGTTTCCTTATTTATAAAATGGAGGTAAGGGTAGTATCTACCTCACTGAATAATATGAGCTATACCAAGCACTTGGCAGAATGTCTCGCACACAGTAAGTGCTCCATAACTATTAGCTACCATTATGATTAGTTATTGTAATAAATTATCTCCTTCCTACACACACACACACACACACACACACACACACACACACACATGCACGCACGCACATGATCCCTCCTCCTATGGACTATGGGTCGTCCTTCCTGCTGGTACATTTTTTATTCACTTTCCAGACCAAATGCAAAATGTGACATGGTCTTTAAGTATTTTCTTTGAGCCTAAATTAGATTCTCTAAGAACTTTTATCAGTCTGGTACATAACTTGCTTCCTCATTCCATCCCTTTCGTACTGCTGCCCTCTCCACTCACTGCATTTTAGACAGGGGCCCAGGGTGTCAGGGTTGTCCATGATCATGGAGAGAATCTTGTCATCCCTGTGCAGGTACCTATGAGTAGGACCAGTATGAACCCATGCAAGCCTGTTTCCTGCAATGGAGAAACTGAGTTGAGCTATACTGTATTTGACTGATGTTTATTTTCATCATGCAGAATCTGTTTTATTGATATACTCTTTCAGATTAGTGGGACATTTCAAGTAAATATTCCTCCAGTTTTGCTTGGGTATACTTGGAGTAAGACTACTTACGTGTCTCCTAAAGAAGATTGTAATGGACAGAATTTAAAAGAATGTGCCTTCTTAAATATTTTTGCTACCATTGAACCTCAAATATCATATACCATCTGTAATCCAGAACTAGACAAGGTAGGTTTTACACTGGGTTATTTTTATATATACTATCAAAGAAGTGTAAATTTCAGAGCTGGCACAAATGAACTTTGGTTCTTGATATTTTCCTGTGGGAACAAAATGGTACAAAGTTGAAACATTTTAAACGATTCTAGTTTTCAGATCACACAGATGTTTTGGAGAGAGCACAGATTTTTAAAAAAAACTGTAAGGCATTATTTCCTAAACGAAGAATCACAACTACTGTTTTTAATGATGAAGGGATACAGATCTTAGTAACAAGGTATATCAAGGCATTGAATCCACCTCAACAACTCCTGGATCTATTTCTTCATGATTCTAATGCAACACTTGTAAGTTATATTTATTTCAGTAGTTTTATTGAGATTATAATTCACGTGTCATATAATTTGCCCATCTGAAGTATAGTATTCAGTGGTTTTGGGTCTGTACATAGAGTTGTGCAACCATCACCACAGTAAATTTTGATCACTCCAAATTTATATTTATATTTTTTTTACCTGTATACTTTTTTTGGCTTTTTAGGGCTGCTCCTGCAGCATATGGAAGTTCCCAGGCTAGGGGTTGAATCGGCCCTGTCAGGCACAGCAACTCGGGATCCAAGCCATGTTTGCAACCTACACTGCAGCTCACGGCAATGCCGGTTCCTTAACCCACTGAGCAAGGCCAGAGATCAAACCCACATCCTCATGGATACTAGTCGAGTATCCATGAGTACTAGTGCTGCTGAGCCACAACAAGAACTCACTCGCGTACCTTTTTATATTGACTTTGAGTGTAACTTTTTATTAAAATTGCTTTGCCTTCAAAGACAGTTCCCTGAGAGAGAAGTCATCTGTGTTGGGGGTGTTCTTCTGAGGGCCAGATGGAAGAACACCTTTCTTTCTGATCCCTTTCACTTCTCCCCTTGTGCCAGAGTCACTGCTACCACAGCATTTTATTTGATCACACCAGCTTCACAACTCTCACTTTGAAAAATGACACAGAAAAATTCCTTTGACTTCCAGGAAAAATAAAAAGCTGCACTTTGAAAAATGACACAGAAAAAATCCTTTGACTTCCAGGAAAAATAAAAAGTGTTTTGGAGTTCCCATTGTGGCGCAGTGGAAATGAATCTGACTAGTATCCATGAGGTTGCGGGTTTGATCCCTGGCCTCGCTTAGTGGGTCTGGGATCCAGCATTGCTGTGAGCTGTTGTGCAGGTCACAGATGCTGCTCGGATCCCACTGTGCTGTGGCTGTTGCATAGGCCAGCAGCTGTAGCTCTAATTTGACCCCCAGCCTAGGAACTTCCATATGCCAAGGGTGTGGCCCTAAAACAAAACAAAACAAAGCCCCCAAAAAAGAGTTAGTGTCCTACTAAGGACTAACCTTGTTGCACCTGGGAATGAAGAAACTATGTTATATTTTGCTCTGTAAACTGCCAGTGTGACACTTCCCATCTCATCCCTATGTGGCTTTACGCATGTCTGTTTTTTACTAGCTGACAAAAGAGACATCTATATATATTCATTACGGACTCAAAAGAGGGTATATATAGCTCCTTCTACGCTGAGAAAGAAAAATATGAAATCAGAAATCTAGACTCCCCTTCGAGAAAAAGATAAACTTTGATTAAAGGGCATCTATGAAAAATCACTTAATACCTTTTGTTTATTCAGGCATGATTGGGTCAGTTGGCTCTCCTCAGAAACATATTATCTTTCCATTATGAAGTTCTTACCTGAATTCTTTAAGCTGAAACAAAAAGTGCTAATTTAGTCACCTTTTGCTACACTCTGCTCTTCCATTACGGGGGACTTCTTGCCTATTTCCTGACACCCAAAGTCCAAGGAGATAATAATGTTCTCAGGTTTCTGTCAAAGACAGTGTTTCTCTTTTTTTAAAAAAAATATAAATCCTAGCTCCTTTGCTTATCAAGGATTTTGAACCATGTTTAATTAATTGCATGAAGTAAGAAACATGACCAGTGCAAGGAGGTCATATAGTGCTTGAATGATAGCTGTTGTAAATCTGAAGATTTTGGTGAATTTTCTGTGTTATCTCATTGTTTATTTACTTGTATTCCTTTCTTCTTTTCTACTCTAGGCTGAGTCCTTCTCTCCAGCCCTATAGGGGAAACAATCCACAATAGAACTTTTGTTTGAAAAAGTAGGCTGCATCACCATTTCTTTGATGCAGCTACTTATAACTAGACTTTATTAATAAAAATGATTCTGATTTTGAACCTAAAAGCAAATGAAACTTTTGCTATTATTCAACATCATTTAAAAAATATTTAGCAGTTATACTTTGAACAGTTATACTTTAGGGTACACATGTAATGTATCATATGTAAATTTTTAAATTTATTACAATGAAATGTAATGGTTAACATGCATGCTCTGGAGTCAGGCTAACTTGAGCTCATTCCCAGAGACCCATATATTGTGTTAGTGTGTGACCCTGAGCAGGTTATCTCAGCACTCTAAGCTTATTCCCTCTTTTGTAAAATAAAACAAATAGTGTGTACTTTGTAGGATACACTAAATGTGATGATAATGCATGTAAAGCATGCATTATCAGTAATAGGCATATAGTATGCCCTCAGTAAATGTTAGTTAATATTATTTTAGGACCTCGTTGCTCGCTTTGTGTCTTTGATTCCTATTGTGTCTGATACACTGGATGAAAATGATGATTTTGAAATATGGATGACATCAGAGGTAACAAGTTACATTTTATAATTAAAATGTATAGTATTTCTTACTTACTTTTCTTTTTAAGAAACATTTAAAAAATATTATGCACCTTTAAAAAATTATGTAATAATTTGCCTTGTGAAATTTGAAAGCATTTCATGATTTAATACATCATTTTCAGCTCTGTAACAACATTGAAATAATTCTTAAAAGACCAAGAATCTTATTAAAATTTTAAGTAGCTCATGAATACTTTGATGCAATAGAAGTTCCTGGAGTACCTTATTGTGACATTCTCCAGAGAGAAATACGGCTTATTCACTATAGAGGTGGTCAGACTCTTAAGTCGAGGACAAATACCACCACTTCGGAGAAGCTTTCCCCGGTTTTCCCACATCTGAACAAAGAGCTTGTATTCAGTGCTCTTCTTTGGCACTTGGATTGAAGTTGTCTTTAGACTGGCTGCCAAATAAAACGCAGGCCCTTTGCAATAGTAGGGACATATTTATACTAAAGAAAATATTTGTTTATCTGAGATTCAGATTGAATTGGGTGTCCTATTTTCTGCCCCTAAATCTGTCAACCTTAATCAGAGTACTTTTTCTGTTTCATGTTAAATTACATTTAGTCGCTTATGTATTAGCCCTACACCCACACATGGTACACATACATCCCAGGTTTAATCTCCTTGAATGAAAAGGCAGACCTGATTATTTTTGTATTCATCACTTGTACATACTTCAAATTTAGCAAGCATTCAATAAATATTTTTAATGAAAAATACCAGTGTGGTGGGAACCTAAGAGAGAGACACTTTCCATCTGGAACTGCTAGTCCTGGCACTTATCTAGAATGTTTTAGAGGCTAGATTTGAGCTGAAATGGATTTAGGGGGCATAGGGCTAACTTAGTAGGTCAGCTGCCCTGTCTTCTACTAAGTGGGAACAAGGGAGACACAGGCATGTGGTTTGCTTCAGGATCCAGTGATTCAAATCTGATGAAACTCAAAGAGGTCTCATTAACCCAAGACTCTTCTGAGACTCTTCAAACTAATAAGAATGTGTTCAGGGGTATTATGGTCCTTCAGAACATTGAAATATGGCTTCTAAATAGCTAAAAATAACCATTCAGGCAAACACTAGAACTCCTGAGGGCCCTCCCATGCAAGCAATACCCATGGCTAAGAGGTTACCACGGGCATAGGATTCCTTCTGGGTAATGCCTTCCCATTGACATGAACTCTTTGGACTTGGGGCGCCAATAAGTGAATGACTAATTAGATTGTCACAAGTGACATTAGATTGTCTCCTACCCAACATGCAGTCTTGGAGTCAAACAAACCTTGGTTCAAGTCTTGCTTCAACCACTGAATAGCTGTGTGACCTAAGATGACTTACTTAGCTTCTTTGGACCTTAGTTTCCTCATCTGGGTCATACAGGGTTTTGAGAGGATAGGCACCTGGAATACAGTATGTTAGTTACCTACTCTCATCCATTCTCCCTCCTCTTATGAAATCCAGTGGTTGGCCTCCTTGGCCTAACATCGAAGACCCCTCCTTCTCTGCTTTTCACTCATCCGTCTACACTTTTCCTTCAGAAGAGGCACGTTACCGTCCTCCCTTACCTCCATCCCTCACCATCACGTTCAGCCAGTGTGTGCTGATGCAGCCACACCAGTTGTTAAAACATTGAAATGCTTCCATACTAACTGGTAAATAGTCACTTCAGAAACTCCTGAGATCTCTGGCCACCACCCCCTCCCCAAGACCTCTGGCCACCGCAGCCCCTTCTCTGGGACTAACGAAATAGAAAGCACATGTCCTTGTCTAAATGGTGTAGTGGCTACTCAGCAAAAACAGATTATTGCCTTATGAACATTGGGACCCATATATGTTGTTAGATCTTTTGATTTTTCAAGAGAAGCCAGAAATCCAGAGTTTTGTATGAGATCTTCCAATTTTCAAAAGCATTTTGGTGCCAAACAAAACTTACCTATAGACCAGAACTAGGTCACAGACCATCAGTCTGCCACCTCTGCTGTGCTTTTTCTCTCCTGCTACAGTACAGCTGCTTTTTAGGCATCCTCTATTTGATGACACCCAGCCCAGCTGTTTGGCTCTTTCATTTGAAGAAGTTTCAATCACTCTTCCTCATTGGGCTCCAACTCAGTTCTCTTTCTCTCTTTGGGTTGAAAGCACTTACTTGGTACAGGACAGAGAGTAGCTCTGTTGACCAAAGGATCCCTTCCTCCAAAAACATGGTGTGATTCCCTGTCAGATGTGGTTCCTTACAATAACAGCCAGCCACTATGTCCCTGTTTTCCCAGGGCATTTGTCCCAAACAAAAATGCCCCCCCCCCCGTTTTTTTCATGGCCACACCCGAGGCATATGGAAGTTTCCAGATCAGGGATTGAATCTGAGCCACAATTGTGACCTACATCACAGCTGCGGCAACATTAGATCCTTTAACCCACTCTGTGGGGCCAGGGATTGAACCTGCACCTCCACAGTGACTGGAGCTGCAGCAGTTGAACTGTTAACCCACTGTGCCACAGCAGGACCTCAGAAAAATATTCTATTTTGGATGATAAATTGTTGGGTCCTTTATACAGTATCCACATTCATTGTCCCATAATAAAGTGACCCTTATGTTCCCAGTTAATGTTTTCTCTTCCTAATGCCCTAGTGTTTTATCAGGCAAAAGGTGCCAGAGCTTTCAGCTTTTCAGTCGTCTTAGTGACCTGGCAAAAATGTATGTGTGAAACTGAGGGGAGTAGAGGGCTTTAAATCTGTTGGAGGCGTGCATTACTCAACTTTCTTTCCCCACCCCCCCCCCCTTATGTCCTTGTTGCTTTCGTTTTGCCTTAGCGCTGCATCAGTTTGGCTATTGGAACCAAGGAGGAGCATGCCATTCTTCTCTGTAATTTCCTTCTGTATTTTGGAAAGAAAGCTTTGGTCCTCTTAGGAACCTCAGTGTTGGAAGTAAGTGTTGGACTTCATTTTTAAATAGCGTTAAGAACGAATTAGCTTTCTGCTGCAAGTTATATGACTTCAGTGACAAGTATATCCATCTTTTCACAAGCTAAGTAGGAAATTTCTTGGACAAGCAGTTATTTACTTAGGATAATGTTGGTTCATCCAAACTTCTGCAGTGTAAAGAATGACTTCCTTTTGTTTTTCTTCTGTGTAAAGCAGTACAAATAATACTTCATGGAGTTACTAAGTTACATAGTAAATATATGGCACTGAGAACAGCACCTTTATGGGAAAGGCTTGATAAATGGTGGTGGCAGTGATGTACTAACAGTTACAGTAGTAGTTGTGGTTGTTAACCATCATCACCACCATCATCTAATATGTTTCTAATGCTGTATTTTAAGATCCTTAAGAAGTTCTTCTCTGTATATTAATTTTGTATCCTGCGACTTTGCCAAATTCATTGATGAGCTCTGACAGTTCATATACACAGTGGAATATTACTCAGCCATTAAAAGGAACAAAATAATGGTATTTTTAGCAACATGGATGGACCTAGAAATTATCATGCTAAGTGAAATCAGTCAGACAATGAGACACCAGCATCAAATGCTATCACTTACATGTGGAATCTGAAAAAAGGACACAATGAACTTCTTTGCAGAACAGATACTGACTCACAGAATTTGAAAAACTTATGGTTTCCAAAGGAGACAGGTTGGGGGGTGGGGGGGATGCACTGGGGGTTTGGGATGGAAATGCTGTGATGATCATTGTACAATTATAAATGTAATACATTTATTGAATAATTAAAAAAATGAAAAAAGTTTTTCTCCCTATTTTCCACTGCTCAGTTTTTTTTTAAATTGTTATTATTTTATTCTATTTTTTTAGAGCTGCACCTGCAGCGTATGGAAGTTCCCAGGCTAGGGGTTGAATTGAAGCTACAGCTGCTGGCCCATGCCACAGCCACAGCAACACCAGATCCAAGCTGCTTCTGCACCCCACACCACAGCTCATGGCAATGCGGGATCCTTAACCCACTGAGTGGGACCAGGGATGGAACCCTCATCTTTGTGGATACTAGTTGGATTCTGAACCCACTGAGCCACAATGGGAACTCCTGCTCAGTTTTTAATTGTACAAGAATTGGGCCAGAAATTCACATTTACCTACTGGAAATTTTCACAGCTCCTGCATTCAAACCTCCAGAAAGCTGTCTTCTTTTGGGCTGTTTCTAATTCTGCTATGTATATTTTGATAAGTGTCAAAACTTCCAGTCTTTTTTTATGGTTTTTGCCATGATCATTTACTTCTCTATATTCCCTTTGCAGAGAACTTATTATGTCTATGTCAAGTTTCTAGCTGAAAACCTGTGACTGATTTCTCCAAATGCCCCAGCTCTAGTTTTAAGCACCCCTAGATGGCAGTAAACAACCCTTCAACAAACGTTTGCATTTATTCCTGTGAGGCAACTCTGGGTGGCAGCACTCAGCTGTGAGTTTCACCTCAGCTATATGGTTGAGGTGAAGCTTCTACTGTAAAGATGAGCCCAGTGATAAAGAGCAAGAGCTTTGGAGTTAAGGAAACCAGGCTACATAGCACAGTGTTAAGATAATGGATTTGATGGTCAAACAGGGTTTTGAAATCCAGCAGTGACATTTACTAACGGTACTAACTTGTTTTTTCTCTGAACCTCACTTAGCTTCTCCCCAAAATAGGAATAATGCCATTTACTGTCACCCTAGACAAGTTCTTAACCTCTTATTCTTCATGTGGACGATGGACATGATAATCATCCCTACCTCACAGAATTTGGAATTAATTAAAAGAGAAAATTAGTGTGAATGCTGAACACAGTACCCGGAGGACATAAATAATCAATAAATGTTAAATAGTCATTATTACCTGAAATTTTTACTCTTTGCTAAGTAAGAAAGATTTATACTTCAAAAGTTATGTGCAGAGCAAAGTAATAATGACATAATGACTACTTTTATTCCTCAAATGGTTTCCTGTATAATTTCTCTCTGGCCTCTAATTCTAGATCTTGTTCTCAAAATTAGGTTTATGGCTTTTCAACTTCACTTGGCTTTTCAGAGCCTTAGGCAAATTTCCATTCCCTAACTCTGCATGGTGCTCACCATTGGTCTCCAAGTATATTCAAACTCAAAGCAGGGCTAATCCATATAGCACCTTTGTGTGAATTACACAACAGTGCCCCTGCCTCAGAGCATTTTAGTACTAGCTATTGGGAAATTGTCATAATATACTGAATTTGTTAGAACAATATATTTTATTGCTCTAATGGTATATCCTCCAGAACTGTACATGGCAGCATTGGCTCAAAAGTCCTCTCATTTGAATCCTCATGCTAGATAACCTGGGCCTGAGGATGTGGGTTGCTTTGGCTTTTTTCCTTTTCAAAAAAATTGTAAAGGTTATTTTTTTAAAAAAAGGCCTTTAAAATTCAGAGATATGTGTTTATACTGTTTTTTGGGGGGGTTGTTTTTTTTGTTTTTTGCTTTTTAGGGCCACACCTGTGGGCATATATGGACGTTCCCAGGCTAGAGGTCTAATTGGAGCTACAGCTGCCAGCCTACACCATAGCTACAGCAACACAGGATCCAAGCTGCGTCTGCAACCTGCACCACGGCTCATAGCAATGCCGGATCCTTAACCCACTAAGCAAGGCCAGGGATCAAACCTGCATCCTCATGGATACGAGTTGGGTTCGTAACCCACTGAGCCACAACAGGAACTCCACCATTCATTTATACTGTTACTTCCACATACAAAAATGAGTTAAATCAGTCACCCACCAAAAATGACTTTAACTCTTTCCTCATACAGGGACATGTGGCTTATGTATTAACTCAAGAAACTGATAAATATTTGCTTTGGAATCCATTAACTGGGCAATGTCACAAGCAGTTTGACCCATTTTGTCCCTTACAAAGTGTAGACTGTTTGTTTGATGGTGAAAATGTAAGTATATGGAAGGAAGTGTCTTATTTTGAGTTACCTCCTCAAGACTCAAACCAGTGATCCTCTGCTCTGACTGCACAGCAGAATAGTGTGGAAACTTTGAAGAAAATATATATGTTCAGTTAGAACCCCCGGGGTGTGGGGCTAGGGAAACCCCTTTACCCCCAGATCTCCCTGAGGTGATTCTGCTGTGCCTCCAAGGTTGAGAACCAGTGAGCAGTCTAGTGTTTCCTACCTCCTGCCTCCAAGCCATCCTTGGCTTCTGCCACTTCACTGGGTAGTAGGACTGTAAACTTTTGCTCCATCTTGACCAGCTGTGGGCTTTGTACTTCCATGGAACCGTATAGTTTTACTAATTTTATGTTAATGTTTTAATAGGTCTGGTTTAATATTCAGCAAAATAATTCACCAATGGCTGTATATTTTGACTATTCAAAGGAAAGTTTCTGGAAACAGCTGCTTCCAAAAAATTACCAAGGGCCAAAAGCACAAAGCATACAGGTGAGTCATATTTTTCCAGGTGTATGTCTATGAATCTTACCATTGGTTCTAAGCTTAGGCATTGGGAGAGCTCTTGTGATGTTTACATAGATGATTGCTTATTGAATTGTTTAGCAATACTAATAAAGCCTAGTTTTCTCTGCCATCCAGCCTGAGTTTAGGCTACTCTAATTCTTCTACTTACAGAAAAGAGGAATTGAGGAAAAGGTATCATCTTAAATATGAATTTAGGTTTTAAATTAAACATTTTTAAATGTTCATCGTGAAATAAAAATTATGTTAAGATGAATTAAGAATTAAGTTCTTACTTTGACTTAGACTTTCTACTCCATATCCATGGCCATGATAAAGTATAAAAACTGAAAAACAAAAGGCTTATCTGGAATCCAAACCATGGTCGTTATCTCATGGAATAGAAGGAGGACAGAGACACTAGCAGCGAGTGGGGCCCAAAGAGGATGGCAAGCAAGACCTGAAAATTCTTCATGAAGTCCAGAGAACCAGAGCCAGTCTCCCTTTATGAAGCCAGGGACTGCGAGGGGGCTCCCCTGTTTTGCTACTCTTGAGAGAAGATGGGAAAACAAAGCTGCAGACTCAAGCTCCTGCGGTACAGAGTGATAAATGCCACTATGGAAGAAACAAATGTGCTTTGGGGAGCACAGAGCAGGAGACCTGAGAGGGAGGGAAGTTGCAGAGGCTTCCTGGGGAAAAAGTAATGACCAGGGGTGAGGAAGGGTGAGCAGGAGCTGGTCTAGATGAAAATCAGGGAAGAAAATGGTTGGGACAGAGTGAAAAAAAAAGCAGGCATGAAGACTTACAGTGGCAAGATGTCAGTCAAGGAGCTGAAAGGCCAGCGTGACTGCTGCCAGGGAGTGAGCAGAAATGAGCTTAGGGGTGACAGGGTCCTGGTAAGGAATTGAGCCTTTATCCCCAAGGCAATCAGAAGTCGACATCACCAAGGCAAGGGCTTCCAGGATCAAAATTGTGTTTTTAAAAACCACTCTGATTGAGGGTGGAAACCAAATCTTTTGCCAAGTTGAATATATAATTATAAAAGCCATAGTTTCATTTGACTTGTGTCTCTATTGATTTTGTTCCTATGGCCTAATGGCCCTTGATCTTCTGCCTTGGCTCACATGTGCCAGAATAAACCTCTGTCTATAGTGAACACTGTTTTTTTCCTTAATCACAATTGAGAATGCAAATTTGAGTGTGTATGATGAGAATGTGGGTATTCAGAAATGGTATTAACAGGGATATCCTCTTGATGTTTTAAAGGATGTGAGGTGGGGGGTTTTTTTGCCTGAAAAAAATCTACTAACACCCCATAAATTTATCAAGTCAGCATAACCCAGGCCTCTTTTTCAGGCTTGAAGGTGGCCTAGCTAACCCACAAGAGTAGCTCAGATAGCAGTGCAGGGGAGGGCTTTGGCAGGCAGACTCCTGTTAGGGGCAGCAATTGGGGAATTCAGTTTATGTGTCGTGTCTTGGCTAGTTGGTGGCCCCTGCAGGATGTGCTGCAGTATATACTTCCCTTTCTCCAGTGTCTCTCATCTCCTGCCATGTTCTACTGTGGGGACAGTCCCTCTGCCTGAGCCTGTTCTCTTGGTTCTCCAACCATGGCAGGCATCGGAACCCTCTGGAGGGCTTGTTGAAAAAACGATTGTTGGGCCTTCTCAGAGTTTTCTGATTCGGTGGATCTGAGGTTGCTGGCCTGGGAACCACGTTTTGGGAACCACTGGCTTATATCATCACCTGACAGATGGAGCTTCCTCACACCCCTCCTGAAATATTCTAAGACCTAGAGGCCTGGCAGATGTTTCCTCCTTTTTGTACAACCTTCATTCCACTTGTGAGGGGAAACATCTTTCCCTGTCTTTACAGCTCCTCTAGTTCTCAGCTCAGAAATATGCATAGAAAAAACTGTCTAAATCCGCTCTTGTGTCTGTGTGAACGCTGCAGGGAGGGGAGGGATGGGAGTGGCTTAGACAAGTCCCCTCCTTCTCCCAGAAAATCCTGTTGCGGGGGGGAGACCTGGGGCAACACGGGAGAGCATTGCTTTTTGCTGTTGCTGGGGGGCCTGGCGCAAAGGCTTGGAGACTGGGGAGATTGAAACTCGTGTGTGCGTGTGTGCACACGTGCGTGCGTGCATGCGCACATGCATACATGCGAACACAGAGGACTTGCTCCTGCCAGCAGAAAGAAACAAATAATCGAAGATGTAAGATAATAAAGCATGTTATAAGAGTAGTAATAACAATATCTGATCTTTGTTGAGCAATATGTTCCAGGATTTACATGCATTACTTTATTTTGAAATCTTTGCATGACCCCAGGCAAGTAGGTACAATTATTGTCCCTCTTTTAAAGATGTAGTAACTGAGACCCAAAGAGGTTAAGTGACTTTACCAAGGTCACAGTTTATAAGTGGAAGAGCCAGTGCAGCTCCCAAAGATTACCTGGTAGAATCAATAAGCATGTCAGATGCTTGTTTGAATAAACAAACGGGGACAGCAGATCTGTCTTCTCCATGAAGAATGTCTTGTAAATCCATTCCCCCTCCCATGTCCTGGTGAAGTAGTATTAAAATCAAAGGAAAGACTGTGAGCTCGGAGCTCCTGTCGTGGCGCAGTAGAAACAAATCCCACTAGGAAGCATGAGGTTACGGGTTTGATCCTAGGCCTCGCTCGGTGGGTTAAGGATCTGACGTTGCCAAGAGTTGTGGTGTAGGTCGCAGATGTGGCTCAGATCTGGTGTTGCTGTGGCTGTGGCAACAGCTCCAATTGGACCCCTAGCCTGGGAACCTCCATATGCCGCGGGTGCGGCCCTATAAAGACAAAAGACAAAAAAAAAAAAGACCATGAGCTGTGTTGTCTTTGTGCCTCTGCTATTGAGTGTCTTTGCCACACGAGACTGGTTTAGGTTCCTCTCAGTATAATTAGCACTCCATGGGGTGACTCATGTAAAAACAGTCTCCCTAGAATCTTTTCTAACTTTTAATTGTCTGTATTTCAGCCTGAAGCAATAATTTATTCTGATACTGATAAAGGCATGGTAGAAGATCTGAAGAACAGGTATGATCTTTTATTTATATATTATGTTATCATGTTTTCTCCCTAAACTCTCATTCAGCCACCCTTCAGTCCTCTAGCCCAGTCTCTCAAAATATGTATTTGATTCAGCAACAGAAGCCTGAAATGGAGAGTACAATGGTCACCTCCATTGAATTGTCTGTCTCTTGGTACTCTGCCATCCATGACACTGCTTGAAAAAACAGGCCAAGTTCATGAGGCTGCCTCTGGAAAACATTGTTGAGCCTATAGTAATAATAATGCAGTAGCTAACACTTCCTGAAAGGACATGAAGGTAAATGGCCCACACCCTGGGATGTGGTGAAAACATCCAAGCTGGGTGGTGGAAGCATTGGTACTGTCCCTCCTAGGCACCCGCCTCCCAAACACACACACACACACACACACACACACACAGGTGCCCTGAGGAGTTGTTCAGTTGAGCCCAGAGGGTCACAACCTTTGCATCAGACCTCACTCCTACTCCAGATGTGTCAGGAACTTCTAGATACACCTCCACTGAACTCATGCTGATACAGCAGGCTGGCGTGTAAGCCACCACCACCGAGTCAAAACAGAATATGACAAAAATCATTTCGCCACTCCCTTCTCTCACTAGCACACAAGCCCCACCTCTTACGCCCCTCCTTCTGCAGTTCTTAACAAAAAAGGAAGAATGCACTAGGGAAATGGTTCCCAACTTGAGGTTTTCATCAGAATTGCTTCTAGAACTCTTTAAAAACACAGGTGCCAGAGTCCCAGACCAGACCTTTTGAATCACTGTCTGGAAGATAGTGAAACACTTTATTAAAGCCCTACAGGTAGGCGTTCCCATCGTAGCATAGGGAAAACAAATCTGACTGGGAACCATGAGGTTGTGGATTCAATCCCCGGCCTTGCTCAGTGGGTTAAGGATCTGGTGTTGCCGTGAGCTGCGGTGTAGGTCACAGATGCAGCTTGGATCCTGTGTTGCTGTGGCTGTGGCTGTGGCTGGCAGTTGTAGCTCCTATTTGACCCCTAGTCTGGGAACCTCCATGTGCCACGGATGCGGCCCTAAAAAAAACAACAACAAAGTCCTACAGGTGATTCTGATGTTATAGCCAGGACTGAGACTCCCTGCAAACTTGAAACTACTTAGTTTCTCTATAGACTCAGCCATGAGGAGACCCCCAGCAGCTTCTTCTCTGGCACAGGAGACAGTGGTTCCACCCAGGGGAGAGGCTTCCCAGGAGGGCCCCATGAGCCAACCTGCATTGTGCTCCATTTTCTCCACTCCCAGAAACAGTTCTTCACCAGACTGTGTTTCAGAGGTTGGGCATATAGGGAAAACTTCCTGCCTTAGTGGAGCAGAGCATTCATGCTAGTTAGGAAACTGGTCATCATACTGATCAGTGCAGTGCCTCATATTCTCTCAATGCTGCTTGCTGAATTAACTGATCTAATAAACCCATTCCTGCTAACATTACCCCAGACCAGATGTCTGAAATTTTATAAAGGCATTTCTTGGAAGCACAGTGTCCTATGTCATAGGAGGGCCTGGAGAATAGGAATGTCAAACCAGTAATTAGATGGTAGGCAAATCACAACCAGTAGGCAGCTGTCTACAAACAGATAATTGGGAAACAGATGTGCCTTGGAGAGGTAATTTCTGGCTACCCTGGGAAGCTCCTTGCTTTCTCAGGCCAGGCAAGAGCCTGCTTTCTTCCGAACTTGATTAATGTGAAGGATGCCAGATATCCCGAGCCAAAGAGATCTGGTTTTCTCCTAAATCAAAAAAGTCTCAGTCTCATACTTGAGTAAAAGTGACAAAACTTTTTTCACACTTATTAAATGAGCTGTAATTTATCATAAAATAATCTTTGCATTCTTACTTTAGGATTGAAAGAACTCTGAAATGTAAAATAATGGAATGGCGACCTAAACAGCCAACACGTTGGAATAGACAATGTACTTTTATTTTACGAAAAATCCTTCCTAAACTAGAACTTGGCTCCGGAAGCTTTGTTTCGTCTGAAGAAGAGAGTGAATTTGAAAGACTATTACAATTCTATTGGGTTTGTATATGATTTAAGGCATTAATGACATTCATTTTATCTATGTTGTTAATTACCAAATGATAGTAATCTTAAATATCCCTGAAATGCCTTTTATCTTTTTTTTTTTTGTCTTTTGTTGTTGTTATTGTTGTTGTTGTTGTTGTTGTTTCTATTTCTTGGGGCGCTCCCGCGGCATATGGAGGTTCCCAGGCTAGGGGTCGAATCGGAGCTGTAGCCACTGGCCTACGCCAGAGCCACAGCAATGCAGGATCCAAGCCGCGTCTGCAACCCACACCACAGCTCACGGCAACGCCGGATCGTTAACCCACTGAGCAATGGCAGGGACCGAACCCGCAACCTCATGGTTCCTAGTCGGATTCGTTAACCACTGCGCCACGACGGGAACTCCGATCTTGACTCTACATGATACATGCTGTGGTATTAAAATGCAGTCACTTACAGACTGAGAAATTTCTAATGTAATGAGCAGCTAGAACCATGACCATGTTTCATGACATTTTCTTGGAATCAGTGGTTATGTTTTATGATTCATAAACCACAAACTTTGGAAAGAGAGGCCCAAATGGAAACCACCTGCAACTAAGAAACTAAGAAATAATCTCTAGATGATAGTAACAGAACAGATTCCCTGTCCTTGGTTCTGGGCAAGAGAACTCCAGGCAAGCTTTACTATTTTCTATATGCAGATTATTCTCAAAGGTGTACATCCAGCCTGGGCTTCTCTCCTGAACTCCTCCCATATATTCACCAACACATTTGACATCATGCTAGATGGTTAAAAGGCATCCCAAGCTCAACAAGGGCGTGATCAAACATGGAGGCCAGGCATTTGGGGTCTTGTTTAAGTCCTTCTTTTCTTCCCCTGTTACATCCTCGGTTCTGGGAATCTTCTCACCTCCTCTTCCCTATGAACTGGTTTTTGGAAGCCCCATCCTCTTCCCTCTACTAACCCAAGGAGTAGAAGTTTCATAGGGAAACCCTCTGAGAGAAGCAAGGAAGAAATCTGTTGGGAATTGGCTCTTAGGCTGCCAAAGAAGGCTCTGCGGGTACTATGCATTCATGAACAGGGAGGAAGTTATTTGGTTTTGCTTTTTTTAAAAAAATAGAATTAGGAGGTAAATAAGCGAATCATAGTTAACTATAAGCCAAGATTTAAAACTTGGCGTTCCTTTGTAGAATTATTTACTGTTTAATAACATACATTCATAAACCTGGACTAAATCCTGCAAGCTTGGGTTCAAATCTTAGCTGAACCACTCACCAACTTTGACCAAGTTACCTAACTTCTCTATACTTTCTACCCCATTGGTAAAAATAGTTATGTTTTTTGTGCTTGTGGTGAGATGAAATGAGCTAATACTTACCATAGCACCAGCACTTAACAAGTATTTAGTAAATGTTAATTATTGTTTGTATTCTACATGGCAGGCTTGTGCTAGACACTGGGGTTATGACAGTAAACAAAACAGGTACAGTGGAGCATTTACAGAGACTATTGGCTAGCTAGAAAGACAGACCAGGACTTCCTGGCATGGCTCAGTGGAAATGAATCTGACTAGCATCCATGAGGATGTGGATTCGATCCCTGGCCTTGCTCAGTGGGTTAAAGGATCTGGCGTTGCTGTGAGCTGTGGTGTAGGTTGCAGATGCAGCTTGGATCTAGTGTTGCTGTGGCTGTGGTTTAGGCTGGTGGCTACAGCTCCTGATTCGACCCCTAGCCTGGGAACCTCCATATGCTGTGTTGTGGCCCTAAAAAGACAAAAAAATAAAATAAAATAAAAATAAAGAAAAGAAAAATAAAGACAAACCAGAAAACATGTAATTGCAATACATTTTGTTAAGTAAGCTAAGGAAGGACAGTATACTGTGCAACCACATGTGAAGAGCACAGAAAACAGATTTAAAGACCAGGAAAAGCCTCCTAAGTTAAGCAGTCTAAGGTTTGAAAGAGGCTTATGATAGTCATTTGTATATTCTTAAATAGGTAATTTTAATGGGACTATGGTCCTTACCCTTTGATCCTGTCATACAGTTATCAATAAATATAAACTGAATCAATGTTAAATAAACTCTTCCAAAATGCTCACTTTAAACCCTCATTTATAGGACCAAGAAATTTCCCTGTTGGCAGTTTGCTTTTTTAGTGAGGGTGCAAGTACATAGACTGTAATGTGTCCAGACTCTGGCATTAGACCGACCTGGCTTTGCTCCTCTCTCTGCAAAGTGGGGATTATAGCAAAAACTACCTCCTAGGGTTGTCAGAGGATTAAATATGTTTGTGAAGTATTTAGCGCTGTACCTAGAACATAGTAAACACCCATGAAATTATAACTGTCTTTTTTTTTTTTAATCTTTTAGGGCTGCACCCATGGCACATGGAGGTTGCCAGGCTAGGGGTCGAATCGGAGCTGCAGCTGCCAGCCTACACCACAGCCACAGCAATGCTGAATGGAGCCATGTCTGCAACCTACACGACAGCCCATGGCAACGCTGGGTCCCCAACCCACTGAGTGAGGACAGGGATGGAACTTGCGTCCTCATGGATACTCATTAACCACTGAGCCATGACAGGAACTCTGAAATGATAACTATTATTATTGTTCTATGACTACTATCTCTTTGAGGCTTCTGTAATCTCTTTGCATGTAGTAATTCCTGATCACCTACACAATTGTAATATGGGTTTCCTTGTTATTCTGTCTTTGGTCCAGGTCACAGGATTTCCTATCCAGATGCCATACACTGATGTACAGTCAGTTATTGATACTGTGTATCAAACTGGAATTCATTCCTCTGAATTTCCACAGACAGAATTTGCTCTAGCTGTGTACATTCATCCATACCCAAACAACATATTGTCTGTATGGGTCTATTTGGCTTCATTAGCTCAACGTCAGTGAAAAGGAAGAAGAGAAAAGGAGAAGATTGTTCATGGCCCCCAGCAGAAGTCAAAACTTCCCTGGTAATTGGGATTTTTCTGTTCATCCTCAAGTGCAGATCAGCGTGAATCCAATTTTTGGTTCACTTAGTTGAATACGATGGAGACTCACTCCGTGAGTCTTTCAGGACAAGACTCAGGCCTCCTCACAGGAGACCTCTTCAAGGAGGACTCTTTGGGGAAGTCTGGCACCTTGGGTCACTGTCTATGTAGGTCTTCTTCTGGGAAAGAAGCAATTCTGGCCTCTCTCTAAAGCCAGTGTTACTCAAACTGGGGGTCCCACACCACGTCCATCAAAAATCACCTGGAAAGCCTTACTTAAAAATGCATATTCCCACATCTCACCCAGTACCTACTGAACCAGGATCTCTGAGAGTGCAGCTCCAGAACTGATGTTATTTTAAACAAGCTCCCCAGGAAATTCTCTTTACCTGTTAAGAGTGAAAACCTTGTCTTATAATGTTGTTTTTACCAAAATGAGGCTGGTACATTGGATGCGGGTTCTGATGGAATTCCTGGCAGAAATTATTCAGATAGAAACCTAAGGTCACTGCCTCTTAGGAAATAAAAGATTATTTCAGTGGCGAGAAACAAGAGGAAAATCTGTCATGTTGGGCTGAGGACTGAGGTCAGCTTCTGGAGCCTGCTCAAAAGTTTTCTCTTGAGATGCTACTGATCTGAAGTCCTTTCAGCTCCGAGTATTTGGAAGAGACTCACAGGAAACACTACCTAAATGCTTTCCTGGTTCTGTGAGAAATGGAGAAAATGGTCTTATTGAATCTTAGAGTTCCTTTGTTTCTTAATGAGCAGCCCTCCACTCTGCCCCTGGCGCTTTTCTGCTGCTTTTCTTTCACAATGTTGGCCCCAGGGAGACCCATCTGGGTCCTCAAGAAAGAGTGGGCAGGGATCTAAGAATCCCTGTACTTTGCTGTATTTGATTGTTCTGTGCTACATTGAGAAAAGTATTCATACAGTTTATTCATGGTACATAACACCTTATTTTTTAAATCAAAAGGTACAGATTTCTAAAGATTGATGGGAACACTTTATATGAGGTAAAAGTAAGAAAAAGAGGCTTCACTGCTCTCATTGCAGGAGCTCCAGGGCTTGAGTCACCCCAGCAAGCAGAGAGCAGAGACCCCAAATTCATCCTCAGGGAACCCTCAATCTGCATCTCCTCCCTCAATATACCTGAGTAAGCTGGTGCCAGAGAAGACCTCATTTATTTGCAGTGATGTTAGTCTTGGGCCAAACTCAAGATTGCTAGAAGAGTAGCGAGAGTCGGGATGTGGGTGAGGAGAATGTTTTGCTCAAAAGTTAAAACCTAATTATGTGTGTCTTCTGGCATGTATCAGAAAACTGATCAGAATTTTTGCTTTTATTTGAATGTGTTTAAATGCTCTGTGAAGTTTTGTTACCAACAAGTCTCCCACATTGATTGGGGTAGCACAAAATGGTAGCTGTGGAAAGACAAGTTTGGCAAAGAAATGCCGAATTCATGCAGTTCATTTCTATGATACATTGAATGTTTATGTCGCTATTTTGTTAGCCATTTATGGTTTTAGAATTGATAGGCCACTTTAAGAGTAAGGAGAAAAATCTTCATAGGCAAGTGTATTATAGTCTATATTATATCCATTTTTTATGTTGATGTGTTCCTCAACTAAAAGTTTTTCCTAAAAATTATGTAATTGTCTGTAATGACCCTTTTATCATATTTGATTGGTTTTTTTGCGGGGGGGGGGGGTATTTTGTTTTATAAGCACACCTGTGGCATATGGAAGTTCCAGGGCTGAGGGGTTGCATTGGAGCTGCAGTTGAGGCCTACACTCAGCTCAGCAATGCCAGATCCTTAACGCACTGAGCGAGGCCAGGGCTCGAACCTGAATCCTCACAGTGATAGTGTCGGGTCCTTAGCCACAGTGGGAATTCCTCATTTGTCTGTTTTAAAAATATATGATATTAAATGTAACATATCATTTTAAAATTCTTTAAATCAGTCCACAAATAATTATAGAGCATCCATTATGTACCACACACTTCAGTATGTGCTGGAGGACAGGGGTGAAAAGAAAAAGGTCCTACCCTGTGAAGTTTACATTCTTACAAGGGGAACAGCTCCTAAGCAAATAAACAGTAAGTGAGTGAGATAATTTCAGGGTGTGATGAGTGCTATAAAGTAAACAAAAAGTTGGTATGACGGAGAAGGAATTCAGTAGGGATGGAGGATATAAGCAGAGTAGCCAGCGAAGACCTCTCTGTAGAGATCATGTTTGCGCTGAGATTTAAAAGATGATTTATTAATTAGAATTGCATTCAGTTGCATGTAACAGAAACCTCATCACAGTAGCATGACCAAATAGGAATGACATAATGGCCAAGTCCAGAGAGGGCAGCCCAGCTCTGGTGCAGTAGCTCCCTGATGTCAAAAGTGTACTGGTCTTCATTCATTTTCTTCACTGTCTCTAAGGAGACTCCTGTGCTCTTTCTCAGTGGCTCTCAAACTTCAGCATGCATAAGAATCACCTGACGAGTTTGTTGAAACACAGATTACCAGGTCCTACCCTCAGAATTACTGATTCAGTGGGATCTGGGGTGCGGCCTGATCATTTGCAGTTACAACAAGTTCCCAGGTGATACTGAGACGGCTGATGTGGGAACCACAGATGCTGTAGCTTCTCAGTCATTTTCATGGCAAGAAAATGCAGAAAGGGAAGGAGGAAGTGGAAGATGCAGCTGGTTTAGTTCTTTTAAAAAGCTTCCCAGGAGGTGTGCCCAGTAACTTCTACTTATATCCCGTTGGCCAGAATTACCTCACTCCTGGCCACAAGAGAGGGTGGTGGTCAAGTATTTTTAAGTGGATGTATTGCCCTCCCAATAAAATCAATGCTCTTTTGGTGAGCAAGTAGAGGAGGATGGCTATTTGGCGAGGCCTCTGTGGCTACCACAACTGAGAGAGAGCCAGTCATGCAAAGACCTGTGGCAAAAGAGTTTCAGGCAGTAGAGACTAATTACCAAGGCCTCTAGTCCAGAAAGAGACTTACGGGGGGGGGGGAGGGAAGGGGAGTAGCACATAAAGTTGGAGAGGTAGACCAGGACCAGATCATATAGGTCATGGTAGAGAGTTCATATTTTATTTAAGGTACAATAGCAAATCATTGGAAGGTTTTAAGTACCTGAAAAAAGTAGCATTTTTCCTTTTTATATTTGAGAATATTTTAACATTATTTTTAGTGCTACTCATTACTTGTGCATAAAAAATGATCATATTTGTAAATGCAAGTTTTATTTTTCTTTTCCTTTTTTGCTTGGGTCCCTGTCCCACTGTTCTCTGCTCCTCCACCCACAGTGTTTACTCCACCCACCCCCTTACCAACCTTGTATGCTTCCACTCACCAACATTCTCACATAAACATATATGCATATGCTCCTCTTTATTTCATAAAAATGGGACCACATTATCTATGCTTTTCTTTATGTAGTTTTCCTTCTTCAAAAATTGTGAGAATACTCCAAGTGAACTAATGCATTCTTAAAGGATCCATATTATTCTAAAGCATGGGCAGGACTACTACAAGCATTTAAGCAGTTTGGTGCCGCACAACTCATAATATATGTGCGAGGACCCCTGGAGTTGTATAGTATGTAACAGCCCTAGTTCTGAATATTATTTATTACCATTTATTCAACCATTCTCCTACCAATGAGAGTGACTTTTGATCCACTTGGTCAAAGTGTTGTTTAGTTTTTCATACCCTTGCTGTTTTTCTAGGATTAATGCTATCACTTAGAGAGGACTATTGCAGTTTCACCTGTAATTATGGGTTTGTTTGTTTCTTCTTTTACTTCTGTCAGGTTTTGCTCCATGTGTTTTGAAATGCTGCCATTAGATACACACAGATTTAGAACTTAGGTCTTCTTAATGAATTAACCCTTTTATCATTGTGCAGTGTTCCTCTTTATCCTTAGCAGTTTCCTTTGCTCTGAAGTCTATTTTTGTCTGATGTTTATATAGCCACTCCAGCTTTCTTTAGATTAGTGTTCACCTGTATATTTATATATGCAGGTAATTTATAATGTATTTGTATATACCAGGTAATGTATATTTTCATCTTTTTATTTTTAACGTATCTATATAATGATGCTTAAAGAGAGTTTCTTAACATGCAGTTGGGTTATGTTTTCTTTTTTTAATGCCCTCCAACAATGTCTTTTTTAAATGGTATATTTATACTATTTATACCTAATATAATTACTTATGTTTGCAATTAGGTATACCATTTTATTATTTGTCTTCCATTTGTTCCCTCTGTTTTTGTTCCCCTGTTTTCTCTTTCCTATACTGTTAGGTTATATGAATACTTCTTAGTATTTCATTTTAATATATCTATCATATTTTTACTATATTTTTCATATGTACTTTTAAAGGTTTCTTTGGGGATTATACTATATACACTTAACCTTTCATAGTCTAATCAGAATCTATTTTTTACCACTTTAAGTGATTGTAGAACTGTTACCACCATTTATATTTCTTTACCCTTCTGCCTTTATGCCATACGTATATTTAATACAAAGAACTATCTCATGCAATAATAAAGGCTGAGAGATCCCAAGATCTGCAGTCGGCAAGCTGGAGACCCAGAGAGCCGATGGTGTAAGATCCAGTCTGAAAGCCACTGGACTCAAGACCCACAAAGTGCCAGTGTTTCTGTTTGAATCTGAAGGCTGAAAAAGATCTATGTCCCAGCTCATAAGCAGTCAGGCAGGAGAAGTTTCCTCTCATTCACAGGAGGGTCAGCTTTTTTATTGTATTCAAGCCTTCACCTGATTGAATGAGGGCCACCCACAAAGGCAGGTGTGATATTCTGATACAATAAGTATATATTTGATCTTTGTCCCAGTTCTTGACATAAGAGCTTCTAAAACCCATGGAATTTCCTGAGCGATAGGATTGAGAGGAGTATCTTTTGACATTCATAAGCCCCTTTCAAGCATATACCTGAGGTTATGCCAATAAAGTAACTTTTGGTGGGCCCCTAGATAGCATCAGGATGGGGGCTGGAATCAACTGTGTATTTAGAGGGTTGAAACACTCAGCCCTATTCCCTGACCTCTGTCAGGGAGGTGAGAGGTTGGGGCTTACATGGCCATTGACTCAATCAGCCATGCCATAAAACCCCCAAACAATAAATTTCAGAGAGTTTCCAGGTTGGTGAACACATCAAGATGTAGAAGAGTGAGAAAGCGTGGAAGGCATGCCTGAGAGGGCAGGGTAGCTTCATGCCCTTCCCTGTACCTTGCTCTGTGCACCTTTTCCACCTGGCTTTATAATAAGCCAGTAATGATAAGTAAAGAGTTTTCCTGAGTTCTGTGAGCACGTTATCAAACCTGAGGTGAGGGTCATGGGAAACCTTGATTTTGAGCTGGTCAATCAGAAAGTAGTACAGGAGATTCGTGTCTCAAGTCCAGGTAGTCTTGCGGGACCGAGCCCTTAACTTTTGGAATCTGATATTAATTGCAGGTAAATTGTGTCAGAATTGAGTTGAATTGTAGGACACTCAGTAGGTAGAGAGTTAGTAAATTGGTCAATGTGAGGAAAAACTCCCACAATTTAGTGTCAGAAATGTTGCAAATAAAAATAGATTCTAGTAGGAGAGAGAAATATGCTTTAATCAGTCTGCTGATTCAAATGTTTATCTCATCCAAAAACACCCTTACAGTTACACTCAGAATAATGTTTGACCAAATGTCTAAGCACCTGATGCACCAGTCAGCTGACACATAGAATTAACCATCACAATCATCTTACTCAGAAGTAGAACGTTATCATACAGCATTTTATTTTGTCTTTTTTTTTTTTTTTTTTTTTTTTCTGGAGCCGCACCCACAGCACATGGAGGTTCCCAGGCTAGGGGTCTAATAAGAGCTGTAGCTGCTGGCCTACACCAGAGCCACAGCAATGCCAGATCCTACACCACAGCTCATGGCAACGCCAGATCCTTAACCCACTTAGCAAGGCCAGGGATCGAAGCTGCAACCTCATGGTTCCTAGTCGGATTCATTAACCACTGAGCCATGATGGGAACTCCTATACAGCATTATAGAATTTGAATACTTTCTTGTAGATCACGGATTATAAATGTCTACGTATACTGGCTTTAAAAAAAATAGCTTTAACATCCTGCATTATTTTCAAGTGGTTTTGAAATGTGATGTAGGAATTCTTCCATATCAAGCTCATAACAGGTGTGATTTACCTTCTTAGGACCACTCCAACTACTAGGTGATGAATATTTTGGAGAAGGATAGGAGTGGTGGTAATAAAACAAGAAATTATTGTACCAGTCCAAGTAATAGATAATGGTGACTTGGGCCAGGATGTTGAGAATGGACATGAATAGCAGTTGTAGTGAGCCGAATAGTGCCCCCCACAACATGTGTGTCTACACAAAACCTGAGAATGTGATCTTATTTGGAAACAGGGTCTTTGCAGATATAGTTATTTAAGATGAAGTTATATTGGTAGCGTAGGCCCTAAACCCAGTGAGTGGTGTCCTTATAATAAGAGGAGAGGACACAGACAGAGAGGAAGGCCATGTGAGAAGGGAGGCAGAGAGGTTGGAGTGATGCAGCTACAAGGCAAGGATTGCTTGGAGCCACCAAGAGGTGACAGGGAAAGGAAAGGAAGGATTCTTCAGAGGAGCTTACTGACTGCTGGATTTCAAACTTCTCACCTCCAGAACTGCGAGAGAATAAATTTCTGTTGTTTTGAGTCACTCGGCTTGTGGGAAAATAATACAGTAGTAGACCAACATATATTTGTAAGGAAGAAATGCCAGGTTTTCATTGGAAATGATTAATTTAACTTCAATTGGGTGAAATATGGAAGACTGAACACAGAATGTACCCCTACTCCCTCTCAAGTGGACCACAGCAATAAATAAAGGCTTGGAAACTGGAAAGTAGAGAAATGCATGGTAACCAATTCACCAGACCAAAGAAAGCTGAAAATAAAGTGCCTTCCGATTCAGGGATGTTGGTACTGCTGGAAATCAACAAGAGCCTCAGAAAGACTCAGGACCTGGACACTTCAAAGATGGTAGAGGTAGAGATGTGATGTGAGTTGAAAATAGGAGGAGTAGGGGAATTCCCATTATGGCTCAGGGGGTTAAGAACCTGACTAGGATCCATGAGGATTCGGGTTTGATCCCTGGCCTTGATCAGTGGGGTAAAGGATCCGGCATTGCCGTGAGCTGTGGTGTAGGTTGCAGATGAGGCTTGGATCCCATGTAGCCATGGCTGTGGTGTAGGCTGTCAGCTGCAGCTCTGATTCGACCCCTAGCCTGGGAACTTCCATATGCCATAGGTGAGGCCCTAAACAAAATAAAAATAAATTGAAATAAATTTTCAAAAAAAAAAAAGGAAATAGGATTAGTTAACAGCTTTTCAAAGGAATAGCTTAACCATAATACTGCTTCCTCATCCTTTGTAACCAGGCAACCAATACCTACCAATACCACAAAACTGGAATTTTATCTTTTAAAGAGGTTTAACTATGGAGAAGGGCGTTGTCCACTGAGATCAGAGAGATTATGTGAAAGTCTGTATGCTGTACTGTATGGTGAAGACAGCCTTTTAAGCTGCTCCATGTAGCCTCCAAACATTATTGGCCAGTTTTATATCACTTCCCTGTGCCCTCGGCAGAAAATTAGAGGGTTCTGCTTGAAGGAAATGACCTATCCAGGAGAAAAAATTTAGGGTGGGGGATCTCTCAATCTAGAGACTATTGGGAACCCCTAGATGCTTATTGTAAGCCTGCCATTCAATAAGCTCTATTCATGTACACACATGCTAATAACCTTTTAAAAACTTCACTTGTAAATTTGAACTGACAGCCAAAGATCACCACATATCTGAAAAAACTCACTAATATGTGAATCAAAGATTAAAATAAGTAAAAGAAGCCATGATGAAACAGAGACAGTGAATATAGAGAGAAGAAAAATTTATTTAAAAGAAAATATTAACATCCTTAGAATAATAAGAGAAAATATTGTATCTACAATCCAAGAACAGGATACTGTTTTTGTTTTTGTTTTTTTTTAAATCTAGAACATGAAAGAGCTGTTGGGAAATTGTTAAAAAATTTAAAATCCAGCCAAAAAAATCCAAAAGAAGAATTTGTATTGAAAATTGTGGGACTTTTCAAAAAGAACAAAAGGACAAAGAAAGGGATAATAGGCAAGCTAAAATAAGAAATTTAGATCAGCTTAGGGGAGCCAAGATCTGACTGAGTTCCAGAAAGTGAGAAATGAGAAAATGGAAGAGAGCAAATTATTTTTAAAAATTCCAGGAAATCTCCAGAATTGAAGTTTCTAAGTCTCAGAATAAAACACCCCACTGAATGTCCAGAACAATGAATGAAAAATTACCCACACCAAAGTAAACTGTAAAGTCACTGTAAAGTCAGATCACTGAGGAAATAGAGGAATCCAGATAGAATAGGTTTTAGGTTTCATGTAGCGTAATAAGAAGCAGAACAGCTTCAGATTTCCCAATAACAATGCTGGAAGTTAGAACTCATTGCAGCATGACTTGAAAAATTATGAAAGGAAATGGTTTCCAGGTTAGAATTTCATACTTAACCAAACATCCATGTGTGAGGGTAGATTAAAGATATTTTCAGTTAGGGAGTTCCCTTGTGGCAGGGTGGATTAAGGATCTGGTGTTATGGAGTTCCCGTCGTGGCGCAGTGGTTAGCGAATCCGACTAGGAACCATGAGGTTGCGGGTTCGGTCCCTGCCCTTGCTCAGTGGGTTAACGATCTGGCGTTGCCGTGAGCTGTGGTGTAGGTTGCAGATGCGGCTTGGATCCCGTGTTGCTGTGGCTCTGGCATAGGCCGGTGGCTACAGCTCCAATTCGACCCCTAGCCTGGGAACCTCCATATGCTGAGGGAGCGGCCCAAAGAAATAGCAAAAAGACAAAAAAAAAAAAAAGGGATCTGGTGTTGTCATTGCAGTGACTTGGGTAGCTGCTGTGGCGAGTGTTTGATTCCTGGCCCAGAAACTTCCACAAGCTGCAGGTACAGCCAAAAAAAAAAAAAAAAAAAGATATTTTTATATATAAAAGTTCTTGAAGATTTGCCTCCCAGGCACCCTTTCTCAGAAAGCTACAGAAGTATATAGTCCAAGGATAAGAAGGACATAGAATCCTAACCCTAACCCTAACCCCAACCCTAACCCTAACCCTAGAAAGGGATCTAACCCAAGATAGGCAGATAGTTATCAGCTCTAGAAAGAACCCATCACCACTGGAGCTGAAGGGTCAGGGCAGATGAGTCCAGGAGAATAAATTATCTGGGAGGCTTGACTTTTTTGAATGTTGAATGGATGCATTTTACAGAGCTATTGAACAATGTAGAAAACCTAGATATAGACTTGAAGAAAGCTAAGCAAAAAAAAAAAAAAAAAAATCAGGTAAATAAAAAGGAAAATAATAATTATAGCACACTATATCCATGTACTCCTAAGAATGAAAACAACTGAAAATGGATATAATCAAAATGTGTTAAAATTATATATTAGGGAGATGGAAGGAGGAGGAAATATGTGTGTGAAAGGTAATGTAAATCACCCAAATCTTTATTTTCCAGGAAAATAAATAAATCTACCTAAAATGACAAATCAAAATCATAATATACACATGTTTTGAAAGATAGCAGACACTGAGAAATACCTAAAAGGAACTCAAAGTTCACATCTTTGAAATGGGATTTGGAAATGGGAATGGAGTGGAACCAAGAGACTGTTGTTTTTTGTTATATGCTTTTTAGCAATATTTGACTACTTAATGGGTACATGCAAATTTCCTTGATATGCTTTATTTGTTCTTACTGAAGTATAGCTGATTTACAACAGTATATTAATTTCAAATATAAAACATATTGATTCAATATCTTATAGGTTATACTCCATTTAAAGTTACTATGAAATATTGACTATATTCCCTGTACTGTACAATATGTCAATGTAGGTTATTTATTTTATGTGTATTAGTTTGTACCTCTTAATCTTCTGCCTCTGTTTTGCTCCTCCCCCTTCCCTCTCCCTGTGGGTAACCAGTTTTTATCTGTATCTGTGAGAGTGTTTCTGTTTTCTTATATTCCTTTGTGCTTTGACTTTTAGATTCCACGTGTAAGTAATAAGCATTTGTCTTTCTCTGTCTGACTTATTTCACAAAGCATAATACCATCCAGGTTCACCCATGTTGTAACAAGTTTTCATTCTTTTTTATGGTTGAGTAGTGTTCCATTGTATGGATACATTGCATTTTCTTTATCCATTCATTTGTTGAGGGACACTTAGGTTGCTTCCATATCTTGGCAGTCGTAAATAATGGTGGTATGAACATTGAGGTGCATGTATCTTCTCAAATTAGTGTTTTCATTTTCTTTGGATATATACCCAGGATAAGAACTGTTGGATCATACAGGCCTACCTCAAGAACCAAGAAAAGTCTCAACCATAGTTTCCATTGTGGCGCAGTGGTAATGAACCTAACTAGTATGCTTTAGGACATGGGTTTGATCCCTGGTCCTGCTCAGTGGGTTAAGTACCCAGTGTTGCTGTGAGCCTCGGTGTAGGTCACAGATGCAGCTTGGATCTGACGTTGCTATGGCTGTGGCATAAGCCAGCAGCTGCAGCTCCAATTCATTCCCTGGCCTGGGAATTCCACATGCCATAGTTGCAGCCCTAAAAATAAAAAAACAAAAGAAAAAGAAAAGAAAAAGAAAAATCTCAACCTAATCTACCATCTAAAGGATTAGAAAAAGAAGAACAAACAAAGCCAAAGGCAGCAGAAGGAAGGAAATAATAAAGATAATGAGGAAATAAATAAAATAGAGACCAAAAAAAGATTAATGAAAACAAAAGCTTAAAAAAAAAAAAGATAAAATTGATCAGCTTTAGCCCCAGTTAGCAAGGATAAAAAAAGATTGGACTGAAATAAATAAAAAATGAAAGAGGAGAAATTACAAATTGTATCACAGAGATAAAAAAAATCAAAACAGAATACTATGAATAGTTATATGCCAATAAATTGGAGTAACCTGGAAGAAATGGATAAAGTTCAAGAAATACTCTTCCAAGACTGAATCAGGACGAAATAGACAATCTGAACACTACTAGTGAAATAAAGTTAGTAATCAAAAAAAAAAAAAAAAACTTCCAGCAAACAGGAGTTCCCATCGTGTCTCAGTGGAAATGAATCTGACTAGCATCCATGAGGACACAGGTTTGATCCCTGGCCTTGTTAAGCGGGTTAAGGATCCATCGTTACCCTGAGCTGTGGTGCTAAGTCGCAGATGTGGCTGAGATCCTGAGTTGCTGTGGCTGCGGTGTAGGCCAGTAGCTGAACCTCAGATTCTACCCCTAGCCTGAGAAACTTCATATGCCACAGAACCTTCATATGGTCCTAAAAAGACAAAACAAAACAAAAAACAACTTCCAGCAGACAAAAGTCCAGTACCAGATCACTTCATAGGGAGGATTCTACCGAACACATATTGAAGAACTAACACCCTTCCCAAACTATTCCAAAAATTGAAGAGGGAAACTCCCAAATTCATTCTATGAGGCCACCATTATCCTGATACCAAAACCAAGGATACCAGAAGCAAAGAAAATTACAGGCCAATATCTCTGATGATTATAAATACAAAAATCCTCAACAAAATATTAGCAAACCAAAATCAATAAGAATATATATATTTAAAATGATTATAAATATGTACTTGTTGCCATTTTGCTGCTTGGATTTGGTTTCTGGTGGTTTTTTTAGTTCTTCTCTGTCCTTTTTCTTTTAGTTTATTCTTGTGTAGTTTCTCCAGTGGTATGTTTGTATTCTTTTCTCCCCAGTTTTTGTAGATTTGTTGTAGGTTTTGGATTTGTAGTTATCATGGAGTTCATATATGCTGACCTATATATCTACTTATTTTAAAATGATATTCATTTAAGTTCAGACATAAAGATCTACTTTTTTTTACTGCCCTCCCCCCATTTTGTATTTTTAATGTCATATTTTATACTTTCCTATTTATCCCTTATCTGTTTATTGTGATTATAACTGATTTTACAATTTGTGTTTTTAATCTTTATACTAGCTTATTTAAGTGGTTGATCCACTGTCTTTAGTGTACATTTGCCTTTATGAGTGGGATTTTTTTCCTTTCCTATTAACTTCTTCTTGTAGCTTTTTCTTTTCTTTAGAGAAGATCCTTATATTTCTTCTAGGATTGGTTTAGTATTGATGAACTCTTAGTTTTGGTTGTCTGAGAAGTGCTTTCTCTCCCCTTCAATTCTGAATGATAATCTTGCTGGGTAGATTATTGTGAGCTGTAGGCTTTTTCCTTTCAGTATTTTAAGTATATCATGCCACACCCTTCTGGCTTGCAGAGTTTCTGCAGAAAATCAGTTTATAGACTTATGGGGATTCCCTTGTATATGACTCTTTGTTTTTCTCTTTCTGCCTTTAGAATTTTTTTTTTTATTTTTAACTCTTGCCATTTTAATTATTATATGTCTTTGTGTGGGTCTCTGGGTTCATCTTGTATGGGGACTCCCTGTGCTTCCTGGACCTAGATATATGTTTCCCTCTTTGGATTCAGGAATTTTTCAGCCATAATTATATCAAATAATTTTTCTACCCTTTTCTCTCCCTTCTCCTTCTGCGAGCCCTATTATAATGCAAGTGTTAGTACACTTGTTATTGTCCTTAGAGGCCCCTTAAACTGCTCACATCTTTTTAAAATTTGTTTTCTTTTTCCTGTTCTGATTGGGTGATTTTACCTTCACTTGTCTTCAGGGTTACTTATTGTTCTTCTGTATCACCTAGTCTGCTCTTAATTCCTTTTAGTGTGTTTTTTCATTTCAGCTATTTTATTTCTCAGTTCTGATTTGTTCTTTTTATATTTGTAGTTTCTTGTTAAAATTCTGTGTTCCTTTATTCTTTTCCCTAGTTCAGTTAGCATTTTTATTACTAATGCTTTGAACTCTTTATCTGGTAAGTAATTTATCTCCGTTTCATTAATTGTTTTCTCAGATTTTCTTCTTGTTCTCTCATTTGGAACAAATTCCTCTGTCTTCTCATTTTTGCTTAGCTTTCTCTGTCTTGATGAAATTAGGAATAGTTGCCTATTCCAGTCTTGAAAGTTGTCCCTGTATGGGAGCATTCCTCTGCATTCTACATGTGTCTGGTTGATTTGGTGGGAGGGATGGATCTAAAGTGAGCATGGGTCATGTCCTTCCCCAGAGTATGCTGGCAGCTATCACTTGGTGGGAGGTGGAGCTGGAGATGGAGGGGATAGAGCCTGAGCCATGTGGGTGTAAGTCAGGGCACCTATTCTTAATGGCTGTCAGAGCCCTATTGGGGCAATGGTGCTCCCAAGGTGCTAGAACAGAAGCCTTGAGGGTTGGTTTGGAGCTGGTTCTGTTCCCTCTAAGTGTGCACTCTCCCCCATTCCAACAACTGCATCTTCACCCCAAAGAAGAGGAGCACTGGAGCAAGAGGGCAGGGCTAGAGTGGGCACCCAGTGCAGGCTGGGCTATGCACTGGGGTGATCCCAGCACACCGGTTGTAGCTCAAGACAGCTCCCACTGCCACTTCTACGAGAGCCAATAATGGCCACACTTGCCCAGTTCAGATGCAGCGTGGAGTCCGAGCTGACTCTGTGCCCTACAGCTGCCCACTTTCTTTGGCACAGCAGGCTTCACTCTTGTGGGGAGCTGCACTGGGGGTGGAGGTGTGCTGGAACAGTGCTTGGTACAGGCTGGGGTCCCTGCTGGGGTGGTCATGGGGTGGTAATGGGGCAGTTTCAGTATGCTTCCTCCACCTTTTGCAGGAGTAAACAAACATGTACATACTTTTCAGGAGCAGAATCTAGGTTTCTTACACCAGGTTTCTTCCCAGTGTTAATCTCAGTGGTTTTCAAACCAGCTAAGGGGACTGCGAGGCTAGGGAGCTCAATATGTGGTTCAAACTGTTCACTCCCCAGGGAGGATTGCTGAGCCCTCCTCTTCTGTGTCCCCTCCTAAGGGCTCAGATCCTGACCTGATCACTTCTCTTCCCTTCCTACCTGACTCTTTGTGGCTCTTTCTTTACAGCCTTGCTTGTACAAGAGTCTGCCAGTCTCCAGTTGTTTTCAGTGAGAATTGCTCCCCATGTAGATGTATTTTTGATGTTCTCATGGGGGAGGTATGCTCCACCATCTTAATCTCGAGCCACGTTGATATGCTTTAAATTAAAAACTTTTACAACTGGATAATAATCAGAGCTTTATGGGGAATGTTGGGCCTCTTTCCCTACAGAGTACTTTGTAAAATGTGAATGGCAAGAGTAAAGAAGCTAAAATGTTGCAGTCAGAAGCAATCTCAGTCATCATTCAGTTCACTTTATACATGAGGTAAGAGGTGACCTACCTAAGGCCACTCCACTAAGAAGGAACAAATCAAGAACCAAGAACCAGAGCCCAGGGCTTCTGGCTTCAATTCAAGTCCTTTGCATCCAGCATAATATGATATAGCCATTGAAAGGAATTCTGGATGTTCTGTTATGGAATGTTCACCAGAATATATTGTATGACAAATCTAGGAACACAAGAGTGTAATGTGTTGCCATTTATGACAAAGTAGGGCAAGGAGATTATCTACAAATGCTTATAAATATCTGGATTTCCCTGGAAGGGTACAAAGGCAAATAGTAATGATGCTGCCTCTAGGTAAAACTGGGATCAAGGGAGGGAGGGAGACTTGCTAGTCGCCGTATATAGTCTTCTACTGTTTGAATGTTCTACCTTTTGCATGCATTCATTTGAATAATGAGTGGATTGTTTAAACAGTTTAAAATCATAGCTTTTCACCGCCTAAAATTCAGTGAGACAAAAACTCTGCAGACTCTGGTCCCACTCTCATCTCTTGCCAAACCCATCTTGTGCCTTATGCTGCAGGCACACCGGGGTCCCTACAGTTTCCTTACTCTGTTCATGATGTAGAAGTTCTGCCTTTTTAACTTCTATCCTCTCATTCTTTTACTGATCACTGCCTTCACGACTTCCTATCTCCTCTTCACTCCGGGCATATGCTGTCCTCCATGTTCATTCCAAACATGGCTTCTCCTTAGGGCTTTTGCATTTACAGTTCCCTCTACCTGGAACACTCAGCTTCAAGATATCTGCAGTCTTCCTAACCTCCCTTAGGACTTTGCATACCCTACCTTATCATAAAACAGTGTCCACTCACTGTCACTTTCTATTCTTTTTTGTTTATTTTTCTTCACAGCACTTGTCACTATGTGGCTTTGTTGTTGTTGCTGTTCATTTATTGTATTCCTCTCAGCATTAGAATATAAATTCTGTATGTTCTACATAGAGAGCAGACTTTATCTAGGAATTAAGAAAATACCTAATTGTGTCCAGCTTACCCTAATGAAGTTGATGAAGAAATACAACAGACCTGAATTTTGCATTTTAGGTACTTTATGGTCTAAGACACATTGGGAACTTACATCTGTTCTCTCTCTCTCAGGCACATGCACGCACACGCACACACACACACACACACACACACACACTCAAGTGAATAAACATTCTAGCCCTTTCATCATAAGAGGCAAGTCCCGAAAATAGAATGATTTCTGAACAAGTATGTCCCAGTGAATAACATCTTCAAAGGAGAAACCGTGAGACAGCCTACTTATTAAACTGATGATTACAGTCTGTAACATTTATCTGAAAGGTTCTTTAAACAAGCCCTGGACATGTAACTTATTGGGAAGCCAAATTATTGTCATAAAGTTGCTTAGTGCACATGAATTGGAACCTGAGGAGGGTAGGTACTATTTAAATGACATGGAGATTTAGCCTGTTGTGGCCATCTCCTCTCTAGGGGACTAAGATAGGCCAAGGCAGCCTCTCCCCAGATGATGCTGGGCTAGACTGGGTTCTGCCAACTTCTGCTTCGGAGTTTTCCTTGTCTTGCCATTGGTTCCTGTAGCCCTGCTCTCCTGAGCATAAGCATTGTGTCACAGAGCTCACATACATATTTGTAGCTGTTCTTCAAGTATGCAAAGATGTCATTGCGATAACTAAAACCCAGATTCATGCAACATACATTCATCACTTAATAGTAGATCATTATCATGCATCTTTTGGGACAAAGATTCTAAGTAAAAGGGTTAGGGGTCCGTGATTTATTTTTCAGTATTTAAAGCGGTTGATCTACATTCTCAGAAGTGATCACTGTCCCAGGGTGATCATCTACTTCTGTTGTGATATTCCACTAAACAGGTTAAGATACAATTGATTAGATTTCTGTTAATCACATTTCAGGTCTTACATCACCTTAATTGATGTTGGAGTGTTTCCAGTTTGTTGTTTCCTGATTTAAGACCACAGATGGTTAATTACATCTACTACACATTTGACAGGTTACTAAAGGTAATCTTAACTCCCTTCATTTGAAGCTCTTGGGAATCTTTAAAGCAAAGGAAATGAGATTAATTAGGTTTCTAGAAGAAGGAACAGGTTTGAGGTGGAACTTAGGTTTCTAGAAGAAGGAATAGGTTTTGAGGTGGAACTTAGCAGAATTTCAAAGAGAAAGTGCTTTAGGAGAGGAAGAAACGGGTAAAGCCCTTATGTCGGGACTGATAACCTCACAGAGCAGCCCCTCGGATGTATGAGGCTAAGATGAGGCCAATCCAATCCATGCTGAGAAGGATTTTAAATGCCAAACTGAGGCATTGGAACTTTCCTTCTTGGGCATCAGGGAGCCATCGAAGGTTCTCAGCAGGTGAGAGGCATGACCAGATTGACCAACGGAAGGATGATCAGCATTATAATTTCTCCGACGCTCTCTTCCGACCTCTGCCCGCACCTCAGGTCGGCTTCAAGGTAGGTGGTGTTGGGGCTCTGAGGCAAAGCGAAGCGCCGAGCGGCGCACGGCCGGCGGGGGATGCGGCCCCGGCGGGTTGGGGCCCTCACGCCGCCGCCGGGCGCTGCACCTGGACCCGGCCCGGCCGCCGATTGGACGGCTCCAGATGACCCGGCTGTATCGCGAGACGAGATTGGCAGCGGCGGGGCCTCATGTGCCCCCGTGCTGGCTTTGTACGCGGAGCCGCCTGCCGGTCCTTTAACAATGGGCGGCGCGAGCGCCCCGGCGCTAGGCCGGAGCTGAGGCCGGCGCATTGCGGCTGACTGTCCGCAGCATGAGCGGGGCCGGCGTCCCCCGCACGCCGGCGGGGCTGGGCCTGTGAGGGCCGCGGTTCCAGGTAAGAGAGGCCGCCGTGGGAACTGGCAGACCTGGGCTGGCGACGGGGCAGCGGACCCACCCGGCCCGGCCTTTTGTTCGTCTTTCTGGGGCCGTGCGATTCCGTGCGCAGCTCCGGATGAGGCGGCGGCGGCGGCCTGGATGCGCGCTGGGCCCGGCCGGGCCGCGGGAAGCTGCAGCGGGCACCCGGAGCCGGGCGGGCGTTCGTCTCCGGGCTTCTCGGCGGGAGGTTTTCACCTCGGAGGGTCTGTGACTGGTGTCGAGTCTCCACTTCTCTGGGCCCGCCCGAGAATTCGAACCCCGGACGCTGGGAGCCCGAAGCCCGGCCTCCCGTCCAGTTTTCCCGAGCATGCGCCCGGGCCCGCGCCTTGGGAACTCCGGCTCAAGGAGGTCCGCTTTTACCCGGCACCCGGTCCGGCACTTCTCAGAACCAGCCAGCTCTGTGACCGGGTAGCTCGGCCTTCCGTGAGGCGTCAGGGCATTGGTTTGGATCTGTGCTCTTTTCAGAACGAGTCAGGTGAAGATGAACAGGCGCCCAGGGTGGCCTGAGGTCACACCCCACAGGGAGGGGGCGCGGAGGGTCGAGTGAAGGGAGCTGGCCGTGACCGCGTCTGGGGTGTGCCTTACAGACCGAAGTTGCCGCGTCCGGCCAGGCGCCGCCGGGGTCCCATGGAGCTGGAGGGGCAGTGGTGGCGGGGACAGCTGGCTGCCGATATCCATCAAGCTCTTCGGTACAAGGTAACCCCTATGCCTCGACTTTTGCATGCGATGTCTTAGGCCAGTTAGTATGAATCTCAGCCCCACAGTCAGGGTCTGCAACCACTAGTTTCCAGACCAGAAAAGGCGAGTTTGCTTATTTACTCAAGGTTAATGAACTTCTTGACTTCTTCCCTCGGTTGTATCAGAAGAACCTGCAACTTAAATGAGGAGGGGGATGGGGCGTGATAGTTAGAAGAGGGAAAGTGTGAAGGGACAGTCTGCTCGTCTTGTTTCCAGGTGGAACAAGGATTTGATACTGTATTTTAAGAGGTGTGTGTTGTGTTTTTATTGGGCAGAGCAGCCCTCCTTTATTCTGTAGTTGCTGTTGCATGCAACTGTCTGTTATGTCACATTTGTACAAAAATAAATTCCCCAGCCTTTCCACTAACTTGCTGTGAGACTTTGGACAAGTTAATTTTCTGTTTCAGTTTACTCATCTGTAAAATGATTAATAATAGAACGTGATTAATGGACGATTAAATGAGGCTGAATGAGGTAATACTGTATGTACATGTGCTCAAAACAGTGCTTGGCATATAGTAAACACTTTAAAGTGATAACTTGTTATTCTGTGCCTCTTAAATCCCAAGATTTGGGGGTGTTCAAAAACTTAGGAGTTAGCTGCTCCTTCAGCTAATATCAAAGTCATAGGGTAGACCTAGTGTATATAAAAGATATTGGAGAGAAAATACAGTTTTCTGGCACAAGGCAAAGTCTGTTTATTGTTACTCCTAAGAAAGTTTTACTCTATGTCACATCTCAGTGTAATGTGTCAGCTCTAAATCTTTGATAACCAGAAGAAAGACCAGATCCAAAAGTAACTCTAGCTTAACTAAATTCCACCATGGATAGAAGAGCCATTCATTACATATAGAAAATGGGAAAGAAGCAAAACAGCTGACCCTTTAATAAAAAGTCTGCTACTTGGAGTTGAGAAATCCTGGGGTGATAATGAACTTGTGTCTTGACTTTTTAAAAACCAGGTTAAGTAGATTAGAAAACCTAATTTTGACTTACATTGTTACAGTTGTTACCCTTTTCTAAAGCTTGAGGTTTCTAAGTGCTGCTAATTGATTCTGAAATTCAGTCCCTTAGACACACAAAACACACCTCAGCCCTTAGACTCTTAGGTTGTTTGTACCACAGAAAAGTCTCAACCATTGAATGGTTCTCTGGAACGTTAAGAAGAGAGTTGCAGAGGTTTTCCTCTTTGAAAATTGTCCAAATACTTTTGTGGGTTTTTTTGTTTATTTGTTTTTTGGGTTTTTTTTTTTCAGATGTGGTCTTTCAGTTTTAAATATTCTCATATTCTAAGTGTCAGCTCTTTATGCCTCTGGTATGTGGTGAAATTAACATTTGATATTAATGATGCGTATGTTTTTTAATGACATGAAACCTAAGATTTTTCTTGGTGATTTCCACGGTTTTTGATTCTTAAATTTTGTTTAGTTTTCATCCTGAATTAATTCAGTTTGATTACCTGTATCAGTTGAGGTTGGAAGTGGTTTTTTTTTTCCAGCAGATTTGTTGAATGTTTTTGTGTATTGGACTTTGGGAATGGGTCCAAGGAATAAGACACAAACTGTACTAACGTTACATGCAAACTATCAGAGGATGAGATAGCTCAGGGTCTGAAAGAATGCCACTGGAAGTTGTCTTGGGTCACATACAGGATGCTACCATGGGTTGTCTTTATTTTAAGTATTGTGTAAGCCACATTCATGTGGTTTAACACAATGTCCACACTTTATAAAGGATTTGTTAGTCAGTAAAACTTGAACCTGTGGAACTGGAGAGACCACTGTTTATAGTACACTGAAGTCACAGAAAGTTAAAATAAACTTTTCTCATTGAGAATACATATTGATTCCAGGCTATAGATTAGGTGATTTAGTTGGGTAGTCACATGCTTATTTATTTATCCAATAGAGTTGCATGCCTACAATTTGCAAGGTGCTATGTGAAGTGTTAAGAGTGGTAACAGTAAATGAGACAGACATGATCTCTGCCTTTATGGAGTCTAATCTCATATAATTCAGAGCACCTGAATTTTGGGTAGTTGCCATTCGGGCACAATGGAAAGTGTTCTATGTTTAGACTCAAGGTTTGTGAAGGAATAATTGGTGACCAGCATTGCATCTAGTAGGGAAGAGTAAAAATTACAACAAATGAAAATCCTCTTCAACCCCAAATGCCAGCTGTACTATTTTTTGTAAAATACAGTTACCTCCCACCCCCCACCAAAACAACAAAAACAAAAACAAAAACTCAGCCCTATAAAGCAGCTGTCCGCTTATACCCTGTGTCTTCTTCTCTTTCCTCTCATTGTTTTGCTATATATACTGGTGTCTTAGGATGCTTGGGGAAGTATTTTCAGGAGCCTTTATGACAGATGGGAACAATGCTAACTTTGTGAGAAACCTCAAGAAAATATATCACAGAGTTGTGAGTATTCCTTTTATGTCTTTATTTCCATCCTGTCTGGACAGTTAACCCATCCTGGAAAGGAGATGCATTGGGGTGATGAGCTAACAAGGACCTGAGACTGGAATAGTTTGGGTCCTTCTGTGCTTTGGTCCTGTGGGATCCTGGAAGCAGATGGGAATGAGTGGTTAATTCTAGGCAATCAGGAATAGACATTAGAAAAAATTCATAAGCTTAGAGAAACATAGGTAATTTTCTCATGTGTATAACTGCAGTACCTGGACCAAGAGAGCTAAATCTGACAACCATATGATAAGCCGTTGTACTTTATCATTTAAAATAATATGAATAGAATGTATTGGACACTTCGTTATAACAAAAATCTCCTAGTGATGGCCCTTGGAGTTCTTTCCTTTGTTTTGTCTTCATTTAGCAAAGTTAACATAATTAAAAATACAGCCCATCAGTGTTTTCCAGCTATGTTTCCCAGTGAGTCTTTGAGCCCTCCTTCAGGCCTCTTACAGAAAGCCTACCCTGACTGTTTTTTTCCCAACATCTCAGCACCTGAGCTGGTTAGATCTCCCTCCCTCTATTACTATATTATATTCTAACAAGCTCTATATTTTGGTTCACCTGCTAGAGAGAGGCTTAAAACTATTTTCCAGCTTTTACCTCCGCAGTTAGCACAGTGTCTGCTACAAGGGAGATGCTCAATAAATGTCACACGGTGACAGCAAAGAAGGTGAAGTTTGGAATGGTAACTCATTCACACTGTTGTAGAGTTCCATGGAGATGGTAAAGGAGAAAAGAAAAATTGTAGGGGCAGCACAGGAAATCAACATGTTCCCTTTATTTGGAGAAATTAGTATTTCTTTCCAAAGAGTCGGGCAAGCCAGAGCTAATTTTTTTTTTTTCTTCAGTAACATTTGTTGATGCTTTTCCATTTATGCAAAAATTAAAAACATTGCAAAGACAACATAAAATGACCCATTAGCCTATCTCTCAAGTAACTCATGTTAATATATTTTTAATTGATAAATTGTATTTAATTGATAAATTTTTTAAATTAAGTGATACATAATATGGTTTTTAAAATTTCTGGATAGTATCAAGTTTAAAATGACCTTTCTCCAACCCTCACTATTCCCCGATTCCCTAAGGTTACTAGCATTATTGTTTTTTTGTTTTTTTTTTTTTCTGGAAAAGATACCCAATAAGTATATCTACTAAATAATTTTTTTTGTTGATACAAGAGATCACAATATATATTTACTGTTCTGTACCTTCTTCCCACCCCAAGCTTACTCAGTTTATCAAAATTTTCCGTATCAACACATATAGTTCTACTGCCCTTTATTTTAAAATCCACATTGAATTGATGTCCCATAAATTTAGTCAATCATTCAGTTTCCTCTTGATAGACATCAAGGTTTTTGGGTTTTTTTTTTTTTTTTTTTTGTAAATTACACCTTTTGAGATAATGGTAGGTTTGCATGCAATTATAAGAAATAGTTTGAGATCATGTATACCCTCTACCCAGTTCCCCTCCGTGGTAACATCTTGCAAAACCATAGTACAATTGTCATAACCAGGATAGTATTGACATTGCTACAGTCAAGATGTAGAACATCTTCTGTACATTAATCACAAGGATCTCTCATGTTACCCTTTTATGGGCACATCACCTTTCCTCTCATCCTCATGCTTCCTTGACCTCTGGCAAATACTAATCTGTTCTTTATAATTTTATCACTTCAATAATGTTACATAAACAATTATATATTATGTGACCTTTTGGGATTGGCTTTATCCACTCAAAGTAACTCTCTGGAGACCCATTCAGATTTTTGACATTAAGCTTTTTTGTTCCACCATTGTGCTATGACAAATTGTGCTGCAAAGGACCTCCTTATATGTAAGATAAATTCCTTGGCTTAGTGTCGCTAGGTTAAAAGGTATCTGCAATCTGCATTTTCAATAATTTGTATTACCTAATTGCCCTCCAAAAGTTTATATCAATTGTCACCCTGACCAATAATATATGAGAGTTCCTATATCCACTCTTGATAGCATAAGCAAAAATTAATAAAATATAATCTGGTAGGTGAAAAACTAGATAGCCACTCCTCAGTATCCATGGGGAATTTTGTTCCAGGATCCCTATGGATATCGAAATCTGAGTATGCTCAAGTCCCTTATATAAAAGGGAGTAGCATTTGCATATATCCTACACACATCTTCCCATATACTTTAAGTCATCTCTAGATGATTTCATCACCCACGTTTTAGCATGTATTAGAATTTCATTCGTTTTTAAGGGTGAATAATATTCTATTGTATTATATACTGTATTTTGTTTATCCATTCATTTGTTAATGGACATGGGTTATTTCCACTTTTTGTCTATTGTGGATAATGCTGCTGTGAACATGGGTGTACAAATATCTGTTTGAGTACCTATGTTAACTTCTTTTGGATATATACCTAAAAGTGGAACTGCCAGGTCATATGGTAATTCTACACTTAATTTTTTGGGGGAATTGAAATACTGTAGTTCCAAGTAGCTCCACAATTTAATATTCCTACCAGTACATAAGGGTTCCAATTTCTCTATAGCCTCGTTAACACTTGTTAGTTTCTGTTTTCAGGTGTGTGGTTTTGTTTGTTGGTTTACTTTTTGGGGGCTGCACTTGGGGCATGTGGAAGTTCATAGGCTAAGGCTCGAATTGGAGCTGCAGCTGCTGGCCTGTGCCACAGCAACACAGGATCCGAGCCATGTCTTTGACCTACACCACAAGTCAGGGTGATGCCAGATCCTTCACCCATTGAGAAGGCCAGGAATCGAACCTGCATCCTCATGGATACTAGTTGGATTTGTTTCCGCTGTGCCACAGTGAGAACTCCCTTCAGGTGTTTGTTTTTGAAGGTTTTTTTTTTTGACAATAGCAGTCCTAATTGGTATGAAATGGTATCTCATAAAGGTTTTGATTTGCATTTCCCTAATGATTAGTGATATTGAGCATCTTTATATGTGCTTGTGGGCCATTTGTATATCTAAGTCCTTTACCCATTTTTTTAATCTAGTTTGTTTTTTGTTGTTGAGTTATATTTATATAATCTGAAAATTAATACTTTTCCAGATAGATGATTTGCAAATATTTTCTCCCATTCTATGGGTTGCCTTTTCACCGTTTTGATACTGTCTCCCCCCCCCCCACCTGTGCTTTTGGGGTCATATCCTTGTTACTTCCTTCCATTGTGTGATACCTGTTGGGTTTAGTGTGGTATTATGCTGAGCTCATAAAATGAATTTAGAACCCTTCTATTTTCTCTGTGTTCTAGAAATAATAGGATAGAAATTTTCTTTTTGCGTGTGTGTGTCTTTTTTTTTTTTTTTTTTTAGGGCTGCACCTGTGGCATATGGAAGTTCCCAGGATAGGGGTTTAATCGGAGCTGTGGCTGCTGGCCTACACCACAGCTCACAGTAATTTGGGACCTTTAACCCACTGAGCGAGGCCAAGGATCAAACTCACCTCCTTAGAGATACTAGCCAATTTCGTTACTGCTGAGCCACAATAAGAGTGCCCTAGAAATTTTCTAATTTTAAAAAAAAAAAAAGTGAGTTGGAGTTCCTGTTGTGGCTCAGCAGTTATCGAACTCCACTAGCATCCATGAGGACTCAGGTTTGATCCCTGGCCTCTCTCAGTGGGTTAAGGATCTGGTGTTGTGGCAAGCTGTGGTGTAGGTTGGTGGCTACAGCTTTGATTCAGCCCCTAGCCTGGGAACATCCATATGCCATGGGTGTGGCCCTAAAAAGACAAAAAGACCAAAACCAAAACAAAAAACACCCAAAAGTGAGTTCAGTAATTTTGAGATTGAATAGTGATGACAGGAAAAATATTAGGTACATGAAAGGATGACGGCAAAGGGAGAGATTATAACACTGCTAAAAGAAACATGATTAGAAGATACTAGTGGATGAATACTAGTCTCTACCTTCCATATACCTTCAATAATAATATAGTATACGTTATACAAGGAGCATATCCATTATGTGTTACCTTCTAATCAAAAGCTTTGAGTTTCTTGTAGAGCGTGTGTACGTATGGTATGGTTGGTATTTTGGTAATAACGTTTTCCTGAAAGCACCTAGTAGGGAAAATAGGATTCTTATGTTTAAAATATTAATAGAATACATCTATTCCATAATGCAAGAAACACCTATAACTGGTTTTGTCAGATGTGGTTAAAAATAAGGGAAAAAGTTGTTTTAAATTTTAAATGCCATTCATTATATCCTTCCACTAACTTTTTCATTTTTGTATTTCGCTCTAGAAAAAAGTGTGTCTTAGGCACTTGTAACATTAATACATTGGGGAAAAGCATTGTCTTTGCATTGTGGGGATAATTCTTCTGCAGGCTTTGTTAGACTTAATATTATTCCTCTTGATTTAGGAGCTGAAGTTGCCTTCCTACAAAGGCCAGTCCCCTCAACTAAGTCTCAGAAGGTATTTTGCTGACCTGATTGCCATTGTGAGCAATCGTTTCACACTATGCCCTTCTGCCCGACATCTTGCCGTCTATTTGCTGGACCTGTTTATGGATCGGTATGACATCTCTATCCAGCAGCTGCATTTAGTTGCACTTTCCTGTCTGCTTCTAGCAAGTAAGTAGGAATCTGATCTACATGACTGGAAAATTCCATTGTTTATAATAAAATAAGTTAATGTAGGACTCAGTGAAATATAACCAATTTCCCTTTATTCCAGTTTACTAGTATCAGAAAGTTTATGTTGAAAGTGCTTCTGGAGTTCCCGTCGTGGCTCAGTGGTTAACGAATCCGACTAGGAACCATGAGGTTGCAGGTTCGATCCCTGGCCTTGCTTAGTGGGTTAAGGATCCGGTGTTGCAGTTGCCGTGAACTGTGGTGTAGGTTGCAGATGCGGCTCGGATCCCGCGTTGCTGTGGCTCTGGCGTAGTCTGGCGGCTACAGCTCCGATTGGACCCCTGACCTGGGAACCTCCATGTGCCACGGCAGCGGCCCTAGAAAAGGCAAAAAGACCAAAAAAAAAAAAAAAAAAAAAGGAAGTGCTTCTTGGCATGGTAATTCTTAACCAGACATTAAAAAGTGGCTCTGGAGTCTTTTAAAAACATGTATACCTGAGCCCTAAGCCCTACATCCTGAAGATTGTGATACAGATGTCTAGACCACTCCAGATCTACTGATTCAGTATACACATCATGGGGCCTGGGTATTTTTTAACTTTTTTAAAGTTCCAGAGGTGATTCTAATGTACCTTTCTAATTGAGAACCATTGCTTTAAAGCAGTGGTTCTCAACCAAGAGCAGTTGTGCCCCATGGGGGATACTTGGCAATGTATGGAGACAGTTTTGGTTGTTGTCACAACCTGGAAACTCAACAAGTGCAATGCACAGCAAAGAATTATCTAGCTCATGGGGTTCCTGCTGTGGTGCAGGGAGTTAAGGATCCAGTGTTGTCTCTGCAGGGGCTCAGGTTGCTGCTGAGGCACCAGTTTGCTCCCTGGCCCAGTGCAGCAGGTTAAGGATCCAGCATTGCTGCAGCTATGGCATAAGTCACAGTAGCAGCTTGGATTCAGTCCCTGGCCCAGGAACTTCAGTATGCTGCGGGTATGGACCAAAAAAAAAAAAAAAAAAGAGTTATCTAGCACAAATTGTCAGTGGAGTTTAGGCTGAGAAACTCTGCCTAAAAGGTGCCATACTCTTGTGTTGTTAGAATTCCTTCTACTAACTATGTAATGAGTTGGCTTAATGAACTGAAGTTCACATGCAACTGCTACAAATGGGAAAAAGTTTGGTTTTGCAATAGGCACAACTCCATAGTAAGCTGTAAGGTGGAATCAAATAATGGGTCTTTTGGTGCCTCTTTCTCTTAACATCTTCCTATAATGCATTTCATTGTTTGTACCCTCACTAAAGAGAAAGAGGGTGAGTAAAGGCATTGAAACAAATTTTTCTGCTTTTAGTCATGTGAAAAGATGGTATTGAAGTTGAATGCATTATGTAGTTTTTAATTATTCATGTCATTATGATAGAAATTTAAGTCCCACTTAAAGTAGCATGTAGAAATATTGACTGCCTTCACCTCTAACCCCCACTTAAGAGTTTGGAATTCAATGTGGCTGCTGCTTAAGGAACATTCATTCCCCCTCTACCCTGCCACCAGGGTTCTTTCTAAAACAGCTTTAAGCTTTGACTGCAAGTAAACCTAAAACCAAATGCAGGCCTTTGTGGTATCATTTATGATGTTAATCTCTTCCCAGATTTTCTTTCCTGTCCTTCTTTTTCCTTTGATTTGATGACCTCCACTCCTTATTTTATCTCTTTTAAAGTCTTTTTTGTAAGTTATTTCAAATCCTTTGTTGGACTAGACCAACTATAAACACAGACCCAATGACAACTTTCCACTGCCTGTGGGTTAAGTGGAAACTCCTTAATGTAACAGTTAGAACCTTTCATCTGGACCCAGCCACCTTTATAGTCATGTCTTCCAACTTTGTCCTCATGTATCTTGAGCCAAATTCTTATGGAATACTCTCTTTCCTGAATATCTATATTCCTCCTTTAATCTATTGTCCTCTAAGATCCGGATACCTGCTCCTCTCCCCACCACCCTGTGGCATTCCTAAAGCCCAGTACCATTGTTGTCGCAGTTGGGGAGGTTTATGTGTCTGTATTGCTACAGGATGTTCTCCCTGCGCACAGAATCTGTTTCCATATCCTTGCAGCCAGCCCAGCATTATATTTTAAACACACTAACAATAATATCGTAATAAATGTTCTATCAAATAAGTATAAGTGAGTTCACATTTTACTTTTATTTAATTCCAGTAGCAAGTTTTCAGAATGTGCCAGTTACGTATTATAATTATTCTCAATTGACAGTTATTTGATTTGGCAAACACTGATACAGCAGTAAGTATCAGGTAGTGTTCTAAGTGCTTTAGACACTATCAACTTATTTAATCCTATTGGATAAGTACATTATAATTAACCTTTAATTAAGGTTTCATCCTCATAAGCAATCATGTGTACAATTCTGGATGTGTTTCATCACTAGCTGTGAAGCCCTTTGTAGTTTAATAGTTTGTGTAGGATTGGAGAAACCCATGCTTGACATATCAGATGTGAAAACCCACACAGAATGGCTTCCTATAGAATGTTAGTTTATTATAGTTCAGTCTATAGTAGAGAGATACTGGAAATCAGACATGCAGGTTAGGGTATTTTACAAATTTGAGATCATTAATGAAAAATCATTTTTTGCCTGATGTGGCCATCACTGTCCTTTTACCAAGTGCCACCTGGTCTATGCCTGTGGACTGTGAAATTATGGATGATGTATATAATAAGTTCATAGACTGACTTACATTTTGACTAAAATTTACTTACTAGTAATTTACTAGATGACTTGGGGGTTAAAAACTAGATACTCATAAACTACATGTCACTACCAGAGTTCACCGAGGTCTCTAGTTGAATAATCTCATAACTCTGGCTACCCATGCACTGGTGTCAGGTGTCTGCAATTTCCACAGTTTGGAGAAAGGATACTTTATCTGTGCACCATCTTAGGTTGGTTGGAATCGAGTTTTCAGTTGTTCTTATTTTAAAATTATCTATTACTGTTAGTTGAAGGTCATGATCAGTTTATTGAAGATTATTTGATTTAATCTACTTTTGGCTCATTTTCTAGGAACTAGGTTTCAGGATTTGTATTTGCCCAGTTCAAATGTGAATTGCTTTATCACCTATTACTGAAAGAGTCAGATACCTCCTCCCTTTGTTCTACTGATCCCACCCCTTTTTCCCTGAGAGAGAATTGCTTATACATTGTTCATTACACTGGAGAGTGGGAAAGTGTGAGATAGGTATCCTCCAGCATCTCATTCCTCCCAACTAGGCGGTGGTCAAAAGAGCTGAAGCTTTCAGCCCTACACTAGGGTCAGGAATCAAAAAGGTTGGCCTGGGGTAGTCCACTGTGGTCTCTCCTCCATGCAGTCTCACTTTACTACAACAGAAGGGCTTAGGTGGCACCTAGTTTGGTGGCCTGTTTTCAGTATCTAATGTCTGTCTTAAATTTGTGGAGTTCACTGTAGTGTTTCTTACATTCTTACACTCTTATCTTCTTACATTGGGATTCCAATGTCAGCTCTCCAATTAGTTATCATAAACCTTCTTCTAATAATGCTTCTCTCCTCACAGAATGATTGAACTCTGGATATCCCCCTCCCAGCTGCTCCCTGCTTTAGGGTAGGCAGCCTGTTGTATAAAAGTGAAGAACAGCTTACAGCTGACAGGGCTGGGTGACAGCTGTATTTCAGTTATTAAATAGGTTGGAAGACTGTTAGTAGTTTGGCTAAAAATGGAGCACAGCTTACAAGTTCCAGGTACTGATGCATATTCAGCTGCCTGAGTGTGTACAGTGTTAGAGGTAGGAAGAAGAAGTCTACAAATTTGGGAGAGGTATGTAGTGTTTTAGAGTGGGAATTACAGGAAATCTATATAAATGTAGATGAATTCAACAATGTGAATTTCAGCACTTCTTCGGTCTGAGATTACTTCTATAAAATAAGAGACACCTTTCAAAGTTGTTGTTGATCAGGTGGGGTCAACATTTAAAACAACATATGGGAGTTCCCATCGTGGTGCAGCAGAAACGAATCTGACCAGGAACCATGAGGTTGCGGGTTCAATCCCTGGCCTCCTTCGCTCAATGGGTTAAGGATCCAGCGTTGCCGGGTGTAGCTCGCAGCCATGGCTCAGATCTGGCGTGGCTGTGGCTGTGGCATAACACACTGTTAACCATGTGGCAGAAATAGCTCTGATTAGACCCCTAGCCTGGGAACCTCCATATGCCGCAGGTGCGGCCCTGAAAAGACGAAAAAACACATGTGAAATTGAAATATAAAAGTTAGCATCGTAATGATTAATTCCTCCATAAGTGTTTTGTAATCTTTAGTCTGGCTCCCTAGCCCTAAATGTTTTTGCTCATTCCAGAAAAGACTCTGATTTATCCTGGGAAATTCTCATATTTCAACACTTTATAACATGTATATCCTGGCTTCCTTTGGCTTCTGTGATCAGCATTGAATTTATAGAGAGCATAGAAATAGAACATGAGGTTTTTGATAATTTGCTCAAGGTATTGTGTAACCTAAGAAAAGACCTTTGAGTCAAGATGAAGCCAAAAGTGAGATAACAGGCTTTTAATAGTAAAAGTCTGTGACAAGTGCTTGTTTCTCCTTGCTCACCAAAGCTTTTTACTGTTTGATGGGTGAAAAATTATATTTCAAAGATGGTTTTACTTACATCTCACTTTTTTAGTGAGATTAAAACCTTTTTTTCTACGAATTCTCTCTTTTGGTTCCTTACCAATTTTTCTATTAAATTGATATTCTTATAAATTTGTGAGAGTTCTTAGTAAATATTAAGGATGACTTTTTTTCCTATTCAGTAATAAAAGACTAGGATGTGGGTTGGCAGAGCTCAAAGTGACATCTGATCCATGCCCTATAACCACATACCATTCACTGCTGCCTTTGAAAATGTGCTGGTTTCTATGGCTGATCTGAGCATTTCCTATAAAGGAAAGACAACCTGATGTTTTGTTTCTGTCGCCCCTAATTCTTTATTTACTGGGAAGCAGATGTGGATTTCCTGTGCCCTTATTTTCCTGTTTGGGGCCTTTATCAATATAATCATATGGCTTCTGGTATTTCCTTTCAATTGAAGAAACTGATCTTTGTGATGTGTATGTGGTATTACGGATAAGTAGATTTAAAATAGTCACGCACATAGCATTCAACACAATAAAAACTAGATATGAATGCAGGTACTCATTCACACTGTCACACATTTTGAAATTCTTTAATATGCTTGTGTCTGAATATTTGCATCATTATATATAATGCAAAGTTTCAGAAAAACTTAAACCTGAATTAAAATCCCAAGTTATGTTATTTATGCAGTATACAGGTTGTGTTTTTTTTTGTCTTTTTGTCTTTTTTGTTGTTGTTGTTGTTGTTGCTATTTCTTGGGCCGCTCCCGCGGCATATGGAGGTTCCCAGGCTAGGGGTTGAATCGGAGCTGTAGCCACTGGCCTACGCCAGAGCCACAGCAACGCAGGATCCGAGCTGCGTCTGCAACCTACACCACAGCTCACGGCAACGCCGGATCATTAACCCACTGAGCAAGGGCAGGGACCGAACCCGCAACCTCATGGTTCCTAGTCGGATTTGTTAACCACTGCGCCACGACGGGAACTCCTATACAGGTTATTTTTAACTTTGCAAACCAAGATGCAAAGGCTTTCACACTTGTAATAGCCAGGTACTTTATAAATATAGAAACCCCATGGATGCTTAATAATATAGAAGTCTATCTATTCTGGTATTTGTTGACCGCATATTAACTGGTTCAGTACTTAGGTCTAGAAGCACACATTTGGGAATTTAAACATAAATCTTCCTTTTGGCTTCCACTTTTTGTTTGGCTCAACCTAACTGACCTTAAATGAATTGGCCTGCTTTGCTACCTTGGTTTCTTGAGCTGTGAAATTAGTCATATACAATTTTGTTTTCTGTGTTGAGAGTTTCAAGGAGATAATATGAAATATTCTTGATCCTTGTATTAAATAGTGAATTGTGGTATATTAATTTCTTCAAAGGAACCTAAAGTATGATATAAATAAACCCATTAATTTTTAAATATTCCTTTGAAGTATACTGTCAGTATTGCTGCTGCTACACAAATAGCAGAGTGCTTTGAAAGCTTTAATGAGTCATCCAGAGGGACCAAACTACAATTCCTAGGTCATTCTCCTGAAAAATTCCATTTGTTATACTGAGAACATTGAGTTCTCCTATATCTGTATGAAGTGGTGATGCTGGATGACTGTCATTAAAACAACTTTAATGCTTTCAGCTGTGCTAATACCATTGCAAACCTTGTGAAATTCATTTTATGTGATTCCAATTGGGAAGGACCTTCTAGACAAATCTGGATTATGTGAGTTTTTTGGGTCGACGCATACCTGCAACAATATTTAGTTAAGAGTGGTTTAAATCCAAAGAAGTTCAAATTTCTGGAGCAGGAGTGAAATTCTAAACTCCTCTGGGCCTAGGCTCTTCTTAAAGTCATGAGCTTAGGGTCTCTTAGCCTAGGAGACAAAACCTTCTCCCCTAGTTCCCTAAGCAAAGACCAGGGTGGTTAGCAGTGCTTTTTCCCCAGCTCCTAAGGCAGGCTGATTGGAACAAGCCTCCCTGGCTTCAATACACCAAACATCTGGGCTGAGTGATTCTGGCCACTACTGTGTGTTGTAGTAACTTCGGTGTGTGGGGTAAACCCATTCCTCCTGGAAGAGAAACTTCACAGGGAAACTTGTTTGGTTTCCTCTGGCTTAGGAGTCTTTAAAGCTCTTCTACAAAAAAAGGTTTTTAAATGGATAAAATAAAGTGTTAACTATTTCAATATATGTAGTTTCTTTGGAAATCGTATCAAAGTAGCATAACAAATTTTTACATAGTAATATATAACATTCTAACAACTGTAATTTTGAACAAGTATAAATGTAAAAGCTATTATATAAAATCTACAATAATTACAACATAACGTGACTACTTTATACCATAATATAAAGTAGAACAAAATGCTTGGAGGTAGAAAGCTTCAATTTCCTTCTTCTGTGGACTAATATGGAACAAAGACCCAAAGACACTTGAAGACAACTCTTTGGTTCTATTGCTACACTTGGAAAATCATAATGATACTTGATTTTTAATTTTCTCCAGCCAGAAATTTTAGAAATACCTAAAATGAATGATTTATATATAAGAAAATGCTTGCTTGGAAATTAAAATATGGAGATGTACATATTCTATAGAAAAAGCATTTGGAGGCTAGAGAGGGAGGGCATTTTATTCCTCAGCTATACATATGGATGAGTATTTCCTGAAAAGAAATTAATGCCTTCAAACAATGAATTTGAGCCAGCAGGTCTTACTCCTGTTCTGCTTTAAGGGAATATAAAAGTAGTTATAAAATATCCTCCCCCTTTTTTTCTTTTTTAATGATTTTTATTTTTTCCATTATAGCTGGTTTACAGTGTTCTGTCAGTTTTCTCCTGTACAGCAGGGTGATCCAGTCACACATACACTATACATTCCTTGTTCTCACATTATCATTCTCCATCCTAAGTGACTAGATATAATTCCTAGTGCTATACAGCAGGCTCTCATTGCTTATCCATTCCAAAGGCAAAAGTTTGCATCTGTTAACCCCAAATTCCCAGTCTATCCCACTCCCCCCCGCCCCCCTTGGCAACCACAAGTCTGTTCTCCATGTCCATGATTTTCTTTTCTGTGGAAAGGTTCATCTGTGCCATATTTTAGATTCCAGATATAAGTGATGTCATATGGTATTTTTCTCTTTCTGACTGACTTCACTTAGTATGAGAGTCTCTAGTTCCATCCATGTTGCTGCAAATGGCATTATTTTGTTCTTTTTTATGGCTTAGTAGTGTTCCATTGTGTAGATATACCACATCTTCTTAATCCATTCATCTGTCAGTGGACATTTAGGTTGTTTCCATGTCTTGGCTGTTGTGAACAGTGCTGCAGTGAACATGTGGGTGCATGTGTCTTTTTCAAGGAAAGCTTTGTCCAAATATATGCCCAAGAGTGGGATTGCTGGGTCATATGGTAGTTCTATATTTAGTTTCCTAAGGTACCTCCATACTGTTTTCCACAGTGGTTGTACCAATTTACATTCCCACCAACAGAGCAGGAGGGTTCCCTTTTCTCCACACCCTTTCCAGCATTTGTTATTTGTGGACTTATTAATGATGGCCATTCTGACTGGTGTGAGGTGGTACTTCATAGTTTTGATTTGCATTTCTCTAATAATCAGTGATGTTGAGCATTTTTTCATGTGCTTGTTGGCCATCTGTATATCTTCTTTGGAGAAATGTCTATTCAAGTCTTTTGCCCATTTTTCAGTTGGGTTGTTGGCTTTTTTGCTGTTGAGTTGTATAAGTTGTTGGTATATTCTAGAGTCCTCCCCCTTTTTTTCATAACAGATTTGGATGGGTTTTTGCTTTTAATTTAGAAGAGGAGTAATAGAGATTTTTGTATAATAAGAATGCTTATGTTAGATATTCACTTTTTTTTTCGTCTAATCTGTATCTCTCTGGAATTGCGATTATGCTGAAAATATGCTGAAACACTCGAAGCTTAGCTATTTTTTGATTTCAGATAACTCTGACATTAAACTCTTTAAACTTTCTTCTGTTCTAAAATAACTTTATTCTACCAATTAGCACTTGCCCCCTCAAAAGAAATTTCCTGAAAAGATACAGCTGGTGAAATATGAAGGAATTAGTTTTCATTGGCACACAGGACCATTTTCATTACAAAATAGGACATAGATCAAAATGTTTACATGTTCCATTTTTTTTAGAGGATGGTGAAGGGTGGGGGAACAGAGGCACTGGGAAAGGAAACATGCAAATATGAAAACCACAGAGTTCTGACACAATTGTATCTGCCCAAAGTAGAGGAAAGAATGTTTTGGGGTCTAAATCTTTGCATTAAAACAACAGATCCCAGTTAAGTGACTAGACTTATAATGATCACCTGCTTAACATTTTTCTCTTTCTTGCTCTTATTTCCCCTTTGCTTATAAGGTAAATTTGAAGAAAAAGAAGATAGTGTGCCTAAGCTGGAGCAGCTCAACAGCCTGGGCTGTATGACTAATATGAATCTAGTATTAACAAAACAAAATTTGCTGCATATGGAACTATTATTACTAGAAACCTTTCAGTGGAACCTCTGCCTTCCAACAGCTGCCCATTTCATTGAGTATTATCTCTCCGAAGCAGTACATGAAACAGATCTCCATGATGGCTGGCCAATGATTTGCTTGGAAAAAACTAAACTCTACATGGCCAAGTATGCAGATTACTTCCTGGAAGTATCTTTGCAAGGTGAGTCGTTGTGGATGCCAGTAAGTGCCTTGTGAGCTTGTGACTCATGTATTCTGTTGCTTAGGTTCATTTTTGATGTCTCCACAGATTATGCCTTTCTAAATTATGCACCTTCTTTAGTAGCTGCAGCTTGTGTGGCTTCTTCAAGGATTATACTTCGTCTTTCTCCAACATGGCCTACAAGACTGCATCGTCTTACTGCTTACTCCTGGGATTTCTTAGTGCAGTGCATTGAACGGCTATTGATGTAAGCAACTTTGTTTTTGGGTTTGTAATTTCTTATTAACATTCTTCATGTATAAGGGGCCCTGGGAACAATTTCTCCAAGTCCCAGCACTTTTAGGATACTTGCTCTGACAGCTTCCTGCTACCATGAGCAGGCCCCTGTATGAGCAGTATTCAGTGAAAGGGGACTTCCTTTTGGCTGTTACCCAGGTAGAGGTTGTCATTGCTAGTATGAATCTGGTACATAATAAAGAAAGGAGCTGTTCTTGTGTGGGCCTATAATAAGTCTGAGATCATCCAGGCAAATCTAGGCTCCATTCCCCATTTCCCCATCTTTGAATTGTGGAGCCAACCAGGATGTCACCAAACTCACAGTCATATTTAAGTGCTTATTGTGAACAATAGCTCCCAACCTGAAAATAGTCCTCAGAGTCACCAGCAGTCAGTTCCGAAGGTTTGTACCAAGGGAAGGCGTTCTTAGAAGGGGAAGAGAGAGATTTTTCTGTTGTTGAGATTATAGTTGCAGTGAGTGCTACCCAGGCAGTGGGGCAATCCAAGGAATCAGCTGTTAAGGATTTGGGGGTGATGCACGACCTTCTTGTTTCTCAAGTAACATTATTGACAGTTTCCTTTCTCTCCATGGTGTAGCGCTCATGATAATGATGTGAAAGAAGCAAACAAACAGAGAGGACAGGCAGGACCTCAGCCAGCACAACTAAGTGTATTCCAGACAGCCTCCCAGCCGTCTCGGGCAGTTCACTTTCAGCAACCTCAGTATCTCCATCAGACTCATCAGACCTCACTGCAGTATCGCCATCCTGTATCAGAACAACCAAGCTGTCAGCAGATTGTATCTACCACACACACCTCATCTTACACACTACAGACATGTCCTGCTGGCTTTCAAACTAGTGTTCAGGGCCTTGGGCACGTGCAGACTGGTGTTGGGATGTCACTGGCAATACCAGTAGAAGTTAAGCCCTGTCTGAATGTTTCTTATAACCGGAGTTATCAGATAAATGAACATTACCCTTGCATTACTCCATGCTTTGAAAGGTGATTTTGTCTATGGCCATACCACCCTGAATACGCCTGATCTCGTCTGAAAGGTAATTTTATGAGAAGGTAAGACCTGACCGAGACTGTTTGTGACTTCAAATTCCGGGGCAAACTTTTTGTAAACTTCTCTTCAAAAGGAAAGGGATCCAAATTGCATCAGAACTCTTCAGATACCAGCACCAGGAAGACTGTCCCTTCCAACACACCATGAATATCTAGGAGGACTAAGCTAACACTGCAAACACTTCAACAGTGTGTATGTCAAATCCTGTTAAATCCCTATCTGACACAAATTTTAAAGCCTCAACTGACGGTCCAAATATTTCAGAAATATTCAATGCAACAGAAAATTTGGACAGACTCCATTTTGCTGTTTCAAGATTTGATCTGTGGTAGACTCTGGGCCTAATGCTGGCTTATATGTCAGAGACTAGTGTTTATCTGTGGACTTGCCAAACAGTCTTTTTATGAAGGAAAGTTACAGTATTAATTTTTGAAGAGATCCTCTTTTTTTATTCTGCAGTTTTGAGTTATATTTTTGATCTACAAATTAATTTTTGATTAAGTTTAAAGTCATGAATTGTGCTATACCAGTCTGTGCAGTTAAAAAAAAAAGTTTTTTTTAGATATTCTATATAATGTACTATAACAGATAGTATAGGTATCTGGATTTATGTATTAAAATTAAGGGTGGAGTAGATCTCTTAAAATCATGGTCATAAATATTTGTTGTTTTTTCCCTAAGCAGTCAACCTCAAATCTTTAGAATTAAAACACATTTAACTCAGGGAATTTGTACTACTTGGAAACACAACTGTAATGCAACATGCTTTGGGAATGTTATAGTCTGAACTACCTTAACAACAGGTTAAAATACTCCTGCTAGAATGTGTTTTCAAAGGAGAACATAATTGTAGCCTAAAATGAATGAAGTGGTGGTTCCTATCATTCATAATACATACATAGATTTTGCATTTCTCAGTGCAATCAGTGGCTTATACTCAGACTTGATATTACTCTAAAGTTTTTTTCAAGGGAAGGCATAACCATAAAATGTCAGTACTAGAATAAAGTCCTGTAAGTTTATTTTGAAGTGGAACGTGGCCAGGGTAGTTCTCAGGTTGTGCTAGAGCAGCACTTTGTTAACGTGGAAGATAGGTTTTAGAGGCAACCTTTGAATCCAACTAGTCATTGTAAGCAGGCAAAGGTGACTTCATTAGATTGGCCCCAGAACTACCCTGGGATACTTCACTGTACTGGTAATGAGTGAAAAAAGCAATAAGTTGCTACAGCAAGGGCAATTTGGGGGTAAAGAGTTTGGAGGGAATAAACTGAAAAAGTAAAAAACAAAAAAAAATAATTGTAATAACTGAAACTGTATACATTGTGCTCTTATCTGTGGGAGAAGAGAGGTTATGGTGGAGGGAAGCTTTCTGATTTAAAAAATTAGTAAGGTGTGTCTTTTTGTTTGTGTTTTTTTAAAGATAGCACTTGAATAGAAGGGAAACTGCCTGGCAGGTATGTGACTGCCACAATATGCATTGAAGACAAACTTCTTATAAAGATGTTGTGGGTATGCAGCAGGAGTGTCAGTTATCAAGCCAATGGCTTTTATAAGGAAGGGAAGGGATTCAGTGTAGTGATGGATGGATCCAGGTGGCTCCAGTAGACGGATGTGGGTGGGTGGCTTCTGCCAGCATGAATTCTTAGAGGATCTCCTTTCCTTAAAAGAAAGGTTACTTTTATAATTAGAGAGTACATAGGGCATGATGTGGATTTATTAGCCTGGTAGATAAAATGCAAAACCACTCAGGTAAGAACACTCACAGTAGTTTTCAAGCATGAAAAGTGTTTTCTGCAAGTATCATCACTTTCTCTTTATAGAAGGCTGCTAATTAGATTTTGGTAGTTCTTACCTCAAGAGAACTTGAATTATTTGGGGGAAAGTGGGTTCAAAAGAGAATATATCTTTCACATTCACATTCAGAACTTAGCAACCTGGAGTCAAATTTTCAGTATTTTAACTACCTCAATAATACTATGAATGTAAGATATTGGGATAGAGATCCCAACTTGAAACAACAACTGGTGCCTATGGTAATTTAATGTCTTGTCAAATGCTTTTACTGACTGGTTTAAATGTCATTCTTGTTATAGAAGAATATGCCTTTTAAAAAGCTTATAATAACACTTTCCCAGTTTATATTTAAAAAAGCTAAAGAACACTGGATTAATTTTTTTGGGGGGGTAGAATAAAATAAATAATTGGTTCCTATTGCTGCATACCCAGGGTGGGATGGGATGGGGTGGTTGGAGAACCAGAACTATTTTTAAAACATTAGGTTTCAATATAAACACAACTCACAACTGCTAGCTTTGGGGGAAGGGGTGGGGGGAGTTGTGTGGGTTTTGTTTTGTTTAATTTATTGATTAGTCTTTAAGGTAGGTTTTTGTTTTTGTTTTTTGAGATTACCGGACCATCATTAAATGTGTACTGTGAAGAAATTAATGGTATGTGTAACGGGCTTTACCAAAGTCCATTAAACACTACTCAAGTACAGACTGCAAACCAAAATGTATCTGTGTTAAGACATTAATTGCAAATAGCGAGTATGGTGCTAAAGTCTACACCAATGGAGTTAGATGAGTGCTATGCACTTAATTTTAAAATAAAACTAGTTTTCAGTAAAATGGTATTGGTGTTTTGTTTTAAATATAAGTTTGATGTACATTTGCAGCTTCATTAAGCCATGTCATCATGTGAGTTAGACTGAATCATTTATACCAACTAAGTAAAAGCCATCTGGGTGGAGAATATAAAACCATAGTGCCAAGAAATAGCAACAACAACAAAGACAAAAGAAAAAAAGGAGTTCCCGTTGTAGCGCAGTGGTTAACGAATCCGACTAGGAACCATGAGGTTGCGGGTTCGATCCCTGCCCTTGCTCAGTGGGTTAACAATCCGGCGTTGCCATGAGCTGTGGTGTAGGTTGCAGATGCGGCTCGGATCCCATGTTGCTGTGGTTCTGGCGTAGGCCGGTGGCTACAGCTCCGATTAGACCCCTGGCCTGGGAACCTCCATATGCTGCGGGTGCGGCCCAAGAAATAGCAACAACAACAACGACAAAAAAAAAAAAAAAGAAAAAAGAAAAACCATAGTGGTGGGAAACATTTGTCCATTCATTACGTCTTCCACACTGAGCACCAAAGCTCACAAAAGTATATTCGACATTGCCTTCTTGGCCTCTTGAGCTTAAAGTCAATTGTTAGTATAGCAGTTGCAGCTTATAATTTATTAAACAATAATGCAAGCTGCAGAAAATGTGAAGTCTAATCTCAAAAGTAGGGACACAAAATAGTCAAGAGTGTCAGAGGGAACAGGGTCAGCAATGAGTGACAATGGTCTGTTCACTTAAGTATAAATATCATTGCTACTTAAAATTTAGCAGATAAAATTTGAAGAGTAAAAATTTTAAAGGTTTGTATACAAGGGTTAGGAATACCCCTTAAAATTAGTATTTTTAAATTAGTTTTATATATTGCCACATGCCAGAGTTTAGCAACAGCCCTCAGGAGAATTGGTTAATATATATGTCATTCTTTAAGGCTGAATTTAAGAAAGAGGCATTCCAAACTTTACACTGAGGTGATTCTGAGCTCCATGTGATATGTTTATATTTATCAATAACTAGCGTTTTTAATAAGCGTTTTACCTCCCTGGCCTCAAGTAGCATACATTTAGCTTGACAGGACTAGCACATCTGAAACAGAATGGTTACATTCCAGAACTGAGTTTAAAATTATATTAAGGGATCACTCAACTTTGATTTTATTTTTTATTTTTTTATTTTTTTATTTTTGCTACATTCCAGAACTGAGTTTAAAATTATATGAAGGGACCACTCAACTTTGATTTTATTTTCTAATTTTTTATTTTTTTCTTTTTGCCTGTGCCATGGCATGTGGATGTTCCCAGGCCAGAGATCAAACCTTTGTGACAGCAGACCTGAGCCTCAGCAGTGACAACGCCACATCCTTAACCTGCTGAGCCATAAGAGGAACTCAACCTTCATTTGAAAATCTTTTATATTAAAACAAAAAAAATTGACAAGTACAGTCAGTTGAAAGCATCAAGACTAGGCTCCTACTTCCTATGAGAAGGATACCTGCTACCCTACTCCTAACCCCACTGCCCCTTTTTTTTCCAATTAAAATTCTTCATAGCTTTTTTTTTTTTAGAGCAGTTTTGGGTTCACAGCAAAACTGAGAGGAAGATACAGAGATTTCTCCCTGCCCCTACACATGTACAACCTTCCCCATTATTAACATACCCCACCAGAGTGATATATTTGTTACAAGTGATGAACTTACATTGAGACATAGTCACCATAGTCTACATATGGTTCACTCTCGGTGGTGTGCATTCTCTACCACCATTATAAATGTATAAAGATGTAATGGCATGCTACTGTAAATGTATAACGGCATCTATCCATTATGTATTTTCAGAGTTAAAAGTCCTCTGTGCTCCACCTATTCATCCTTCTCCACTCCCACCCCTACCTGCCGGCAACCACTGATCTTTTATAGGCCGTTTATTAATCAGGTTGGTTGTGGACTATTCTGGAGAATGAATAGTCCTTTATTTAGATGTATTAGATGTATTTTGCAAATGTTTTTCCCCAGTCTGTGACTTGTCTTCTCAATCTCTTGACATTGTCTTTTGCAGAGCAGAAATTTTTAATTTTAATGAAGTCTAGCTTATAATCTATCATTACTTAGAGACAAGAATGACAGATATTGGAAGTCTAGCTAAATTAATAGAGAATTGAGGGTACTGTACAATCAAGGCATTACAAATGTAAATAACTGGGAACAAAAATATGAACCTTCCCAATTTCAAAAGAAATGAAGAAAACAAAGCAAGCAGTCTATATAGTAAAATATTTTTAAAAGGTATAAGTACGTATGACAAAATAACATGACACAACTAAGACCAAATATATCAAATTAATAAATGAACTAGAGAAAAAGAATTCTCTGTGGACCAAATAACCTTGCAACAATATTAGGTAAAAACTACAGAATGTACAAGAAAAAATAAATGAAAAGCACAGGTAGTATGAAACTAATTCACCTTAGTCCATGAGAGACCAGTAATTTAAAAAATAAGATACAGAAAATCTTAATAACATATTACAGTAGATTTAATTGACATGTAAGAAGAAACTCAGAGGGGAAAGGGTACAGACCTGGCATAACTAAGATGGATGGATAACAAAGGACACTAGCAAGGATCAAAAGAAGAGAAGGTTTTAGGAGTTCTCTCATGGCTCAGTGGTTAACGAACCTGACTAGCATCCATGAGGATGCAGGTTTGATCCCTGGCCTTGCTCAGCGGGTTAGGATCCAGCATTGCTGTGAGCTGTGTAGGTCGCAGACATGCCTTGGATCAGTGTTGCTGTGGCACAGGCCAGCAGCTACAGCTCCAACTGGACCCCTAGCCTGGGAACTTCTACATGCTTTGGGTGAGGCCCCAAAAAGACAAAAAAAAAAAAAAAGACACGAACAGCAAAATCTCACAGTCTTCCACAGAGGCCTTAGACAATTGAGACTGCTTTCTTTTTTTGACTCATCTAGGTGCCTAAGATCATAATACCTTGACTGGCCTCTTTGCTGTGTGCCAGTTAATCTACAGCTCACCCCCCCAAAAACAAAATCCATAGTCTGCAAAGTGCAAAAAAAATTCCCATTTTTGCCTTCACTAGATGAAATTAATCCTTTACTGGGTTTTCCTTGTGCACAAGTAAATAGTGTACTAATAATTAACTACATCTAAGTTTTCATTGATAATATTAAGCTCTAATGTGAACTTGCACAAAGAAATTACCAATCCACAAAGAAAATCAATTGCAAAAAGAATTATTGTAGAAAACATATTCTCTTGAAAGTGCAATGCACAAAAAATATATAATAAGACCCCTTCCAAAACAATCTCAAAGAATTCTTGGATTAAATAAGAAATCCAAGCCGAAGCATCAGAGTATCTAGAAAATCACTGTCATGAAAATACATACCAGGAACTCCAGAAAAAAGCTAAAACAGTACACAGAGGAAAATTAACATCCAATTGAAAAAGTATGAGAAATAACAAGTAAACCAAACAAAAACAGAAGGAAAGAAATAAGATAAAAGCATAAATTAATGAATTATAAAAGAAAAAGAAACTGAGAACATACATGCATGCAATACAGCCAGACGAAAGAGTTTAAAAATTAGGAGGGGGTAAAATCAGCACTATTTGCAAATACGATTGTACACCTAAAAATGCCAAGATGATCAACTGAAAAACTATTACAGAGAACAAGCGAATTGAGTCTGGATACATAATTAAAATAGTTTTCGAAGTTCCTGTTGTGGCGCAGAGGAAATGAATCTGAGTAGGAATCGTGAAGTTCCAGGTTCGATCCCTGGCCTTGATGGGATTAAGGATCCAGCATTGTTCTGAGCTGTGATGTAGGTTGAAGATGCAGCTTGGATCTGGCATGGCTGTGCCTGTGAGGTAGGCCAGCAGCTGTAGCTCCGATTAGACCTCTAGCCTGGGAACCTCCATATGCCGCAGGCATGGCCCTAAAGAGACAAAAAAACAAGACAAAAAAAGAATTACCAGGAGAATTCTTAAAAAGGATAATGAAAGAGCTCTCTGACATATTAAAATACATAATAAACTGCAATAAATAAAACACTATGATACTGGCAGATGACTTGACAGATTATTCAATGAAACAGAATAGAAATCCTCAAAATAAACCAAAATATATATGGAATTTAATATGTGATAAAGGTGGCACCTCAAGTCAGTAGAGGAAAACATGGATTATTCAATAAACTGAGTTGCATCAATGCGTAGCCTCCTGGAAGAAAAAATTGATCCCCATCTCAAAAATAAAAATAAGTAATCATGGCAATAACATTTAATTCTACAAATTTATTTTATTTATTTTAGGGCTGCACCCATGGCATATGGAGGTTCCCAGGCTAGGGGTCAAATCGGAGCTACAGCTGCTGCCCTACACCACAGCCACAGTAACACCAGATCCTAGGCACGTCTTCAACCTACACCACAGCTCGCAGCAACACCAGATCCTTAACCCACTGAGCAAGGGGTCAGATTCATTTCCGCTGAGCCACAATGGGAACTTTAACTATATAAACTTAAATGTTTTTCTGCATGGCAAAAATCAACATCATCAAAGTTGAAAGACAAATAATCTCATGGGTTTAAGTATCTGCAACTAACCTCTAGGCAAAGGCTAATTTTCTTAACATACAAAGAGGTAAAGATATGAATAGGTAGATTCCAGAAAAAGTAATACAAATATCTCTAAAGAAAAGATGTTTTAACCTAATTTGTAAATTTGATGACAGTGTTGGGGGGTAGGCATTATCCTATATCATTTATGGAAGTGTCTGATTAAATCAAATTCCATGAAAGGCAATTTGGCAATTTGTATCAAAACTACAAATACAAAAATATCTTAACCCAGTAAAATTCCACTTCTAAGAATTTATCCTACCGGTAGTTACATGTGAAATGCTCTGGGCACAAATTATTTATTTTACTATTGTCGATAAGAGCAAAAGACTAAAACAACTTAAATATTCATCAAAGACAATTTTACTATTACAATGGCACTTAGAATAAAGTACTTCTCTATATAAACTGATGTGGACAATCTCTAAGATATATCAAAGAGTGTCGAGTATGCTACCATTATAATGTATGCTAGCATTACAATGCTTACAAGATTACATGACGTGTCTATTAATGTTTTTTTTCTGATTGGTTAACATAGAAAATTTAGAAAACGCAAAATATAAAAAGCAAAATGGCAAAAAAATAATCTCTTTTTGGTATCCTTCCTGTATACACATAATTCTGGCTGCATAATGGATATGTAATTTTGTATTCTACTTTTTGTATTTCACAATATATCAGCAATGATTTTTATAACATTAAAATACAGTATATCCAAATGGATTTTAGGAGGATTGTTGGTACTAAATGATGTGAACACAATATATTTCAATCATTTCCCAATGTTCTGAATCAAAAAATGTTCTAAGAATTCCTTTGTAGTGCAATGGGTTAAGGGTCTGGCATTGTCACTGCAGCAGCTTGGGTCGCTGCTGTGGCATGGGTTCAATACCTGACCCAGGAACTTCCATGTGTCGCAGGTGTGGCCAAAAATAAAAATGTTCTAATGAACGTATATTTTACCATTCCCAACAATGGTTATAATTATCGAGTTTTTTCATCTTTGTAAATATAACAGATGAAAATATCTCATTTTTTGTTTTTATTAGCAGTTCCTTTTTGGCCACACCTGTGGCACACGGAAATTCCTGGATCCGTAAAGATCAAATCCACACCACAGCAATAACATGAGCCACAGCAGTGACAGTGGCAGATCTTAACCTACTAGGCACCAGGAAAATCCTGTATTGGCATTTCTTAAGTTCTGAGTGTAGCTGACCATCTTTGAATAAGTTTAGTGGCCACTTTGATGAAATGCCCATTGACCCCTTTGCCAGTATTTCTTTGCCTGTAGTCTTGTTTAAAAAAGCATTTCCTATAGCCAGGAATAAGTTAGCTATATTATCTGTCACAAATATGTTTACCGGTTAAAATTTTCTTTTAACCTTGGTTATAGTGCTAGAGGCACATCTTCCTATCCAAGAGTAAGATATACCTTTCTATGTATTAAAATCTTCATTGATGGTTCTCAGTACAATTTTGAAGTTTTCTACATACAAATCCTACACATTTCTTGTTATATTTACTTCTGTGTATCTTACCTTTAAAAAAAATTATCAGTTATGAATGGGAATCAAGAACCTACATTTTTAAAAGACAATGTCGAGGATTCTAGTGTTGATAGTCTTGAGACTGTAGTTTGAAAAACTATGCCTCATATAATGCAGAAACAAGGCACTTTTGCTGTACATCCATTTTTTTTTCCTAGAGGTTCCCAAGACAGCAGGTGACATCTTTTGTCACAGAAGGCCACCTCAGGGTAGAAGGGCATGGCTAGGTGGCATGTGCTGCAGATTGCAGCTGTGTCCTTGTACCGTCTGCCGATTATTCCTGTACCTACCTCCTCTCCTAGATATTAGGTTACGAGACTAGTATCATGACCAGGAAGGGTGATAACCATGGCTAATGAGCACCCATGTTTCTAAGACTTTGGAAAAGTTTCCCTTGTATCTGGATGAGTACCCTGACAACAGACACTAAGTCAAAGACCTTGAATAAGGTTCAGCCTATCACGAAATTCTTTGGAGACAAGTAACCAAAACTCCATTTACTCAAATTGTTACCACTGTTAATTAAAAAAAAAAAAAAAAAAAACCCTCAGGTGCTGTGGAGACAAGCATTTAGGGGAGGAATACCTAAAGCAAAATATTTAAAATAATCATACCTATTTATTTTGAATTTTTATTCACCAGCAGGGTAGGAAAAGTCTATGCTGACACTGTATTCACCAAAGCATTGCTATCACCAGAAAAGGAATTAACCTCAGAATCTGATGCAGAACTTTGGAAGCTTAAGGAAAACAGAACATCACAAAAGAAGTCTGAAATGGCAATAGTCTAAAGATTTTGGGGAAGTTCCCATTGTGGTGCAGTGAAAACGAATCCAACTAGTACCCATGAGGTTGCGGGTTCAATCCCTGGCCTCGATCAGTGGGTTAAGGATCCGGTGTTGCCATGAGCTGTGGTGTAGATCGCAGATGGCTTGGATCCCGCATTGCTGTGGTTCTGGTGTAGGCCAGTGGCTACAGCTCCGACTGGACCCCTAGTCTGGGTACCCCTATAAAGCCAAAATGAAGAAAGAAAGAAAGGGAGAGAAAGAAAGAGAGAAAGAAAGATTTTTCAGATGTTGCCTTTTGTCAATACTAACAGTTTTGATAGACCGTACTGAAGATGCCTTGGATTTAAAATCTGGTTTCTCTCACTGTAACTTAACAATCCATGAGACACCTTCTCAAGCAGGTAGATGTGACTAAGCTCAGTGCCTAGTTTAATTCAGGAGCCTATTCTAGGATGCAGAGAATATATGGACGGGGTGTAGATTAAAAGTATATTCCGGAGTTCCTGTTGTGGCTCAGTGGGTTAAGAACCTGACTATTATTCAAGAAGATGAGGGTTCAATCCCTGGCCTCGTTCAGTGAGTTAAGGATCCAGTGTTGCTGCAAGCTGCAGAGTAGGTTGTAGATGTGGCTGGGATCCTGTGTTGCTGTGGCATAGGCTGGCTGCTGCAGCTCCAATTTGACCCCAGCCTGGGAACTTCCATATGTTGAAGGTTCAGCCCTAAGGAAAAAAAAAAAAAGTGTAGAGAGTTCCCATTGTGGTTCAGTGGAAATGAATCTGACTATCTGACTAGAATCCATGAGGATGCAGGTTGGATCCCTGGTCTCACCCAGCAGGTAGGGGATCCAGCATTGCCATGAGCTGTGGTGTAGGTCCCAGACGTGGCTCAGATTCTGCATTGCTGTGGCTGTGGCTGGCAGCTATAGCTCTAAAAAGCAAAAAAAAAAAAAAAAAAAGGGGGGGGGGATATTACACAGAATGTATTACCTACCCCAACACCCATGCTCTCATTCAACAACAAAACAACAGTTTTTTCTTTCTTTTTCTTTTTAGGGCTACACTCATGGCATATGGAAGTTACAAGGCTAGGGGTAGAATCAGAGCTGCAGCTGCTGGCCATAGCCACAGCCACAGCCACAGCTGTGGGATCTGAGCCGTGTCTTCAATCCACACCACAGCTCGTGGCAACACCGGATCCTTGACCCACTGAGCGAGTCCAGGGCTCGAACCCACATCTTTATGGATACTAGTAAGGTTCATTACTGCTGAGCCACAAGGGCAACTCCGCAAACCCCAATTTTCAACTGGGCACAAATGGTCACTTAGTCTAACTTGCTAGCCTCCGTTTCAGTTAGGTATAGCTCGGCAACTAAGTTTCAGCCAACTAAATATAAGTGGCAGCACTCTTTGAGACTTCCAGAAAGTCTCCTTTAAAAGAGAAGGGGAGATGCCCAAGGCCACCTAATCAGTAAGTGGTGGAGGTGGAACTCAGATTCCTATGTGACTCCACTGCACCCTAAGGGTATAGCAAAATCTCTTGAACCATCTAGAGCAGAGATGGGCAAGCTTAGGCCTGCAAGCTAGGAAGAGTTTTTACTTTTTTAAATGGTTGAAAAGAAAATCTAAAGAAGAATATTATATGGCACTATTAGGGCCCATAAGAAAAGTTTCATTGGAACACAGCCACACACCTTCATTTACATACTGTCTATGGCTGCTTCCACAATGAGCGAGCCGAATGGTTGTGACAAAATTTCTATTATCTGGCCCTTTACAAAAACAAGTTTACTGACCCCTGACCTAGAGAAAGGGAAGTGGTACAGTGCAAGCAGGGTGTGTGGCTGAGAAGGGACAGTGCAACTCTGGTGGCCATTCTAGAAGTCCAAGTGGGCTAGCAGATGAAGTATCAAGCAAGCCTAGCAAGTCTCAGTTGCTCACAAATATTCACAAAAAAGATGTAAGCATGGCCAAGAAGTACATAAGAATATCCTTCAGAATCCTCAGTATCAAAGAAATGCAAATTAAAACCGCAATGAGATGCTACTACACATCCACTAAAATGGCCATAATTAAAATGACCAAGTACTGGTGAGAATGTGAAGCAAAAGGATCTCTCAGACATTGCTGGTGGAAACGTAAAAGGATACAACCACTCTGGGAAACAATCTTATAAATTCAAGCATCCATTTGCCATGTGACCCAGCCATTCCACCCCCAGGTATTTACCCAAGAGAAATGAAAAACATATGTCCAAACAAAGGATAACCAAAAACTGGAAACAACCCAAATGTCCATCGATAGGTGAAGACAGGCAAATTGTACTGTATCCATACAACAGAATAATACCCAGCAATAAAAACAAACTACAGATACATAAACAATATGGATGAATCTTAAAGATGTGATGCTGAATGAAAGAAGCCAGACCCCAAAGAGAACATACTGATAATTCTGTTTGTTTAAAACTCTAAGAAAGACAAATTTATTTCACACTGATAGAGAGCCTCATCTCATGAGTGTTACTCTCAGTAGTTGCCTGGGCAGGTACTTGGGTGCAGAGTGGACTGAGTGGGAAGGGACACAATGAAACATTTTAGGGTAAAATTAATGTCCTACACTTGACTGTGGTGGTGGTTACACACGTGTATATAGTTATCTAAACTTACTGAATGTGGGCATTTTATCATATGTAAATTATACTTTAATAAATCTGATTTTTTAAAAAGGGCGCCCACTTCTTTGGAACTCAATAATGGGGAGGCACTACTACTATATATGGCTGTGAATCCATGCAGCCAGAAGACATCCAAAAAAGATGGGAGAACGAAGACAAAAAGGTCATCTGCCGGATGGAGATTTTTCTGAGCCTACAACAAAGGGCCTCTGACAAAGTCATCTTCATAGGCCCCTTGCCATGGGGCTTGTCTATTTGAGCCAGGGAAGACCCAGATTTTGTCCTAAATCAAAAGTTACATAGCTCCTAGAAGTGAGGCCTTTAACACTTGAACCCCTGGATTTCTTTTTTTCTCTTTTTTAGGGCCACATACGTGGTACATGGAACTCCCTAGGCTGGGTTGAATTGGAGCTGCAGCTGCAGGCCTATGCCACAGCCACAGCAACTCAGGATCCAAGGCACATCTGCAACCTATACCACAGCTCACGACAACACCGGATACCTAACCCACTGAGCAAGGCCAAGGATAAAACCTGCAACCTCATGGATACTAGTCGGGTTCATTACCACTGAGCCACCAGGGAAACTTCTGGATTTCTTTAAACTAAATAAAAATTACTAATACCCTCTTATTCAGTTCCTCTAAAGGCACCACCAATCAGCAGGTTGCCCGCTTGGATTCTTTATCTGGCATAACTAACACTTCCTTTAAATGTTTCTATTGAATATAAAATGGCAGATATCACCAGAGAAGTATATTTCCTAACACTAAAAATAAAGTCAGTTGGAGAGTTCCCGTCATGGCTCAGTGGTTAACGAACCCAACTAGTACCTATGAGGATGTGGGTTCGATCCCTGGCATTGTTCAGTGGGTTAAGGATCCAGCTTTGCTGTGAGCTGTGGTGTAGGTCTCAGACGCGGCTCAGATCTTGTGTTGCTGTGTCTGTGGTGTAGACCAGCAGCTGCAGCTCTGATTCAACCCCTAGCCTGGGAACTTCCATGTGCCACAGATGCGGCCCTAAAAAAGGACAAAAAAAAAAAATGAAGTCAGTTCATTTGATCTAAGTCCCTGTGGGAAACTTGGTGCACTAAGGTAACTGGACATAATTAGTTCGAAGTTCACGATGTAGGTGCTGGTAATTAAGTTTGGTTTAGTCTCAGCTAAATTACAGTGGTCCTCCTTCCTTATAAGAAACACACTAGCTGCTCAAAAGGAAAAGAGGAACTAACGTTCTAGCCAATCTGAGACTTAGGGACAAATTTCAGTAAAATCAGCACCTGAGTTTCCCTTATGGATAAAATTTGGACGATGATGGCCATCAAAGTTATACAGGCATCCCGTCGTGGCGCAGTGGTTAACGAATCTGACTAGGAACCATGAGGTTGCGGGTTCGATCCTTGGCCTTGCTCAGTGGGTTAAGGATCTGGCGTTGCTGTGAGCTGTGGTGTAGGTCATAGACGTGGCTCAGATCCTGCGTTGCCGTGGTTCTGGCGTAGGCCGGCAGCAAAAAAAGCTCCGATTAGACCTCTAGCCTGGGAACCTCCATATGCCGAGGGAGCGGCCCTAGAAAAGGCAAAAAGACAAAAAAAAAAAAGTTATACGGGAATGGAATCAGAATGGTCTTACTGGGCATGGCTAGATTTGGAACAGACAGTGCATTCAGAATAACAGGAAGCTTGGAGCAATACCCAAGAGATTAGCAGTGTCAAAGGAGCCAGGCAGGCATTTAGGTAACAAAATTATCTGTATTTGCAAACCTTTCCAGAGCAGGGAGAGGAAAGGCCACTTTATTTTGCCTCTCAATTGTGTTAGAATAAAAAAAAAATTAAAAACAGTTTCAAATACAATTAAGATTAATATCTGAGAGAAATTACAATAGAATATGATGACTCTAGTCCTAAGACAATGAGACAGGCAAGGAAAACATCTTCAAAGAAGGTACTTCGGATAATGAGAACAATAAAGAAATTCATATCTGACCTGGGTTCTTTGAGCTAATTGTGCAATTCCAGGATAAAGGTTGGGACTCTGATTAGTGATCTGTGGTGGGAGATAGGAAAGAGGCCCAATGTAAGAACTTTCAGAAGACTCACACAATTGCAGACGAAAATGGAACTTAAAATGCTACAGGTTGAATATATTTAGCTAAGATTACAACTGAATGAGAGTTTTAGGTCCTGAGACAAGTCCTCAAAACAAGTCAAAAAATGAAGAATTAGTTGATAAACAAAAGGGGTTATGGCAACAGACACTGTCAGAGCAGAAACCTCAATAGTGGTGTCAGAGATCACTTCAAAGGAGAAAATGCAAAACTTGAAAGAAGTCAAATAAATTTGTACAATGTTACGAATTATGGGAGAAACAGTTCTGTAGCAATTGAAAGCACAGGCTTTAAAGTGAATCAAAACTTAGGTTCTAACCCAAATTCCATTATTTATCAGATGTCTAACTTCAGACAAATTACTTCCTATCTTCGAGCCTGGATTTTGGAACAAAAATAAAATTTCAGCTAATTATACCAACTCACTTGGTACTACAATTTATGAATGTCCTAAACCAATTAACATGAAATAATTGCACACTTTAAAGACTCAGTCAGATGTAAAAATAGTAAATGTCCTGTTATTCAAAGCTTGCTGGTGGCACTCAAACATAACAAACAGAAAATGTCTGAGGAAGACAAAGAGCCTTGCCCTGCAATTTTATCATAGGTATCTTCTTTTAGGAATCATCTAAATTTGCATTTGGATTAGAGATGAGTACAGTTACAGAAGGGATGGAGGTAAAGGAATCACAAATAATAATAAATGAATGTTCCATTACCCCATCTAAACAAGCTAAATAATCTCGAGCTTGATTATAAAAATTAGTTTTACTCTTTTTTTTTTGTCTTTTTGCTATTTCTTGGGCCGCTCCTGCAGCATATGGAGGTTCCCAGGCTAGGGGTCGAATTGGAGCTGTAGCTGCCAGCCTACGCCAGAGCCACAGCAACTCGGGATCCGAGCTGCGTCTGCAACCTACACCACAGCTCACGGCAACGCCGGATCGTTAACCCACTGAGCAAGGGCAGGGACCAAACCCGCAACCTCATGGTTCCTAGTCGGATTCGTTAACCACTGCGCCACGACGGGAACTCCTAGTTTTACTCTTAAAATCAGAAATACTTTTCAATTTGGAGGATGACTCTTTTTTTTTTTTTTCTTGTCTTTTCTAGGGCCGGCGGCATACGGAGGTTCCCAGGCTAGGGGTCGAATCAGAGCTATAGCTGCCAGTCACACCACAGCCACAGCCACTCGGGATCTGAGCCATGTCTGTGACCTACACCACAGCCAGATCCTTAACCCACTGAGCGAAGCCAGGGATCAAACCCGCTATCTCATGGTTCCTAGTCGGATTCCTTCAGATTCTTTTCCACTGAGCCATGACAGGGACTCCATGGAGGCTTATTCTTAAAGATCCAAGACTCAATTTTCTCAAACATGAGGCTTTAGTTCAATGTATCTAACAGACGTCAAGGAGGAACTGACCTGTGTCCCAGGGCACAGTCTTCCATAACTTTTAAAAAGCATATATAAGTGTGTACATATATTTGACCTCTCATCAATAAATTTTATTGATAAACTGCCCTAATTCAGAGATAGGTAGGTATGTGGGGTTTTTTAAGTTTTATTGAAGTATATAGTTGACTTACAAGGTTGTGACAATTTCTGCCGTACAACAAAGTTATTCAGCTATACATATATACACATCTATTCTCCTTCAGATTCTCTTCCTACATAGATTATCACAGGATACTGGGTAGAGTTCTCTATGCTATATTTTTTAACCTGTAAGTATTTCACTGCCAAAAGGAATAATCTAAATTCAGTTTCTTCTAAACTATTAGCAAAACTTACATCCAGTCTAATTCAGTATCTACATTCAAAACCAATTGCCAAGTACAATCAATATCTCTTAAATTTCCATCAACACTCACCTGGTCTGAGCTACCATCACTTCATGCTTGGAAGACAGGGGTTCTCGTCTGCATTGTGCCCCACTCTACTCCTTTCTTCAATCATACCCAAGATCTCAAAACTCAAATCTGACCTCATGCCTTATCTCCTCCTCACTCTTCCCTACAGCCACCCAACCTTTCTTCTAGTACCTCTTCTTGGCATGTTCTCTCCTATAACAAATCCTTTACACATTTGAGCCCTTTTGTCTGGGAACACTTTCCTTTCCTCCTCACCTAGTTAACATTAGTCACTCTTCATGTTCCAGCTTGAGCATCATTTTAAGAAGAGTTCTCTAACATAGTCAAATTCTATTTTTACAGACTTTCATAGAACCTTATACATTTCTTCCTAGTACCTGTTAAACTGCATTTTTATATGTTTGTGAGTGTCTGGTTACTGGTGATCTATTATACTAAACCATAAGCTTTATGAGCAGGGGTTTCATCTATTTTTACTCATCATTAATTATATGCCCAGCATTGAACACAACAGAGGATGCTTGATATATATATTTGTTGGATGGGAAAAAAAAATTGGCAAACATTTTATTTCATACAATAGCTCCAAAAGAAACATGAATTTTACCATTTCCCCCTGTTTTCAGCGATCAAAACAAAACTCAATATGCAATCTTTGGCTAAAAGATTCTTTTTAAAAACATGTAAGGAGAAGATAGAGCTGGATCTTCTCAGCACCACCCACTTTGGAGGGTGGTGGCAGAGTCTGGATGGCATAAAGAGATAGTGCCCAGAATGCATATATTCTATTACTTGTGGCCACAAGATATCAACACCAGGACCATTTCCTTCTCTTGTCACTACAATTAACATAATCAAGTGAGGAATTACTCAGCCTACTCTCTGACCCCCTTTTCTGAAGCTGAGATCTTATTCATCATCTGAACCCTAGTAAAAGCTAGAATCCTATACAACCTAACCTCAAAGTAGTGATACCAGTTCTATTACTTCAGTTTATTCTTTTTAAAGGATGGGTTAAGTCTCTTTCTGAATTTCATTCTTATAACACCAGTCAAGGTATATGGGAGTTGGGGTTGAGGAAGAGGGAGACAGGAGCTTGTCCACAGAGGTTAGGATGGAAGAACTGGTTTAATCATGTCACCTTAGGAAAAGTTTCCCACAATGGCAAAATCTCTCTTCTGGGAAAAACTGTCTTCATTTTTACTCTCCACAGGGCTTTTTTTTTTTTTTTTTGTATTTAAGCTTCTTAAGTAAGGTTTTTAAAAACATGTTTTTGTAAAAGCTCCTACTAATGTATTCTGGAGGCTCTGAGGCAAGGTCTCAATCTAGAATGATAAACAGGCACTAGCAGACATGAAACCCTTGAAAATGTATGCTAAAATTTGAGTGTATGAGTTAATATTTCTGGAGAAAGGTTATGTCAGATTCTCAGTTTCCAGTGTCTAACACAGTGCCTGGCATGTAATAGATGCTTAATAAATATATGAATGAGAGAATGAATGAATGAGATTCCCTGAAAGACACTGAGAAAGAATGGCCAGATAAGTTATCTAATACCAGGAAACAATGGTGTCAGAGAAGCCAAGGAAGAAGAGTGGTTAAACTGTCGTATATTAAAGAGAGGTCAAGTCAGACAATGTCTGAAAAGTACCCAGTGGATTTAGAAACAAAGTGGTGGTTGGAGACCTTTAAAACTGGTGGTTTCAGTTGAGGTAAAATACTGCGGTTAATTGAAGAATAAATAGGAGTACAAAGTAAGGAACAACTCGTAGAGGCAACTTCTTCATGAACCATGTCTGAGAAGGGGAAGCAAGAAAAGGGACTGGAGAAGGATGAGTTTCTAGAAATTTTTGTTTTTTTGTCTGATAGAAGAGACTTGAGACTACCTAAATGCCAACTGGAAGGAGCCACAGATAAGCAAAGAGGCAAAGACTCTAAGGAGCAGAACTGGGAAGGGATCCAGAGCCATGGACCAGAAGAGGGTCATCTTTTCCATTGTGAAAGGAAAAACAAAGAATGGGTATCAATGAAGTAAATTTGAAGGTTTGGTGGCACTACTTTGAGAAATAGTCCATCTCATGCTTTCCATCTTCTCTGAGAAAATGGGAGGTAAAATAGTACGTTGAGAATGATGGAGTGCAAGGGTTTTCAGACACAAGGGGGAAGGAAGATCTTAAGTGAGCAGAAGTAAAATAACTCCTATGAGAGTTCTCCCATGGCACAGCAGGGGCTTGGGTTGCTGCTGTGGCATGGGTTCAATCTCTAGCCCGGGATTCAATCCACATGTCACAGGTGTAGCCAAAAAATAAAATAAAATTAAAAAATAAAAGAAATCTTATGGAGAATGGGAAATAGGGAAGAATAACCAGGCAAAGTCATGAACATAAAAGTAAGGCTACTAGTTTTCTAAAATGTGTGATTTTTCTCTAGGAAGTCTTTTAAGCAGAAAGGGGTTTCTAAGAAAAATCCCAACTCACTAGAGGCTACCTTCTCTCTTGAGGTTGAGTGACTTAAATTCAGGTTCAAAATTGTTATAGAAATATCACTGATGTGAGTACCATATACAGAAAGTATGGTGGATCTGAGATTGAAGGTAAGAAGTTATTGGTAGTATTTTACATATGTAGAAAATAAAAGTTTGCCTTTTGATGCACCTAAGGATGACAGTGGGAAAGGATTTTTGTACAAGGAAACAAAAAACATTGTCAGAACAAAGCCCTAGAGGAGTTCTCATCGTGGCTCAGTGGTAATAAATCCAACTAGTATCCATGAGGTTCAATCCCTGGCCTCACTCAGTGGGTTAAGGATCCAGCATTCCTGTGAGCTGTGGTGCAGGTCTCAGACATGGCTCCAATCTAGCATTGCTGTAGTTGTGGTGTAGGCTGGCAACTACAGCTCTGATTTGACCCCTAGCCTGGGAACTCCCATATACCACAGGTGAGGCCCTAAAAAGCAAAAAACAAAACAAAACAAAATAAAACAAAAAGTCAAAGTCTTTGCTGAATGAATGAAAATGACATGAACACAAAGGGTCAGAAAGTCATAGTATGCGCATGTATAAAGATCACAACTGGGGAGTAAGGAAGCCAATGACACATACTGACCCCAGCTGAAGCTATTGGTGGGAAAAGATCACAGATAAAAGCCTGCTCAATATCTTGCAATGCTTAGGAGCGTCTATTATAGTGACGAACTGTCCTATCCTATGTTAACACTGTCCCCATCGAGAAACACAGCCACCGAGTTGTTTAGAGTCCTTCCTCAATGAGCCTTGCTCTTCAAGGTATCACAGCTCTATGAAGCCCCTTCTCCTCTTTTAATATGCTCTCCAGATTTGGGGAAGAATCACTGGTGTCTCTCTCTCTACCCTGTGCATATTTTCATCACAGTATGGATTATCCTTATGTGTTTAAACATCATTCTCACATAGGTAGTGCCAGGGCTGTGGCAAGGTGTAGTCATCTTTTCATGTCTATCTCTTAACCCTGTGTAAGCACTTCAAATATTATTTGTTAAACATGAGACTTCTCACAGTCACCACATTAGAAGGCAGAGAATAAAAAGAATATTCTTCCAATTAATGGGCCATCAAACATTTAAGCAATTGACTATAAAGAATGATTTTCTAGGAACTCCCACTGTGGCTCAGCAGGTTAAGAACCTCACAAAATCTCCATGAGAATGTGATTTTGCTCCCTGGCCCTGCTCAATGGGTTAAGGATCTGGTGTTGCTATCAACTGCAGCTAAGGCTGCAGATGCAGCTCAGATTTTGCTTTGCTGTGGCTGCGGCACAGGCCTGCAGCTATAGCTCTGATTCGACCCCTAGCCTGGAAACGTCCATATGCCAAAGGTGCAGCCATAAAAAGAAAAAAAAAGAAGATTTTCTAATAAAGATTAGAAAGGAAATGCAATATTTCTTCACCAAATTGTAGCATAACATTTATGAATACTCCATATTGAAAGAAGTCATGGCTGAGATCTCAAAGGAAAAAAAGTAGGATCTGAGGAATAAAGTTGTTAGAGAATTTGTAAAATCCTTTACCTTCAATACACCAAAAACAATGATGTCTTAAGTTAGCAATATTCCATCTCTAAAAACTTTTAAAGAATTTACTTGCCCTAGAGATGAAGTGCAATGCTTATTAATTCACAATTGCTGAAGGTAAATAATATGAGAGGGTTTTAAATTCTTGTTTCTAGTCCTCCTTTCAAGTGTCCCATGCCTTTTTGATTTTATTATTTTGAGTTACTGAGAGTCTCTCCAAATGTCAACATTTCTAAATTATCTATATTTACTATAAATTCTTAAACATATGAAAAAAACCACACAAAACAAAGTGAACATTTCCTGGGATTTCAGCCTAGATGAAATTCACAGTGGGCAGGGTAAGGGGAGAAGCTTACTGTGATTTACTTATAGGGAATCAGAAAGGTGGAGAAAAAAGATGTGGAAATAATAGACATTTTAAAGAAAAAATTTTTGAAATGGGTACAAAGCAATCATAAGTTATTTAAGAAATTAGTTAGTGAAGTCAAAAAACATATTTGCTCCAAATTTAATGATAAAGATCACTCCTCCTTGGAGAAATCATCAAACCGTTAGAGGAATAAGCCTTTAATCAATAAGCATAAAGTTTTTTGAAACACCTCAAAAAATGAATTATTTTATTTGGACTCATAAAATAACTTCCTGTGGGCCCCTGAGCTTATATGTCTTTGGATCTGGGTATTCAGGAAAAGTATACATTGATACAGTCTGTGCAAGAAATTAAGTACTAAGAGATGTAAACACTATTCCCTCTTCATTATTACATAGGCAAGCAACTTATAAAGGAATAAAAACTTTGCACTTTCTGTGAAAAAAAGGTCCTGAGAAAAGCAAACTGATGGTAGAAATTCAAAGAGTTACTAGTTAATGTTTATTCAGTTATAACACGCTATAATGTGGTAGAGTTTTAGTGACAGAAATTTTGGGAGCTAAGTAAATGACTTAACCTCTACTTAGAAGCACTAGTATTTAGTCTTTAAAAGTTAGGCATACATGGAGTTCCCGTCGTGGCGCAGTGGTTAACGAATCCGACTAGGAACCATGGGGTTGCAGGTTTGATCCCTGCCCTTGCTCAGTGGGTTAACGATCCGGCGTTGCCGTGAGCTGTGGTGTAGGTTGCAGACGCAGCGTGGATCCAGCGTTGCTGTGGCTCTGGCGTAGGCCGGTGGCTGCAGCTCCGATTCAACCACTAGCCTGGGAACCTCCATATGCCGTGGGAGCGGCCCAAGAAATAGCAAAAAAAAAAGACAAAAATAAAATAAAATAAAATAAAAGTTAGGCATACAAGCATATAGGCTTTCCAGAATTCTGTGAGGAAAATTATAACTACAATCATATTTAAGAATTGAAAAGATTTTGAACATTCTGGATCTACCCTTCATGAGTGTAAAATAATTGATTGCATCTCATGTTTAGAAAGACCATTGTGTTGCTTGAGGGTAAGATACTGTTTGCTGATTTTCCCACATCCCTTTCACGATACCTCACATCTTGTTGGCTTTTCTGGCTACAGCATAACACTTAGCTGATCACCTCCAGAGAACTGTCTCTACAACTCTGTAGTAATTCCTGTGCCCTCTTCCTGGTTCTAACTGAAAGTACAGACCTCATAAGACACACCATAAATATGGTTGGGATAATTTCTTTAGTTTCATTATTTTACACTTGCCTACCCCAAAACTTAAAACACTTTTTCTGCCCATTTGCATAGTTTCAAAATATCTTGCAATTATAGTTATTTTCATCATTCATAACTCAGACACACTTGTACATTTGGAAAATACTATGCTTAATCACCTCCAGAACACTCATAAAAATGTAATGAGATTTCAAAATAACATTTTCCAACTTTTATTAAAATGATTCCTCTATGATACCTTGTTAAAAAGTCTCTATGTCCACATTTCAATTTTTAACATCCTCTTCAAGGAATAAAATGTACTCCACATTTGATGACAATCAACAACAGTGAGCAGGAAAGATGTTTGGAAAGAATCACCACTGTTTTTTAACAGTGCATTTATGCATTCAAAAAAATGCTAGCAAAATATTTTTGCACTGTTGATACTATTATATGTTATATTCAAGTCAAATACAATTTTTAAAAAAGTTGTGTTTGTAGTATGAAGTGAAGATTTGCTTAATTCATTCAGCAAACACTTTACTACAGGCGAGGTACTGGGGATTCAGAGGTGAAAAAACCAGGCATGGTTATTACTTTTCCATTATCAAGAAGTTTAAGCTTTACCTTGAATCATTTACACTAAAAATACATAGATTAGCAGTAAAGTGTTATAATGTCACAGATGTCATAGGGTTGTTGTTGAAAAGTAGCTCAGAGATCACCTACTGCCTGTCATCTATTCCAAGACACATATTATTTTACATTTTGACATCTCTGAAATTGGTCACAGCTTACACTGTGGTCAGACCAGGCGGCAGTAGCATTATCGCTGCCTGCATATGTGCACCAAAACTTATGGAATGAGTGTCAGGGGCATGGAAGAAAATCTGGCAGATAATGGTGAAGGCGCCCTTTTAAGGATTTTTGATGATTCATGATTAAATAAAATGTAATAGTTCAAAGTGTTCATCTGTGGCAGCAGAGGAAAATGAAATGCAGAGAGGTTAAACTTGCCCTAATTCACAAAACAGGGTAGGTAGGACTTGCGTCCAGATCTGAGTCCATTCTCATTCTTCTACCTAAGTCTGCAGTTAATGGAAGGAAAGGCTCTAGAATACAGCTCTAATTTTGGGACCAGGGGCAAGGATCTTAATCCCTCTTTGCCTTGTTTATACATCTGTGAAAGAGCAAGTTTAAGCAACCTAATTCATGATATTACTGTAAGTATTAAGTGAGATAATGTACATACAGGACTTAACACAGTGCTCCAAAAAAGTTAACTATTTGAGATGTAACTTTACATTTGGTAGGAAATAATTTAAAGTGATCATAAATTATCCCACAAATATTGCTCACTATATGAACCCTGCATTTAGTTATTTGAATAAAATACCGGAAAACTAGACTGCTCAAATGTTTGAAATGATTAGCATAATAAAAATTTCCACCTTAAAAATGCTTTGTCCAGGTCCATATGGTACTGTGCCAAGAACCCAGTAGACCTACCTGCAAGAAACCATATGACAGGTAAGAATCTACCCTCTACCCATCAGTATCAAATTACTAAGTACTCCAATGTGTAAAAAGGCAGTTATAAACACAAACTCAAATAACACATAAACAAGGGAAAATATTTAAACTGTATAAATAGATAATTCCTTTTTGGCTTCTTTAAAATACTATTACAACTGTATATATTAATACATTTGGAGACATGATTCGTCTAGAAGAGTGCAAGTAATAACTGTTCATGATTTACATATTACTTTATACATTATAAAGCATTTCCTCAGCCATTATCAACTACTGCTTTGCACATATAATTATAAAAGCAAATCCCAGGTGCTTTCTAATGTCATCTTATTTTCTGTTCAAACAATTGGAATATTCTGAGAAGAGGGTAAATATCTACATTTTTTAAAGACTTTCTAGGTCAGCTCTTCCAATTTTGGGAGCTTATGTGAAAATCCAAATTATAACACATTATGTAGAATCGACACATTATGTAGAATAACACATAGAATCGACACATTATGTAGAATAACACATTATGTAAATCGAAATTTAATAAACTTAAATATTAGTTTCCATATGTTTGTTTCTATAAAAATAGTAATATTCCATATGGGTATTACACATCATCAGATCATTACATATTTCAGTCAAATAAAAATGATTTCAACTGAGTTTTCTTGCTTTTGTCTTTGCCAGAGCTTGCGGCAGGTGGAAGTTCTTCAGCTAGGGGGCCACAGTAGTGACCCAAGCCACTGCAGTGACAACGCCACATTCTTAGCCAACTCCCCGTGCCAAAAGAGAACTCAAGTGAGATTTTTTTAATCCAACATATATACAGTTAAGCACTTAAGAAGTAATTTTAACTACTAGGAAATGTTAATAAACTCACATTTGTTCCTGTTCCACCCGATGGCAAAACCTATAGGACACCCTGAAAGAGAACTAACTCAAATTAATATATCTATAACTCGAATCAGTGTATTTTCAGAAGCTTCTGACAATTAAAACATCATCGTGAGGTATAACTCTGGTGTTTTCGTGTTTCATGACAACTGCTCAGCAGCAAGGCTCAACAATTTTCTGAGTATTGGATATATTGGCCCATTTCCTCATATCAGTTATTTTAAAAGAATGCTTTGGTAAATCTCACAAGCTGTAGCAGTTTATCCAAGTTTAAGTCTTAAAAGAAAACCACCACACGACTCAACATGAGAACTTTCCCTATTAATTCTGAAACTTAAAACCATTAGTTTGCTTGTATTTGGGATTTAAAAAAAAAAAATCACATACTGCAATATGCATATCCTAGATTTGTCAAGGATCAAAGTCTACTGTGGGGTGAAGTTGGGTCGGCAGTGAAGAGGCCAACAGCCTACTCTGAGCGCCCCCTCCGTGAAGAGCATCGCGGCCTCTAGGGACCGGACTTGAGTGGGGGCGGTAGCCGGGATTACATTCAGTCTGGCTCCCCCAGCCTGGACGCCTCGGAGTCCCCAGCGCGGCTCCGCATCTCTCGGTTCTAGCCTCCGGTCAACCCTTTCTTCCCGGACCAGCCATCGCACTGACCACTGGACTCCTGGGCAGCGCAGAGTGACCGGAACAAAAACCCGGCACGTAAGGGACGCCCCTCCCTGCCAAGAGGAGCGTCTCCTCTAGAAAAACTTGGCGGCAAGTTAACAGGAATCGCGGAGGCGCAGATTCTAAAACCACGTGGGACACCCTGCCGCCCAGCTCTCTCATCCTTTGTCTTTTGACAGATCTCCCTGAAGCCCCAAAGCCTGAGAGCTGTCTGAGCAACTCTAGCCTCGATCTCCACTGCGGAGTCTCACTGATAGCAGCCATGATAACTGCATCCGGGTATTTCGAGGAGCCGCGCGCAAGTTTTCCCGGAAGTGACGCAAGCGCTGAGGGATCGCGTTAGGCTGGGAGGGACTAAGGTGAAGAGACGGCCGGAAGCGGGTGCGGTAGGGAAGCAGCCAGTGGCGGGGAAAGGCTTGGGGACTTTGAGACAGCCAACTCTTTACCGTATATTTTACGTGTCTGGCATTGTGCTTAACACCAGTATTGCCATACCGCTTAATCCCTTCTTCAACAGCAGTCACAGGAGAAAGAAATGCTATCATTTCTACTTTATACTGGGGGAAACAGGCTTGGAGAAAGCAAGTGATTTAAGTTCACAGAGCTAGTATTTGGTGGAGCTGCTCTAACCCTGTCAGTTTGGCTGCAGAACCTGTACATTAGAAAAGTTCAAACCCCTGGTGCTTGTCATCCTGGTAAGCCACTTCTGCAAGGGCTGTTCGCCTTCAGTGAAGCATCCTGTTGCCCTAGAAGTGGGGCCAAGTCACAGCCATTGTGCACTTCACCGGGGACACAAGGCTGAACGTGTGCCCTGGTCACCATAACTAACTTGCAGGCCTGGGATTTCTCTTGGTCTCTTATCCCTTAACCCTTAGCTTGCAGGGTTCTTTCTCCCTGTCCTCATAGTGCAGGTTAGCTGAGGAAACTGGTCCTGGCTATTCAGCTCCAGAGATATTTTGACTCCTGTCAGGCACCTGTAAATTCAGGACAGCTGGAGGTTACCATCATCGGATAGTCTGACCTTAATACAGGGCTGACAGTGGTTATCTTGGACTTCCCGCCAAATCAACAGTGTTTCTTCTGGTTTCCATTTCTTTAGAATATGACTGAGAATCAACCCTTTGATCTTATGTCTACATTAAATAACAGAGTGTGAATAGTCACTAAGTAAATATTTTTGTAAAAAACAAATTATGCATAGAAAAAGCACTACAAGGAGTTCCCGTTGTGGCTCAGCAAAAACAAATCCGAGTAGTATCCATGAGGATGCAGGTTTGATCCCTGGTCTTGCTCAGTGGGTTAAGATTTGGCGTTGTCTTGAGCTGTGGTGTGTGTCACAGACGCAGCTTGGATCTGGCCTTGCTGTGGAATAGGCTGGCAGCTGTAGCTCTGATTAGACCCCTAGATTGGGAACTTCCATATGCCACAGGTGTGGCTCTAAAAAAGGCAAAGAAAAAAAAAAAAGAAAAAGCACTGCAGATACATCAGATTTAACAGTGATAATATTTGAGGAGTGGCCATTGAATCCTTTCATTCATATTCTTCTATTTTCTATATCTGCTATAATATCTTTTTAATATAGACAAATGAATTGACTATGTTAAAACCTTTTAATTGCCTATTATAATAAGACTGAAATATGTTGTCATGTTTTGACAAGTCATTGTCTTTGGTGCAAGTCATATAGGGGTAACCTGTTTACTTGGAAGAGCATTGAGGTTTTGGTAGGGTATTGTTAAAATGCAGTTTAGGTCAACAATCCTCACAGGAAAAATGAAGCAAATGAGTAAAAATTAATGTTTTTCATAATTTTTTTTTCTTTTTAGGGATGCATCTGCTGCATATGGAAGTCCCCAGGCTAGTGGTTGAATTAGAGCTGCAGCTACCGGCCTACACCGCAATCATGGCAACACAGGATACTTAACAAGGTGAGGGCAGGGATTGAACCTGTATCCTCATGGATTCTAGTCCGGTTCGTTACTGCTGAGCCACAATGGGAACTCCCTGTTTTCCATGAACTTTTGTATAAAAATATGCTACAATCCGAAGTTTTTCTTCTAAAGAATAAAGAGGGGAGGAGCATTTGAGATGTTTGAATTCTGGAGAACAAGTATAGAAAGCTATTTTTATTTTGCCTCCTTTGAGATAAACTTTAATCAGTTTATCTTTTTCAGACTGTGCAAGATAAAGATTTCATTCTCTCTCTCTCTCCCTATATTCCACTTCCCACTGTTGCCTTTTAGTGACTTTTCAAGCAGTGGTAAAACAAGAAATATGGTGAAAAGATATAAGAGAAAAATGAGAAGGGATCAGGGGAAGAAGAAAAGATAGAGGAATAGAGGGAGATGCTGATATTGGCATTGAGGTTACTTTGGAATTCCAAGATGGCATGTAGCGACGATTCATCCAAGTCCTGGCACAAGCCCAACTGCCCAGCTAAAGGTAGAGTCACATATACAGTATCCCCTCTCACATACTCAGTATCCACAATAATAACCCTGGCCCAAACTTTACCTTTATACTCCCACAAACTAAACATATATTTTAAGAAAACTTGGAGTCAGTAAACAACAAAGAAATGTGAAGTAAAATCTCTTTGTTTTTCCTGGTGGTTCCTCTTACCATATCATTCATCCCATGATTAATAGCCTAACTAAATATTGAGCTAGAAGTTTTGCCTGCAGCATTACAATGCAACAATTGTCAAACACCAAGGTGAGGTGCTGATGAGATGCATGTTTTTGAAGGAAATATCTTTATATTAGTCTGTGAAGATGAAATTAAATGTGCAAGAATTTTATTAGAGGAAACACTTGTGAGAATGAGGAGGAAACCAGAGGAGGCTGGGAGAGCCATCAGACTGTGGTGCAAGTGTGAAACTGAGTGAAGGAGAGAGGGAGGGAAGGTTGGTGGAAGTGTCCTAGACATCTACACAGTCTAAGGAAGATTTAGCAAGGCTGTTGGGAATCCTTAATCCAAAATCACTATCAGAGCAGTCCTCCTAGGAAGAGCCTGCCTTCTTCTCTGTGCTACACTCAGTCATGGAGTAGCCCATGAGAAACTTGGATCTTGGTGCAAATGTGGCAGAAGCTGGGGGTTTTGGTCAGTTTGCTCCCTGTATTTGGCAACCAGAACCCAAGAACTGGTTTTTCAATTATTGAAACTTTTCACCAGTTTCAGGCTTGCAAGAAGATTTTGAAAGAGATGAGTTCATGAGGAGGAGTTTTGAAGAGAGCCTTTATTTTGCTTTCCCACACCCCTTCAAGTCTGGTGAGTGAGGCTTCATTGGCACTACTTAGAGAATGTGATGTATGTCCCCTGGGATTTGAGAAGTGCAATAGTGTCTGACACATATTTGGAAAATACTAAGGGAAGGAGAAATGGGTCAGTGAGAAGTTTTGGCAGGGGAGTAAAGGAGAGTTGCTGTATTGGGATCGCTCCCATCGGGGCAAATGATGTTTGAGTGTTTCTCATGCACCAGATGTGAGTCACATGTGAGAAGGAGAGAGCTGGCTTGGAGCCTTTTTGACTCTTTCCCAAGGGTATTGCCTGGGAGAGAGATGGGACTCCAAAAGAGAGAATCTGTGTGGTTAGATTATTAGAAAATCTCGAGTTGTAAGTGGAAAAGTAACTGGAACAGTAACTGGGGTAATAGAATGCATCAGCTGTCTAGGGTGACCAGCTTGTCCAGGTTTGTCTGGAACTCTCTCTGCTTTAGTATCCAAAATCTTGAGTCCCAGGAACCCTCAATCCCAGGCAATTCAGGATGATTGGTTGTTGTACATGTCACAGGAGTTGCAGTCAAGGACACCCCAGCAGGGAGCCTCTGAGAACCCGCAAAATCACCCATGAGAGTGAGAGTCAAGCTGAAATATCAAGCAAATCCAGATTATGTGAAGCCAGTTT